>NW_027137442.1:3857618-4357626 GCF_001889945.1 Aspergillus brasiliensis CBS 101740
AAATATTTAAATAAAGCATTGTAAATATATAAGAATTTCTTATGATCTATTAGAAAATCTTTCTAGTTTCCAATTATTTCTAGTAGTACTGTAGTAGGACTAGGACCACGAAGCTCTCTATATAGGATATAAAATACTATATTGATTTAAAGAAAAGAGATTATATCTTTCTTAAAATTATTTTAAAAAATTTTATTTTTTCTATCAAAGTGTATAGCTGGACTTGCAATAGCTAGAATTCTTTGTCACTCACCGCATAGTTATGAATTCTACTGATTTAACACAACCTAATCGGGGATGTCCGACGCAGGTGTCACCGTGTGATTAAGAACTATTACCACTCGGATTTTTATTTCGCTATAAGTTATGGGATGTAATGCCTAAGGCGATATACAGCTGTCGCCGCACCAGACTTGGTAGATACCGTATGTCCGCCAAGATGAGTTATATTCATGCCCACCAAATTACCCGATAGAGGCCTGATAGTTATTGATACCTGTTATGATTTCATTGGTGCACCCACATGGCCTATTCATTATCTCTGTTTCGACCCCAGCCATACCTAGATTATTTTCTCTCATCTCGGGGCATCACATTTTGGTTCCACTCTCGGGCTACCGGCCCGAGACTCATCGCGGCAATATCAGCTGGGCAGAGTATAGTATTATGTTCTTATCTTAACTAGATCCATTAACTCGCTTGAACATAAATTCTATTGAAGTGAGAGAGATATACGATCCGAGGCCCCCCGATCACTCTACGGTGTTCCTTCTCCTGTCTCTCAGTCATGTCTTTGTTCAACAATCTCTACACCCAAGTCTCCCAAGGCGCATTATGCAAGGTCAGTGAGCTGGAGCATTCTATCATCATACCATGATTATCACAAAAGAATGCTAACTTAACCAGGCCTTTGGTATCCGATTAGTCACCAATCCTGCGGTCGTGCAACTTGCCAAGAATGGTGGATTTGATGCTCTATTCGTCGACCTGGAGCATTCAACATTGTCACTTCAGGATGCGAGTGCCATGTGCGCCGCAGGATTGCAAAACCAAATCACACCATTCGTTCGAGTACCTTACCAATGCGGAGATGGCTTTGTCCAACGGGTACTAGACGGTGGGGCGATGGGAGTTGTGTTCCCACACATTCACACTAAAGGTAAGAAAACAACCAAAAACCGTGTTCAAGAAAGAGTGAACTTATAAAACTTTCTGTGTCTTGCTTTATTCTAGAGGATGCTGAGGCTGTGGTCAAAATCTCAAAATATCCGCCCTTGGGATGTCGGTCTATGACAGGCCAACTACCCGTCTTCGGCCTTCGACCGACCCCTATCGAGACTATTGTCAAAGACACAAACAATCATGCATCCAGCGTACTTCTCATGATCGAAACCAAAGAGAGTATCGGAAATCTGGATGAGATAGCATCCGTCGACGGTGTTGACGTGCTTCTGATCGGATCTAACGATCTTTCGGTCGAGCTCGGTGTACCTGGCAAATTCGAAACCCCTGAATTCCGAACCGCGCTGGAGACAGTTAGTCATGCCTGTCGCAGGCACAAGAAGATATTCGGTCTGGCGGGCATTTACGATGCGCCGGAGATCCAAGGTTGGGCTGTTAATACTCTTGGAGCGCGCTTTATTTTGGGGCAGCAGGATTCCGGACTGATTGCAGGAGGCAGCAAGAAATCCGCTGAGAGTTTATCCCAAATTTGCGATTTCTAAGCATCCCTTGGACATGTTGACCTTGGCATTTGTGTGATTCATGATCATTTCACCAGCAATGTACGATCATAGTAGCAAGTTCGATGTCTGTCACCGGTTGTTAATTGGTAGAACTATTTTGTAAAGATCTCTTGAGCTGGTCAATCAGCTTTATCTTGTCAACATTCGGCAGAGGCTCGTTTCCTTAACAGACAGCCAGCCCACAGGACATGCACCAAGGTAAGACGTGCTAAAGACGATCCGTGTATGACATCAGATGCAAGGCAGTGTATGATTGTGACTCCATTGCGTCCATGCTTAAGGTCAAAAGAGAGATGCGAGTTCGGCGGCGGTGGTCGAGCGAGATCGGCCGAGATCACGTGCCATCTGAACCTAACCATCTCATCATCGCAGAATCGAGTTCCTGAGCGGCATGTCAATCTTAATTAAAATTGATGAAAAAATATCACCAAACTTGCCGCCATGAGTAGAAATTGTATCCTTGATGGCAAAGTATACCGGAAATTTGAGGGCGTGGTGACTGCGAAAAGCCTTATAGTGTTATGCTGCCAAGATACGAAACTTTAACTACTGATGCCCGTTCGGCTTAACATCCCGCTTTCCACCAAGCCCCTGAGCAGCGCTTTACTCTTTGCCATATCTCCCACACGGATCAGGTCAGACGCGTAATACCCTATGAGAGATCACGGTGAAACGTCACAGGAAGAGCGCCGTAGGCGCAGGCTTAACGCGTATGCTTCCCAGCTACTTCGCACCCGGAGCGCCGGGAAATAAGGGTGGTCTGATGCAAAACGCTGACCCTTGCATACCAGGTGCATCGCCTGTCGTGATAGAAAGGTCCGCTGCTCCGGCACTCAGCCATGTACGACCTGTGTTCGACGATCTACAACCTGTACATTTGGCCCTGATGACCGTAAGGTCACTGTTAGTGAAAGGTCTGATACCCTTTCCTTGTTCTAGTCTAGAGGCTCAAACCGCGAATTCCAATCTAGATTCCTGAATAATCTGAAGCGGAAGGCTTCTCAAAATGAGTTAGGTGAACGCGCCACGAATAGGAGGCGGCGCCAAATATCGCCTAAGCAGTCAAGTGGGGAACTGGAAACCAGCACCAGCTCAGTGCCGCCGTCAAGTATATACACCCCCCCGACTCTATGTCACATTGACTCCAGGTCCTATGGCAGCTAACGCTTATGTGGGATGTAACAGTGCAATGCGCAACATCATTGGAGAGACCTGGTATCTCTGGGTCAAATTTGACCCAAGGTCCCCTTGCCACTTCCGACGCAGAAACACACATCTCAAACCCTTTAGACTCAGGGAAGTCAAGATTCTTCGTGGATGAAACAGGACGCAGAAGTATGTTTGAGATGCTTTTGATGAGATGAGGAATTCCTGATTTTAATGTGATGTTCCGTCACAGGATTTCTCGGACCGTCCTCAACGTGGGCATATACTCGACAAGTGATAGTAGACATCAAGAAATATCTGAACCAGCCAGACTCACCCGACATACCGATCCATACAGATGGTCATGCATATGAGTTTGACTGGTCATTGGCTGAAGATAAACCTTTCAGCAAGCGTGAACTGCCCTCATGGGACTACGCTCTCTATTTGATGAACACCGTCAAATTCCACATTGGTCAGCTATATCATCTCTTCGACGAAGCCACCTTCACTGAAGGCTTGCATGCATTCTACCACGACCGTGCATCCGAAATTCCCCATTTCAATTTGTGGTATATTCAATATCTTCTTGTCATCACATTCGGGAAATTATTCCTAGTGCAAAGGGCACCAGAGGATCCCCCGCCAGGTGCAATCTTCTTTGCTAGGGCAATGAGGCTTCTTCCAGATATCAAAGATCTTTACCAAGACATATTGCTTTCTCTTGAAATCCTATGTGGGATAGCATTGTACCTTCAATGCATCGATCACAGGAACACAGCATATGTTTATGTGAGGAATATCCAATTTCCGACGCATCCCGTGTGGATGTAGCTAACCCTTCATTAAATATAGCTCGGCATTGCCCTTCGAATTGCCTTAACGCAAGGGCTCCATCGTGATGTTGATGTCGAGTCTTCATCCGAGCATCTAAGTTCCCGTTACCGCTCGATTTGGTGGACATTGTACATCCTAGACCGGAGGTTCTCCTCGTTGATGGGTGCGCCGATATCCATTCAAGATTCCGATGTTACAATGAGATTGGTCAATTCTGAAATGGCGGACCATCGGTCAGAAGCATTGGTAATGAATGTCAAGCTGTCAAGGATTATCACGAGTGTGCTCCACTGTAGGTTTTCCCATGGTAGCGACAGCGCAAACTTTGTGCTTTGGTTTACATACTGACCATGCAATTGATCAGCTGTATACGGGCTAGATGGCCGACTGAATAGATCTTTTATTGGCAGTGTCCAAAGAGTTCTTATCAGCCTCGCAGAACTCGCCCCTGAACTTCAAAGTCGCTTCGGCTTAAGTGGCTCCAGTGAGGAAAGTATCTCAAGGGTTGCTGGCACCTTAAATCTGTGCTATCATCAGGTACTTTCTCTGCATTCTCTGACTCATTATAAATCCGAAAAAATCTTGACTAACAGAAATTAATACAGTCTGTTGTCCTTGCTACACGGCCTGTGCTTGTTTATATTCTCTTCGAGAAACTCTCGGTCCCGTCTGCTGGACGTGCAATAACGGAACCTATTAAGGCCTTGATTAAAGCATGCTTTGAATCAGCGGAGAAATCGCTCCGGATTCTCACCGCGCTACGTTCACAAGATCTTCTCGGTATGAGACCTGTCACCCTCAATTTCGGGCTAGCATTTCTGACGTTCTACTTCAGAGGCATTTCTTCCATTCGATATCGACTGCACTCATTCATCTGCTTTCGTGATTCTCCTCATAAAGGCTATTTGCCTTGTTCCAGACATCTCAGATTGTCAGACCTCCTACGTGGACCTCGCCACCCGCATTCTGAATACAATGATTCAGAAGGGCTCGGTGACCGCACAGCATCGTCTATCTGAGCTTCAGGTTCTACAAGACCTTCTAATACTTCTTTCGGAACGTAGTACAGTACTCGGGGAACCTGAGTCCACAGATATGGTTTCTAGGAGCGGTCCTATGCTCGGTGGCGCAAGGACTGATGTCGATGTCGACCAAAGCGGCATAGAGGGCGTTTCCGCATTCCCATACTATGTCGATGCAATCGGTGACACGGGTTTATCATCCGCGGAGATGCTGGAAGTTGCACGTCTGCTGGAATGGGGAGATCTCTCGGCGGAAATGCCTTCTGAAGAGACACAGCAACGGCAAGACATTGCTTGTGATCAAGAAAATCCGTCAATGTAAAATTGTTAGTCAGAAATCACCTTTTCCTTGTCCAATACGTCTTTGGACCGCGCATCATCTCGTAATCTGCGCCGTATCGGGTATGATTTACCTTTTGCTATGTCTTCAGTTGAACCATCTATCTCCCTCCAGTCTCTAGTAGCCTTCCATATCGCGATTCGATTAAAGAAAAGCGACATTCAATGTCCATCCGAGATGCTTTTACTATTAGAAAAAATGAGCATAACCTGCTAACAAAGCGGGAAACGCCGGATAAGGTCAGAAAATGTTGGCCATTATCTCATTAGGCGACACGCGACTGGAACCAATCAGTGTGGGATGGGACCCTCCGTTTCATGTATTCGGACTCGGATCCCGAGCCCGAGCCCAACCAAATCATAGCCTGTTTTGACCAACCTCGGCAACCAACAATATATTCTGTTTATTTATTTTTTGATTGATGCGTCGAAGAACACCTTGATAACTTCAGTAACAAAGTCGAGTCAACTATGTTTGAGAACATGCAACGGGGTCCTGTGGACCCGATGTTCGACTTGAAAAAGGTGGCAGACAATGACACCTCTCCCGAGAAGATTGACTTAGGGGTCGGCATATATCGGAACGAAGAAGGATGTTATCATGAAATGGAGGTCCTGAAAGTGGTGCGTCTTTAGGAAAGATTAGGGTAACTAACCCGTGTGCTGACAAGGTATCCATGATCTAGGCTAAAAAGACGTTAAATGAGAGGAACCCTGGGCACGATGTATGTATGATCCCTCAAACTAGCTCACATATCACAGGGTGATTTTGCCACCAAGGAATATACACACATTAACATACATGATAGTATGAGTGTACAACTGGGAGTCCAGAGTTCTTGAAGCGGGCCGCACAGGTGATGTTTGGCGAGAAAAGCCAGGCGTTAAGGTCCAGTCGGGTAGGATTTCCTCAGAAAGTCAGGTCGTAGATGCTCGTGGAACATGTTCTGACGATTTGCTTATAGGTTGCATCCGTTCAAACCATATCTGGCACGGGTGCTAATCATCTTGCGGCCTTACTTCTATCGAAATGTGAAGGGTCTCAAGCTGGGTCGGTGTACATAGGCACCCCGGCCTGGGGCAACTATGAGCCACTCTGCTCCTTAGTGGGCTTGAAAGTGGTGAGGTATCCGTACTACGACCCTGAAACGGCTACAGTCAACTTCAAAGCGCTGCTAGAGACCGTAACGCAAGCAGCACCGAATAGCGTGTTCATCTTGCAAGGATGTTGCCATAACCCCACAGGGGTGGACCTCTCCAAGAGCCAGTGGAAACAGCTTGCTGCCGCAATGAAAGACGCGAGATGTTTCCCTTTCATGGACATTGCTTACCAGGGTCTTGGCAGTTCCATGGAGGACGATGCCTACGGAATTCGGCTTTTCGCCGAGATGGAATTTGAAATGTTAGTTTGTCAGTCGTTCTCCAAGAATCTGGGGCTTTACGGAGAAAGATGTGGTGCTCTACATGTCGTCTGCTCCTCATCCACAGCGGCAACTAATGTTTACGATCAACTGCGGTGCCTCATCCGGTGGGAATTCTCCTCGTCTCCCCTTTACGGGACCCGCTTGGCCGACATAATTCTGGAGAGCTCATCATTGCAAGCTTCCTGGTCGGTCTTACACCGCAAATCAGCACTTTCCCCTGATTTCTGACACTTTGAACAGGTCTACCGAGCTGGCGGATATGCGACAACGTCTACTCAACAATCGGGAACAGCTTTTTGAAGCGTTGAAAGATGTAAGAAGGAAGCATATGAACGCTTTGCACGTTGGCTCTAAACATTCATGATTAGGTTCCCCGCAATTGGGATGTGATTCTGGCCACTAAAGGCCTATTTTGGTGCGGATTGTCCCTCAGCAAAACCTTTATGGACTTTGGACTTTACTAAGCCTGTCGACATTCCCACAGTTGCCTGCCTTTAACGCCCTACCAATGTCATCAGCTTCGCACCAAGCACCGAATCTACCTTCCAGATAACGGTCGAATTAATATTTCGGGCCTGAACCCTTTGAATATTGACCGCTTCTCACGCGCAATCGCCAGTGTTCTTCAGGATGAAAGCTCTCATCTGTGAACTCAGGCCGTGGAGTATTTAGTGTTAGCTTTGGATACTTTGAATGAAATCATAGGTTTTACTCCAGTTTTAGTAAACGCTGGCTCTCTTTTCATAATTCCAGTACCCAAAAGAACAATTACACGCATGTCAAATGCCTTGCACAGTCAGCACCGAGTGTTGTCTGCTTATTTTGGATAGACACGTCGGTACTTCAACTTCAGCCGTTTTCAACACAGTACTGAGGTGATAGCTACTCATAAACCACATCGTGGCATGACGATTCCGCTTCAGAGGCGAATGGAAGTCACCAATAGAAAGGCAATACACGTACTTGTTCATGAAGCCCAGGCCTGAGTACCAAAAATTGAGCGAGAAAGAGTAGTAATCTTTCTCTAGATACAACGGCCCGCTTGATCTGTTTGGCTCATCCTAAAATATTCCCGACCTCCAAGACTTACCCGTTAGGCGTTGGTGACCCTTTGCCACATGAGTTGATTTGAAGTTTCTTCTCCTATTGTTCCTTTCCAGGTCTGGATCGGCTTGCTTCTTGGGATCTTTGATTTTACCCCCGCATAGATAAGACCAATGGACCCGAAACCGAGGTCAGCCCCAAGCTCGGAATGGCTCACCGAGCGCGGTCTGCCCCGCAAAAAAGAAGAGTCTCTTATCGTGTCGAGCGCCATGATATAAAGCATGGATCTTTTGTATCTGAGTATGAAGAGCTCAAGCAAGGCCGATTCCTGATTCAGGCTGACTTGACTCTTTATTGCACGATCCAATGGCCGCAGAAAAAGATGAGATCCGCCCTGACACTCCTCCAGGGGAGGATATTGCGGTTGGTTCAGTCCATAAAACCGAGAATGAAGAGGAAAACAATCTACACAAAGCTCTCAAGGACCGTCATCTGAGTATGATAGCTATTGGTGGTGCCTTAGGGACTGGGTTACTAGTCGGAACGTAAGTGCTTTAACCAACATGCATCAGGTGAAACATTAGGTTGGGTACTAAAATTTTTCCAAAATATCACCAGTGGATCTGGGCTAGCGAAGACAGGACCGGCGGGGATCTTTATTGATTACACCGTGGTCGGTACAATTATCTTTATGGTCATGGCCGCACTGGGAGAAATGACTTCATTTGCTCCAATGTCACGCAAGTGGTCCTTAACCCCCTCTCCAAGCTCCGGGTGAGCTAATCCTTTCAACCTGTAGGTGGCTTCGGTGGATATGCATCGCGTTTCGTGGACCCTGCATTGGGAGTAGCCACTGGCTATGCATACCTTTTCAAGTATCTTCTTGCTACACCTAACCAATTGGCGGCCGTTGCTCTGATCATAGAGGTTAGTAGAAGCAATACGCTGTATTTTCATTCGATTGATGGCTCACTGATTGATACGAAACCAGTTCTGGTCTGGAGATAGGGTAAACCCAGCAGTATGGATAACCATTGCCTTCGTTATCATCCTATTGATCAACTTGGCTGGCGTCAAGTCTTTTGGAGAGTTTGAATTTTGGCTCTCGTCATTGAAGATCATCATTATGCTTGGGGCCATTATTCTTCTCTTTGTTTTGGCACTTGGCGGTGGTCCCGGGTGAGTTATTTTTCCTCGATGATTGTATATGACGAATCTAACCAGGGACAGATTTGGGCGAACTGGCTTCCGTTACTGGCGAGATCCCGGTGCGTTCGCAGAGTACAAGCTTCAAGGTTCACTGGGCAAATTTGTTGGTGTGTGGAGTACAATGTTGCAAGCGTAAGTCTTTTATGCCAGCTAAAGTTGGAAGAAGCTTTTATTCTGACATAGGCTGACTGTGGGTTTCAAAAGTGTTTATGCTTATGGTGGAACTGAGTTAGTTGCTGTTACTGTGGCAGAGGCTCAGAATCCACGGCTGGCAATGGCACGAGCGGTCAGATTAACCTTTTTCCGCATCTTGGTCTTCTATGTACTGTCGGTGCTTTTCTTGGGCATGGTGGTCCCATATAACAGCCCTGAGTTGGCCTTCGCTACCAAGTCTGGTACCAGCGCTGCCGCATCGCCATTCGTGGTGGCTATCAGGCTCGCTAAGATCGAGGGTCTCGACCACGTGGTGAATTCTTGTCTTCTGATCTTCGTGATCTCAGCGGCTACATCTGGTATGCGCTCTCCAATCACATTGCAATCTCAAAACTGATGATGATATTAGATTTTTATATTGCCACAAGAACGCTGTACAATATCGCGTCCGATGGGAAAGCTCCGAAGTTCTTGACTCGCACAAACGGGCGAGGTGTTCCTCTCTTCGCCATGACGGTCCCAACACTGTTCTGCCTTTTGGCATATATGAGTATTAGCTCAGGGGAAAAGGCGGTATTCAGTTATCTGACTACAATGGTGGCTACCTTTGGTGCGTGGCGAAGGGCCCAACCAATCTCATTCTCTTTGTTTCGAAGCTGACGATATCTCCTGATTACAGGTATGCTCACTTGGATTTCTATATTGATTACTCACATCAGCTTCACTCGTGCGGTCAAGGTTCATCAGATTCCAGCTGCACTGTTTCCTTATCGAGCACCGCTCAGAGAGTGGGGTTCTTGGGCAGCTTTGATCCTGCTCTGTATTCTGACAAGCACCAAGGGCTTTGAAGTCTTTATTCGTGGGTTTGACTATAAAAACTTCATTGTGCAGTATATCGGCATCCCAGTATATCTCAGTTGTCTCCTTGGATATAAAATCTTTTACAGAACCCAACGAGTACGAGCAACTGAAGTCGACCTGGTCACGGGAGTTTCAACCGAGCCGATCGAGGACACAAGAGCTCGACAGAAGGCCCAGTGGGAAGAGGAAAATTTAACCAAACATCCATTCATTCGAGTTTTCCGGAAAGTGCTGGGGGTGTTGCTCTGATTTCGACCTTCAGGTCTACTATGCCCAACTCGTGCAGCATCAGCCGTACCAAGTCAGAGTTGTAAGCGGACTATGGGCTGGCTGACTATAACTATATAGTAGAGATACCCTTACAGGGACCTCGAACCATACCATGTATCGTTGCGAAATTCAATTGTTCCAAAGATCACGAAAGATGTTCATATTTAAATTTTAAATGAGATAGGAAAAATAAAGAGAAGGTCAAGTAGGAAGATATGTTTTTCTCTAGTAATTTTAAATAAATTAAATATATAATTTTTATTTCAATCCAGTAGGTAAGGATATAGGAAGTTTATAATATATTTACATTCAACATTTAGAAGCTATAATAATATATTCCTTACTTTAAACGGCGAAGTACCTGTATAACTAGTATCTTATCTGGCTGGCTCGATCGGGTATAAGAATATGAACTAAATTGAATTAAATTGTCGACCGATCCACACAACATATAGAAGTCTGGCCCATCTACTACTGCGATAGGTTGATCTCTGTACAATCAAAGAAACTGCGAAGTTATAATAGCACTAAATAGAAATTACTCCCGGGTTATGTTGAATAACCCGTAGACTCCTGCGTTTCGGACGCACAACGGCAACATCCCCACTCATGCCCTACTTCTAGCAATCACTGGAAGTACAAGACTCGAGGCGTATTTTCCTCCCGTATGCACGTAGTGTTGGCCCACGTTCTCATCGTCAGATTCCTGGTGCTTCATCGCTACAACTGAAGGCGCACTGAGAAAGTGGCCACCGACGCGTAGCAAGATTCCTTCCCCAGCGGCAAGAACCATTCCCATAGGCCACAGCGTAATCTCCAAAGGAACAATAGTTCCCGGGGGAACTTTTTCCACGCGATCGTGTCGGTAGTAAACCTCCTGTCCATCTGAACTTGACCGTGTGTGGTCGCGGGAGACCGACGAGGAGGCTCGGAGGAATCCTTGAGGGCCAAAGAGCTTGGATGTTTCCGCAGCCGGTACCTTGCTTTCTGGCACGGGGCATGGGAAGTTGACCCCCTCGAGAAGATTGCCAGAGCTGTCGAGTTTGCGGAGCTGAACGACCACATCCATATCGTCTTTTTCCTTTACAGGACATCCAGGGACGGACCTTGGCGTAGCCGGCGATCTCGGTATACTCATTGAACATCAAGACAAAATCCTGTCGGTTATTGTTAGACTAAAATAATGAACACATAAGAAACCCAAGCAGCTTCTCTTGGTTTACCGAGGTGGAAGCATCCAGGCCATGTCCATCGTGATGAACGGAAGATTCATTCTCCCGAGGTGAGATGTGAAGTGTTCTTGTTGTGGCATCGAGGTAAAAAGTTTCCAGCTTTTGCCGACGGAGGGGGAATCCAATCTCCGGTCTTTCCACGATATTCGGGATAGACCCATATCCATGAAGAGATAACCGCAGGGGTGGCGTATCTTGCTCCCAGCCGTTCAGGATCACCTTGCAATAGCGATCAAAGAACCTCTGCAGGTCATCGTTCGAGCGGCGTTCGTACATTTCATACCATTCGAAATTGGCATGGACGCGCATCCATTTCTTCACGGAGCCTGCGCGGCGGAAGGTATCAAACGACCCATAGACATGAAACGGGTTGGAGAAGGATCCCAACAGATAAAGTGGGACGTTGATGTTCTCGACTTCGTCGTACTTCCCAGCCCAGTATTCGTCGAACAGCGGGTGGGTTTTCACCATTCGCGCCATGTCCTCGACTTCATGATTTCCAGCAACTCCCCATTGATACTTGGACATGAAGGTGTTGTGCATCGCAAAGCCGCCCCGGCAGAAAAGTTGTCGGTATATGTCGGTAAATCCTTCCCAGGGGGCCAGTGCCTTCAAGGCAGGATGGGACTGTCTCGCGGCGAAATTGACTTGGGCCTTTGCTAAGTATGAGTTCCCACCCATGCAAACGGAGCCGTTACACCACGGCTCCTGGGATAAATAGTCAATGGCATCATAAATGTCCTCAGCCTCTTGATCACCCCAGAAGAAAAATGTCCCCTCCGAGAACTGAGTGCCCCGAGCGTCCACATTCACGATTGCATACCCCCGTCTGCACCAGTCTGCGGGATCCAGGCCTTCGAATGTTTCATACCCTGATGTCCAGTCCCGGGGGACTCCCGAGCGATGCCAGATTCCGTCAAGGTTAATGCTCGATTTCCCATAAGGACTCCAGCAAATTACCACCGGGACTTGAACGTCTTCCGACGCCGCTGGCCGATAGATGTCAGCATACACGTGGAGCCCATCCCGTAATGGGATCACTGCATCGCGGTCGACGATGCATTCGACCAGCATTTGCTTCCTTCCGGGCTCTTTGGCATGGCCTTACTTTAGGACCACATGCTCGGGGTTGAATTTGACTCCGAATGGTTGGTACCTTAGATGTGCCTCGACCGGCAAAGGTTTGACGAAATTGAGGTCGGGGAACCGGGACTTGAGTCTTTGTGTGGTAGCCATTTGCTGAGAATGGATGCACTATGGTGGAAAACCGTCAGTCACATCAGAGACATGATGGAAATTGCTTTTTATAACATATCCTCATTCCAATGTGGGGAGATCAATCCGGGCAACTCACCGTCGATCTTTTTACGACACTCACGACGCCCCTCCTCTTCTGGAGACACTTTAGCGCCGATGCCGATTCTTCGAGTCAGATGGAGTTGTGTGACCATAAGTGTAAGTAGTCTTGGAATATCGGAGGACGTAGTAGCCGGAGCGCCGATGGAACGCACGGACGAAACTATGTCCACGGACGAAGGTATGTCCACGGAGGTACATGATCAACCTTTCCGCACATCTTGCCCTATAGGCAATATTGTAGTTGATTGTTAGGCTCGAAATGGACACGTAGTACTCGAGCGGCCAAAAGGATGGCTAACGCTTCAGCGAACATCCCTCTAAAACCCTTGCGAGACTTCCATGTGTAGGTGTACCTGAAGGAGCGAGCTTGTTGTGGGATGATCTCGGAATTACGGCTTTAGACATTGGGACCGAAAAAATCCGATGGGCTTGCCTGGTTCGGATGTATATGAGAAGTAGCTGTTGACGAGCGTTGTGTTTCAGTGGAAGGACAAGTTTTACTTTTCCACATCTGAATGCCCGAGGGGTCTGTATACAGGGTGAAACCCGGGACTTGTTCTTTGTTTCTTTCCAAATTAATGTGGTTTTCCCTATGATTGCCATCTGGATACAGAGGCTTTGGCAATTAGTCGTATGATTCTGAAAGAAACCCATCACTACCATGTTGCTGCTCTGGTATCTTCCATAATGTCTATACTTCCAGTGCAAGCAATGATCAAGCTTGCTTGTGTAGCATACAAAGTAGACAAAGGAAGCTACACACTATGTGCTATTTCCATAGGAAGTGATACTAAGGTATTATTCTGCAGCCATTGGAAAACCGGTGCCAAATTCTCCTAACCAAGCTAAACGAAAGTGGCACTATCACTATCACTATCACCCATCAACCTATCCACCAAGCGACGAAAGCTTTGCGTCGTGTCCAGTGTATCCTTGCTATCTTCAGGCCATGCAGTAGATGGGTGCCTGACGAGAGCCTTGGCAACACACCAGAATTCGGCGGCATGGATGATGAACCCAGCCCGTTTGGCAGTAGCTGGTCTGATGCCTTCGCATAGCGAGTCCCAGTGGATCTTCCAACGATCCAGAGCACGTTCCACCGGTTCGAAGACTCGAATGTCGTCCATGAAGGTGTGTAGAGCTAGTAGGTCAAAAAGTACACATTGTATAGCTGGAAACAGTTCAGTGAGGATCTATGGATGTATAGAACTGGAGCCAGGTTAAGATTGTCGTGCAGACTTACCGGAAAGAACAAGAAATGAGCCGAATATAGTATTCGGGAAATAATCACTATGTTGAGGAGGCTGCCCCTCGGGCCTCATGAAGTCACGAAGAACGGTTCGCAGTCGCAGGGGTGCGTGGGACGTCGGATACTTCAAGCATAGTTGCTCCCATTCAGCGGCGCTGCGAGCATGGAATAGGTCATCCCGTTGCGGTATCTCGAACGCGATCTCATCGAGTCTGAGAAGAGTCGGATACCGAAAGAAGATGACACAATAACAGTCCAGCAAGTATATACCTACCATAACTCTAGTGCATATGGTCAGTCGACTGATAAAAGTAAGTTCGGAGTTGGAATTTTGCCAACCTGACGAGGCCCTCCCGCAGAAGGTATGTATCCCAATCTAAAACACCAGGGGTACAGTCATTAGTAATTCTGTTCAACTGGAGCATACGGATGGCAGTAAAGACAGTCGGCATGCGTTGCAAGCGAATGCGTCGTATGCTATCAGGGTTCTCCTTGTAAGACTGCAGAGTAATGACAAGCATTGCAGCTTGGAGGGATTCCAGGGTGCTGCGAGAGTCGAGGGAGTCCGGCTGCCCAAGTAACAGTTCCTTGAAAGCTGGTCCTTCAAAGACGAGATGCTCCGTGACGTTTGAATATGCTGCTAAATCATCTGAGTGATCAGGATTACTGTAGACCGCCCCCAACAGCACCATGGTGAGAACAAGAAGCTTTGAGCTTTTGCTGAGGCTGAATGCTGCTGGATTGATGTAGTGAGTGTGAAATGGGTTATCCAAGAATGCTCCGATAAATTTGGCGATGTTAGAAGGTATGAATGTTTGCCTGGCCCTAGTTATGTCTAGAGAGGCTTGACCTTGTGCATCTTGTCCATAGCCAGCAAGTACTGCCAGGAGCTCGGCGGATGTGCTCTCAAGATCATCGAGTTCAAACGAGTAGGGAGCACTGGTTCGCAAATTGCATGGTGGGTCCAGATTCGCAGTATGTATGAAAGAGTTAAACAACTTTTCCCAAGAGTCTGTGAAGAAGTTGAGGTTATTCGGCTGATGGTTCACAGCACAACAGCCGACTTTCGGATCTGCACCGGTACATTGAGATAGCAGACGGAGGCTCTCGTATTTCGATTCATTCTCGACATCGGTATAATGCAACAGGAATGGTATTGATAGCTTCACAGGACGATTGTCTGGATTGGCTTCTCTCGGAGGATTGGTATCTTCAGGACGTTGGTGAGGTGGGAGTTGGATAAACTGAGAGGATCTGGGTGACTGCTCCTGCGTGCGGCTGAACGAGCAATCCAAGCCCTTTTGTAAGCAGGCCTCGCAAGGCAGCTCTCCATCACAAAATAAGCGTGCCGCAGCGCACGCGTTGCAGGATTTTCGCTTTCTCCCTGGCTTTCCTCGAATCGGAGGCTGGTAAGCTCCACCTCCTCTTTGCCCGCATGTTTGAATATGGCGACGTAGAACGTCTCTAAGGATCAAGAAGTAAGTTTCAGTCAACTTTGGATGATGTGAATACAGCGATACCTTCTCCGATATGTACTAGCGCATAATGGGCAAGCTAGTTTTTCCGAAGGTCCGTCTAGCTAAAATTAGAGACTGAGATGTGTGCAGGGCTGTCGTTGCTTACGGTTCGCTTCATGTCGTCGCAAGTGGCTCTTGGTGGAGAAGACTTTTTGGCATACAGCACACTCCACAGAGGAGCTCCTTCTATGAGCAGTCTGTGTACTCGACGGACTACCGTGTGATACTAGTGGCTTTCTCGAAGGCATGATGGAATAGGTTCATTGAGGTAGAGAAGTGGAATTTTTGGGGAAGCTCGGGAAGTTTTCCAGCAAATGTGGAGACAGTGGCAAAAGGCCAGTTGGAACCACCTGTATATGTCATAACCGCACCATTATGGGAATCAATTTGGGGCAATCGAACTCGGCTGAATCTCTATGCATCTTTAGGGGCCTTTTGGATGGAATAGCAGTGGAGATTCGGTGACTGCTCAATCAACTAGTGCTGGGTAGTGTGCCGAGTAGTCGGGAAAACCCACATGCTAGTCGGAAAATGATCCACATCACAGTATATACCCCCGAGGTTATGAAACCACAGGAACATATTCGCAGCTCCGTGAGCAGCAATCATCCTGACCATTATGAAGCATATAATGAGGGTCGGCTCATCATTTAGAAGCAGCAGTGGTGCGTCATTCTCCGCAGCCTGGACGTTTACTGACCCGGCAGGAGCTTTACCACTAGGCCTTCGATCGCGTTGGCGTCCGACTTTTGCAACGCCTTCCGCTTCTTGCCTTCTCCCTTACCGCGCCTTCTTCTCTGGAAATGTCAAGTCGGCTGCTGATGCACAGCAAGATCAGGGGAGCACTCCGCCTTCCTCCACGGCTCTCTCAGCCGAGAAACGACCGATGCACATGGCCGAACATGTCCTGTAAGGAGTTCAACTTGTTTGTCAACCCAAAGAACATTGTGCTGACTTCCCAAGTACCGCCTTTGATCAAATAGTCAACTGGGCGCGTCAAGGATCATTATGGCCGCTGAGCTTTGGTCTAGCGTGCTGCGCGATCGAAATGATGCACGTGTCAATGCCACGATACGACCAAGATCGCCTGGGCATCATCTTTCGAGCCTCTCCGCGACAGTCGGATGTGATGATTGTGGCTGGCACGGTGACAAATAAGATGGCTCCAGCTCTGAGGCAGTGCTATGATCAGATGCCTGAGCCCAGATGGGTGATTAGCATGGGTAGCTGTGCTAATGGCGGAGGGTACTACCATTATAGTTATAGTATCGTTCGGGGTGTGGATCGCATTGTCCCCGTGGACGTCTATATCCCTGGTTGCCCACCTACGGCCGAAGCCACTCTTTATGGAGTATTCCAGCTACAAAAGAAGATACGAAGGACCCGGGTAACACGGATGTGGTACCGACGGTGAGCGATGGGTTTGATGAATAGCGACCACATGGCCGCCTGAGCTGCCACTTTCGTCCATATTGCGCGATATGAACTGTATGTAGAATCTGTAGGAGGAATTCGGCTCGGATATAATATTAGCGTCTTACAAAAACCAAAGGTCATGTCTTCAAAATGCGGGGTGCGCCGCGCGGCTCTTCTGCACTCGTCAGGCTAATCATGCGAGTCACATTCGATATCCATCCCTTCGTTCCGGTTGGTTAGTGGTTAGTGGTTCCGTCTTTCCGTCTCACTAGGAATATCTAGCATCATACAGTAGCGCTGTTCAAAGAACCGAGCCACAAAAAAGCCGATTGGTGGAAGGGTGAGCAAGAGCTGCACGGTCGTGCTAACAAGTTAGTAGTGTACATTCAAAATTTAGCCTGATGTTCATGTTCAAGCAAGACAATGAAGCTAGTCCAACTAATGCAATGTGGCTTACCACACGTGCCAGAAGCCATGGTCATACGGATGAGCCATTATATTGGCTGAATTATATGGGTATGGAAGCAAACCTGAGATTGACCAATAAGTGCAATCGAAGACGAGATGTTTGCTACGCCTCCCCGTCTCATATGCAGTGTGTGTGCGGCGGTCAGCACCAGTTCAGGTAGTTTAATCCGACTGTCTCAACGATGATGAATGATGACCCCGCAGTATGGACACGAGGATGCAGTCTATCATCAACTTCAAGCTTTCCCCCTGGTAGGCTAAGCTTTTCATGTTGAACGGATAGATTGGATGGTAGAGGCGCCTCTGCAGTAAGCAGTAGTACATGGGATGTCATATCTCCGACATGGGACTGTCAAGTTAATATATAATATCCATGAAAGCCTGCAAATGTAGAAGGAAAGCGTTTCCAATTATCAGTATAATCAAGGTCACCTGGGTACTCTTCCTAGCTACAATTCATTGTCCACACATCAGCTACTATGACTATTCTTCCGACTATTGCAGCACTAGCTGCAAATATTATTTCATCGGTTATCGCCTCTCCTCTCATGGATACTCTTCTGCAAATCCCCGAATTATCTACCTACGCCGAGGTGTACAACCTGACCGGCGGCATTGTGGAGATCAATCCATTACTCACCAAACGCTACAACTACGACGAAGACAAACGTAATTACACATTCCTTGCGCCCACTAATGATGTAAGCCTTCCATTCGTTCTGCGAACTTACCTTCGCAAGAAGTCTAACAAGTAAAACACATAGGCATGGGCGAAGATCCCCGCCCCCATATTTGAAACCCTCATGACTCAACAAGCCTACCCCTTGACCGAGGCACTCCTGCGCACACACATTATAGAGGCTGGTCTCACGGCCTCAGAGCTAGTCAAGGTATCCGAAAGCCAAGGTGCAGGGGGAATTGCCACCTCACTCCAGCTCGCCAATACTACTGACCAATACCACCACGGGGTCCTGACAAAAACGGTGCAAGGCTACTATATTGACTCCGTCAGTTCCTCAAATGGCACTGTTCAGATTGACGACCAGTCGGCCATTGTGAAGGCGAACATTGTCGCAGACAATGGCCTAATTCATTCAATTGACCAGGTTATTGACCCTTTCCTGATCTATGGTGGCGGGCCCAGCAGTCGAACAATGGCCCCGACAAGTGAGAGAACGAACTTGAGCATTGGCGAGTTCTTAACAAGTGACTCGCGCCTTGTCAACTCTACTAAGATTCTGTCTGTGAACTCCCCTGATACCCTGCGTCGGTTGTCGGTACAGACGGGGAGCACGCAGTTCTTCGTGGTTCCACAGAATGAGGCTTATGACCTGATGCCTACAATCCTTCCCATATACCGTAAGTCTTTCTTTCTCCTTTTCCTATCAGTTCTAACCCATGGCGATTATTCGCTAACTTCATTCCAAACAGATACTTTGGTCGCGCCATACAAAGGCCCATTTAACACTTTAATGTGGCAGTATGGCTGGCTTGACAGTCATGGCGAGGCCTTGGCTGGCCTAAATTTCAGCAAGTCGGTGACAGTAGCCAGTGACGTAACAGGACTGAATATCACAGTCACTCAAGAAAACGATGCCATCTTCATTATGAATGCAGGTCTGGTCACGCAAGTGGAGGCATCCAACGGGTGCCTGTGGATTGTGGATCGGTGGTTGGATCCCTTATATCAGGCCTTTGGCCCCATTAACCGATTTGGTAATCCGGAGTGGCCGTGAGGTCGGCGATTTATTTTCTGTCAGGGTTGATGTCACATGATTGGATATTGGAATGCGCTTATCAGTGCATAGTACTACATTTGAATTGAATTTATATGACTGATCCTCTGTACTGTAATTAACTGCAGAAAATATGCTTGAGTGTAGCGTCGGGAAAATGACTGCTTTCGTGGAAGACAGAAGCAATGGCAACTCATGACACAAGTGCAGCTACCAAGACATCGATCAGGACACGTCCCATTTGATCTCACTTCCGCGAATAGGTCAGATGTAGTATACCGCTCCGGACAACCGAGTGCATGAGGTACTTCGAGGGTACCTGACGTCCGGATTTCCGGCGCGGCATAATGGAGAGCAAGGTCGTTCTCACCATAGGTTACATTCTGTTCTCTCATCGACCACAGTCCGGGGTATTCACCACCAATCTGTCGGTACTAGTCGCTACAAGCTACAGTTTCATTTTGTCTGTGTTCATTCTCAAGAACAGCCGCCTTGCAAAGCCACTGGTCCCACCCAACCGTCGGACCGCATACTCTATCACCCTTGTAGCCACCTATCCGTGAAAAAACCAGTGACAAACGCAAACACTCCCTTATGAAGGATATCAATAATTTGCTCGTTAACGGGCCAAGTCCTAAATCCAGTCAGTCTCCCCCTCGGAAGATGCACCTTATATGATTGCCAGATCATCTTACCATGGAAGTGCCCCAACACCAGTCACATTTTCCAATGTTTGATCGATCATAAGTCGTATGGAAATAAACATAAAATCGGCAAATGGTCCACGAACACCATATGCGCCCATAAGAGCTCTAATGATGCCCGCAGCTGCTCCCTGTCCGTAGTGCATCGCCATGTTCAATCCGAACCGTTCGGAATCGGGCCGGACGGGAAGTCGGAGGAGACGCTCCAGTGTGTGACCCGGTACGTATGAACTCGGTCGGCCAGTGAAGTATTGCTCGATCTTTTCTCCGACGGTCATTCTGCAAAGTAGTTCGCCTATTAGTAGTGATTCGGTATGTGATAGGGTGCTTATCAGACTTACGCGGCGACCCCGAGCAGTCCCGCCCCGCAGCCGTAGAGGATGCAGCTCCCTAGTGAGGAGGGTCGGGGTGGCTGCTCGGGAATGGTAGTGCGACGAGACATGTTGTATATATGAATTGTTGACAGATACTTAGTATACCGATGGCAATTTGAAGTTGTAGTTGGTAAGGGAGGCAGCAGAGTAGCATATCTAGCAAACCGTGGAGTGCAGGTCTATGCCGTAGCCATGACGCATGATGTAACACCCTGCCAGGTCATATCCTCTGCCTGGATGGTACAACTCGCAGGCATAATTATTATTTCTTTGTGACTTTTATCATAGCTATTCTATCTAGCAGACAGTGTTTGTCTTACGTCTTTTCATTTACCTACACTTGCGGTGAACATAACGTACGGCCAGTCCGCTTTTGAAGCCACTATAAAACCACTCGAAGAACCGCCACAACAGAGGCAGAGAAAGAGATGACTCGAGTACTTATGCTAGCATCTCTTCACTGAGTAACTGTTAAAGCATTCAGGTCCCTTTTTAGTCCCCCAATAAAAGCATGGATTTGGTCGAATTAGCATGCTACTGAGAATAAGTTAACTGCTCTTCAAACTATCCCTTACTATTCATTCTCATACTAAATCCCATTCGTAAGCTATGATCACCTAAGGATCAGAACCATCATTCCACGCCAGTCAATCTCACTATCAATCAGTTTATCTCTCATCTTCAACAACGTATGGTCCCTGCAAGACCTGAGCATTGTTGGTGATGACCCGACGGTCACCTTTCCATTCAACCTTGAAGATGGCACTAGTCCACTA
Source organism: Aspergillus brasiliensis CBS 101740 (assembly GCF_001889945.1). Taxonomy (NCBI): domain Eukaryota; kingdom Fungi; phylum Ascomycota; class Eurotiomycetes; order Eurotiales; family Aspergillaceae; genus Aspergillus; species Aspergillus brasiliensis. The sequence continues at coordinate 3,878,500 of NW_027137442.1, forward strand.
CATCAGATTTATGCATGGGACAACAAGCCGAAACAGGAAACTTACTGCGCCTTTCCTCCATACATCTTCCCATCATCCTTGGATACAACACGCCCCTTCAGGGCGAATCCAATCGTGCCCCCTCGTCCCTGTTCGTCGTTGACATCAGGAGTGGCGACTGCCTCGTGGAACTCGAAGTCGAGGAAGGTATAGCGAGTGCGCCACTCTCGCACGAAGTTCTTAAATCCATCTAGATCCAGTCGCTCGGAGTTCCATCTGTTGGTGGAGGGGCATTATCAGGTTAGGCCATTGACTGTTCTAACAGGTTTGTGGGGCATATATGCATACGCCTGCTATGTGGATATGGGGTATAGGTATCATGTGGAGTGGTGAAGATATGGAGAAGTGACTGCTTACTCAAATACCGCATCCGGACTGTAGTTGTCATCCACGACTTCCATGGCCTCTTCATCGGAGGGGACTTCGTAGATCAACCTGGAGACATGGCCGTTTTAGCTATGGGATGGATATTTGCCCAAGGATAGTGTATGGGGCAGTACCGTTGGATACGTTGGACGAAAAACAGCAGAGGGATCACTACCTCTCCGTCCTTAGGAGTAGCGGGCATTTTGGGAATGGGGAACAACATGCTGCGGTGAGAATGATAAAACTTTTTGTTACGGAGTGCTTTGGTCAGTTTGGAGCATATCAACACCGTACAGGACGATCGCTTGGGAATTTATAGTTAGTCATTCTTCAACCCGAGCAGGGAGTCGGGTTTCTGCTATACGAAGATGACTATGATGATATCACCGTACACTTTCTTGGCAAGGATCAAAGAAGGGATATCTAATTGAGCTTGGAGTAAGAGTTTCGTGGGATCAGTCCTGGGTGAAATTTCTCGTATCGAAAGACAGACAATCCTAGTTCCCCCCCTAAGATCTCATTTCGGCTTCTGCTGCCTATTGGCCGTTCTAGCTGTGTGTGACAACATCGCAGCTTATTGACCACATCATGAAACATACAGAAGCACTGGTTTTCTGGTCGCCCCTCTGGATTGCTTCGTGGGGGTCAGCTTACTGTATATGGAGAATCACTCCGGGATTGGAACCATTGGGCCCGAAGGGACTGCCGAATCGGCCATGGTTAGATGACCACTCGATATCGAATACACCTATCATCACTCCAGCTGGAATTTAGGGCAGTCAATTTGTGAAAGGGACAAGTCAGTTCTAACTAGAACTAACCTTGCGTCTACTTCGTAAGTGCAGAGCGATGCACTACTGGTAGCTCAAAGAACGTATCTACCAGTCTGGTAGTGTAATAGGATTGATTATCAACGATCGTTTATATGGGCTTTCAATTCTGAGTAATGGTACTATCCGTGTGGAGCAGCGTCTGGAGCGTGAGTGCAATTTGAAGTATATCATAGCATCATGACAGGCTCGCAAGTCTCGAACGTTTATAAATACACACCATACTTGATAAGTGTAACGACAGCTTCCACTGTCTTCGCGGTACTTTGGCCTATTGCTGTATCTTCCTCAACCGCTTCTTGGCGGGCTACCTTTTCCAGTTCAGTTGAACGCTTTGGGGGTACTACACTGAGTCAATTTGAGTTCGGGCGTAGATTTCTCGGCCCGAACTTATTCTCGCCAGCAACATTTCTATATTCGCATTCATCGGATACAAGATCTCAACTTCTCTATCTTGACCGGAAGAGATCTCCCCCAAGCTCCAGGGGGTAGCTATACGGTTATTGATGTTTATGTTCTGAGAAACATCATGATCGTCAAGGGAACCAAAAAGGTGGAAGCCGTTGTTAGCACTGCAAGCCCATATAAAATTGTCATAGATGACCCCGCAAAGGGGCAGGAGTCATACTTCTCCCGATACCCCACAGGTATTCAGTGTGATAGCCGTGCTAGTTACGGATTAATTACTAGAACATACAGCTAGCTTGATTATGAGATAAATTAGCTAAGGAACGAATAACAAACTCTGCTGGTTAGATACTTATCCAAAATGTAATCTAATAATAAAGCCCCACAGATGTGCATTCCCGCATTCCTGGAGTGGTTCATTGTTACAAGTCTCTCTGCTATGCCTTTTGGCCTTTGTTCCTTTCTCCCCTTTTGCGTACAACACGTCTTGCTAAAAAATCCACAGGAAAATGATAGGAGTGTTCCAACCATGCTTACTGTTTCCGCTCTTCTATGACACGAAATCACTGCAGTGACGGTGAACTGCCCGTTTCTGATTGATGGACCTGACTTGCAGGCGCAGCTAAGAATCAGGTAAAATGCTGCTGTCTACCGTCGGAGAAGCGACAAGGTAGAAAGAAAAGCCACCTAGAAGACCAGGAAGCCATTGTGTTTCCCACTGCCGGGATGGAGGCCAACAGTCGATCCACTTCCGTCAGGAATAAGGGGCGAGTGTTATTTGATCGACATGAGGGTGCCTGAAACAGACACAAACCCTTTCCTGGACAAGAAGGGTGCTGCTGACATACATGATGAGCTGCATCTTTCTACTCTCTTATAGGCGGAAAGACAGAACCCTGTCTATCACCACTCGGCTAGTCAATCAGGGCAGTGTTACGGCGGTGATTGCAAGGCTCGGTACGGGCCCTTTGGGATTCCGGAGAGCGGCAAGGGACTGGCGTGACCTCGATCATTTCAGCCTTGCGCAAACCTAAACACCACATACCCTCTGCATCCATGTCGCCATGGAGGGTGGAAGGGGAGGGGGAGAGGGAGGGGGTGGCAAGCTAGCGAATTTTTATAGCAACGGGCCTTGGGGGCTGAAAGGCAACCTACTTGGTCTCACACTTTATGTTCTTGATATATAAAGTAGTCAAGGGGTTCTAGTCTGAGCATTGAAAGCAGCCTGCACTCATTTACTACTAACCACCTACCGCCGGCATCCTGCACTGCAGTATTGGTACTATCATGTCGTCTCAAGTTACGACCAAGTATCCGCCGCTGGACAAGGGGATCACCCCCCGCGGAGTCCACGTCTTGGTAGTGACTGTGGTGATGACCTTCTTGGCTACGGTGTTCGTCACGGTGCGATTCTTTGCCCGACGACGAGCAAGCGTGGAATGGGATGACTGGGTGTGCCTGGCCGCACTCGTCGTTGGCTATGCCTTCATGGTTACCACCGTGCTGTTGGTCACCATCGGCCATGGAGGGAATCATATGATTCAGTTCTACTCAGATCTGGCCAAAGCACAGCCGTTCGTTCAAGTTAGAATCCATTACCCTTCCTTCCTCGTCCCCTTTTCCACAATCCATACTGAAAAGTCGAGGATAGACGTTCATCGGTACCGATGTCTTGGCAGCCGCTGGCCTTGCCTTGGCTAAACTATCCGTTCTTCTCTTCTACCGTCGCATCTTTGCGATCAATCGGGCGTTCAGCATCGCCACCTGGATCCTTGGCGCGATAGTGGTCGGGTGGTTCATATCGACGGCCTGCGGGCTGATCTTCGCCTCGCACCCTGTCGTTGGGGAGTGGCAGCCCTGGGTAGCGCATTCTCATATCGCCTACAAGCCCTTCTGGATCACCTACGGCGTGCTGAACTTGGTGCTCGACATTGTGATTCTGGCCCTGCCGCAGCCGCTGGTCTGGAAGCTCAATCTCAGCAAAGCACGAAAACGACAACTCTCCCTTGTCTTTCTGTTAGGAGCATTGTAAGTTGAAGTATTTCAACGCGACTCTACTTCCAGTTAGACTTCTTGCTGATTTCAGCCATTTGTAGCATCTGCGTGGCGAGCATTATACGCGTTATCGTGGTTGCTGAGCTTGATATGAACGATGAATCCTGTAAGGCTTTCTCCCCCGGACCGCTCATCTTGAGCCATATCCCACCGAATCTAATGACTTTTTGCGGGTTGCCCTTAGACTCGTTGCTGCTGGTGGCATTGTGGAACGTGGTTGAACTCGATTGTGCCATTATTTGTGCCTGTCTCCCCATGGTTCCGACGGTGCTAAAGGATGTTTTCGGTCGCTACGACAAGGCAGCGGTGACCAGTGGGTGTCCGCAGAAGAAGGGTGCGCAGTGGCGGTCTTTACGCGATGGGTCCGGTTCGCACATGTGTCTATCAGGGTCGACGGCGATTCCAGACTATGGGATCAGCGAGAATATGTCTCTGGAAGAGGTCAAGCTGGTTCGGACAAAAGTCACCCTCGCTTAGGGTGTAGGGCTGGGGAGGCTGCGCGCTGCACAGGAGAATCAGACACCTCACATTAACTACCCGTAGTGGTCCTACCCAGGTTTAAGTGATGAGTGATGCGTGTTTTAAGCCACTGGGCTTGAAATCCTAGTTTTCTTTACTACCTCACTAAGTGGTTAGCTTCTTGGCAGTAAACAGGGAATTCACTCCAAAAGGTACAGTGGAAGTGGAATCTGACAGGCGCACTGCAGGTCGGGGTTACATGATGGGAAGGCCGCAGTCACCCGCCCACCTATAGGATTTATACCTCATCACAAGGGTTCTTCCTTGGTCTTTGAACACATCTTACTTATTAGTATGCCAGCCGATGATTGAAGTGATTCTACCAGCATCACAATCCCCACCACCCGGGGGGCGGGCATCCGGCACAATGTAAGGTAGCAAGGCGTAACCTCAGTCAGCATATAGAGTCTGGAGTACATATGTAGTCGGTATTATGCGATCAGCCGCACTAAGCTGACAGCATTACTTCCTCCCAAGATTCAATCAACCCCTAAGTACATGCTGTATGAGTATTGTAATAGGGTGGTTACATGTTTTACCGCCATTTGGCCGCCAAAGAGTGACTAGGGTATTTCCAAGACACTTCCCCTGCTAGTCTCGAGCAAACGCTGTGCTGCTGACTGCTTCATTGGATCTTGGTGAATGATGCATGTCATACAGGGATCATTCACGTAGCCTTCTCTCGGCCTCAGTCTGCCCTTTCTCTTCCCCCCTTCCCCCTTTTTTTTCTCCATTTCACCGCTCTTGTCGAGGTATCACAAAAAGCCCGCGAATTCGCAACACTGACTTTGGGTTTCAGTTTAAATTTGCCGCCGCATCTTCGCCTTCGACTGACCCAACATCCACCATCAATCGTTGTTTGCTTTTCTTGCTTTTCACATCCACCATGTCAACCCTTTTCCCCGCCAAGTCTCTCCTAATCGCTCTTGGGATTGTGGGCGTTCTGGGAACCTGGGGTCGTACCGCCCTCGACGGGTCCACCGAACTTTTGACCAAAGTGCTGGATGACCCCAATGGCCAGCTCCCTGGTACCCAAGTGCTTCTCCAGCGTACCTTCACTGGCATTCGCATTCCCATTGACCACATCATCTCCACTTTGGTGGTCTTCTGGTATGAAGTGGTGGACGGCTCCCACCCCTCCTCCACCGCGGTGGCCCTGTATTTTTTGGGACAGCTGCTCCCCTGCCTGGTGATCGCCTACACAAATGCCCAGCGCGGCAGCAAACCCAGTCTTTTACGGTAAGCAGCCTCTGATCTTTTCCACACACCCAATCACAAGAGACTGCCAAACCAGAAAATCTTATGCCTGACCGCGCAAGACCAACCCTCTGGCTCACCCTTTTCCAAATTTGCTCCCTCGGAGTGACCGGCTGGATCTGGGCATTTAGCTACATCACATCAGCGCCCACTGTCCCCAAGTCCAAAGTCTCCGTCGTAGGCTCGTTCGAGCTACTGCAGCGTGCTTCCACCGTCTCCACTCCAGGGCTAGTCAAACAGCTGCTCCTGCCCGCCATTATCCTTGGCTATCTCATCCCCGCAGCCCTGATGGGCGTCTTCTCGGCCCATCCCGCTAGCACAGCGCACCAATCTATCATCGGCGCCTGGAACATGTACCCCTTCCTCGTGTACCCCATTCTCTACTGCCTCTCCCCCCGCGCTTCTCCAGCGGTGGCGACGACCGGTCCTAAAGCGCACCTCCACGCCATTCGCGCAGCCAACATCCCTGCTCTCATCATCAGTGTCGCCTTCCACTTCTCCATCTTGGGCCTTTCGCTCTCTACGATCTTCTTCCCTTCAATCTTTACCCCGGCCTATCGTGCAGAGCTTCACCCATCCGCTATCTTCGTGCCCCCGCTTGCCCTACCCCCCGCTACCACGCCTGGCGATGGGGTCCAAGGATTCCTGCTCTGGGATGAATTAATTGCCTATCTGGTAGTGTTGGTGGTGGTTGCCCTTGAGCTCCAGGGAGCCTGGTCCACCGTTTTTCAGTCCCGCGGTGGAGTGTTCAGGTGGTCGTGGTTTCTCCCTGTTGCGTGTGGGAGCTCTCTCCTCCTCGGGCCGGGGACGACGTGTTTGCTCATTAGTTGGTTGCGGGATGAGATTCTTTTTGGTCCGTGGTTTGACACGAAGGAGGGGAAGAAAGAGCTGTAGAGTAGATACGGCTTTGTCCGGGTTCCTCATTAGCTTGGTAGGGAGGAAGAGTTGTTAGGTGTTGGGGGGAGGGGAGGTTGCACGATCAGCAGTGAGGGGTTATTATTGCATGAGGCTGAATTCCCTATTGCTGGCCGTCGCACGACGTCAAGGAATAACTAGACTAGATTGAGTTGTCCGAAAAGAGCCATAGTATCCTGGGTTATCGCTTTGTGCGGCCGTGTAAGGGCTACCCGACAATAAACAAGCAAACAAAACACATTATGTACACAAGGATGGTGCAGGTATGTTTACGCGATAGTGCCACGACAAGTAGCAAACAAGGTCCACTCCATCAAGAACTTTAATTTGTGGTCTAAGTACGTAATTCGAGTAGAACGGTAACATTACAGGACAATTCCATCACTAAGGGCATTGGAAAATATCATGCGCCAGGGTGTGCACTGCATGTAAGACGAACTAGCAGCATAGGCGCATAGATCCAAGGCAGACTTTGACTGTGCCACCCAAATTGACATATGTAAAATTAGAGCCGTTCGTTTCAGGTGCCAGCGAGCGGTACCACAGGTCCTACCGGCAGCAGGACCACTGGCAGTTGCACGGTCAACACCTGGTGGCATATTGGAATGCTTATTCTAACATATGGCTCTGTGAGGTTGTATGATTTCCCCCAAGGAGTATATCAAATCATGCTCGGAGTAATGTCACCACCACTGTTCCCTGTCATACGGTCCCTATATGCTGCAGACCTCCACGGCTGCAGTTCCCCGGAATTTGGTCTTTAGTCTTGATAGGCGGCTATCAATACCGCACCAGGTTGTTGTTTGATGTGACGGTCTTGCTAGCAGCATTACTAGCAAGGGTCCATACCAATCACTAACAGAGTTGCCCCCGCGTAATCCACCGGGAACGACATCCTGCAGGCCACACACCTCCTCATCCCTTCTGGTGTTTTCCTCCGTAAAGTACAGGCCTTATCGCTCAGAGTAAGTAAGCTATACGTAACGAGGCTGTCCAACGAGGTGACCAGATGAAGATACAATGGTGGAACCTGCCATCCTACACTGATACCGATGTTCTCCGGGTCTCACCCCCAGCCCATCAGGACATATCGGCGGCTGAAAATCACACGTAGAGCTCAGCCTTCAGGGAAGTTATCACATCCTGAGGCGACTAGAAACGAAGTTTAAAAATGATTTGCACATGTCAGCTGCGGGAGCCACCAGACGATCAATTCATAAAAGTAATGTACTGTCTGATAACCAATCTCCCACATATTCAAGATTCTCTTCCCATCTGTGCCTTTCACAATGCCAGCCTCTCCTTTACCTACTCCCGAGCAATTGGAAGCTGCGGCTTCTTCACATTCGACGCTGCGGTCGCCATCTCCACGGGCTCAGCCTATTGCGATATGTGGTATTGGTAGGTCCTTCTCCCTAACCGGTCACAAACGAAGGGTTTTAAGTTAATCCTTGGACTGTACTGTAGGCTGTCGACTGCCCGGCGGGGTTGACTCCAGCTCCCGATTCTGGGAGATGCTATGCCAGGGTCGCAGCGGACAATGTGAGGTGCCACAAGACCGGTTCGGTGTCGAAGCTTTCTACCATCCGCGGGGACTGGACCGGCCAGGCAGCATGAATATGCGCGGCGGGTATTTCCTGCAGGACCAGGACGTGCGGGAGTTTGACAACGAGTTCTTCGGCATCAACAACCTAGAAGCGACGTATATGGACCCACAACAGCGCAAGTTGCTTGAGGTCGTCTTCGAGAGCATGGAGGATGCCGGGGTGACTCTCGAGGCGGCCTCCGGCTCCAACACTGGCTGCTACGTTGGCAACTTCACCATGGATTTCCAGATCATGCAGGCCCGCGACCCAGAGTATTTCAACCGCTATAGTGCCACTGGCATGGGCACGACCATCCTCAGCAACCGCATCTCCCACGCCTTCAACCTCAAAGGCCCCAGCTTGGTCCTCGACACCGCTTGCTCCTCCTCCCTGTACTGTCTGCATCTCGCCTGTGTGGCCCTGGAGGATGGAGAGTGCGATGCTGCGGTTGTCGCCGGCGTGAATCTGGTGCTCTCCCCCGAACAGCATCTAGGCACGATGAAAACGGGAGTACTCTCCCCTTCGTCAACCTGCCACACGTTTGATATTTCGGCAGACGGATACGGGCGGGCGGACGGGGTGGGAGCTTTGTACCTCAAACGGCTCGACGATGCCTTGCGTGACGGAGACCCTGTGCGTTCTGTCATTCGAGGATCGGCCATCAACGCGTAAGTATTGAATCGCGCGGTGGGTGAAGTGAAGTCAAAGCTGTATTGACCATTGGTAACTAACTATAGTAACGGGCGGACTTCGGGCATCTCGTTGCCCATCGTGGACGGCCAAGCGGCCGTGATCCGCAAAGCTTACACCAAAGCAGGACTCGATCCCTCGGCTACCACGTATGTCGAATGCCACGGAACTGGCACAGCGGTGGGCGACGTAATTGAGGGTGAGCAGAACATCCTGAACATCCTCCCACCTCACATGAACACTTTCGTATCTGATGAGTCCCTCATTCTCTTCAGTTGAGAGTCTGTCGCACGTCTTCCGACGGCCAGCAACCTTACCGCTCCTGATCGGCTCAGCGAAAGCCAACGTCGGCCATTCCGAGGCGGCGAGTGGCATAACCAGTATCATCAAATGTACGCTGGCATTGGAGCATGGCGAGCTTCCGGGAACAGTTGGGCTACGACAACGAAACCCTAAATTGGCATTCCCGGGCATCGAAATTCCCGCTTCTTTGATGCCTTGGACCACCACAGCCGGCGAGGTACGACGGGCGAGTGTCAACTCATTTGGCTACGGGGGCGCTAATGCGCATGCCATTCTGGAAGATGCACAATTCCACTTGCCAGCTAACTATGGGGAGGCTGCTATGGCAGAAGCTGAGGGACCTCATCGTCTAGTCCTGCTTCCCATCTCCGCCGCCGATGCGGTCTCCTTCGATCACCGCGTCCGTGCCCTCAAGTCCCACCACTACCACAATGTCCGTATGGCTGATCTAGCCCATACGCTTGGCTCGCGCCGGTCACACATGAGCACCCGTGGTTATCTTCTCCCGGGACGCGATGAACCCCTTGCACAGAGGATCTCGGAAGCTCCTCTCCACACCGTTGTGACCGGTGGGAGCCACGCCTATCCCATTACGTTTGTCTTCACCGGTCAGGGAGCCCAGTGGCCCGGTATGGGTCGGGAGCTCTTCGAGGAGTTCGCCGTCTTCCGCAACACGATCCGTCAAATGGATGTGGTTCTGCAGCAGCTTCCGCAGGGACCATCCTGGACCCTGGAGGAGGCACTCCTGCGGGACGGCGAGACGGGTTCAATCTATGATCCTGTCCGCTCCCAGCCGGTCTGCACTGCCCTGCAGGTGGCGCTGGTCCAACTACTCGAATCCTGGGACATCTTCCCCGACAGTACGATAGGCCATTCTTCCGGAGAGATCGGAGCTGCGTTTGCCGCCGGTCTAGTCTCGTCCGCCGAGGCCATCACCATCGCCTACTATCGCGGGTATCTCGCAAGCAAGTCCCAGCATTCGACCTCCCAGCTCACGGGCGGGATGATCGCCGTAGGTCTCTCGCGGGAAGCCGCCGAGACGGAATTGTCGAAGCACGCTGGCTTGGTCAGTCGTCTGCAAGTGGCCTGCGTCAACTCCCCAGACAGTACCACCGTTTCCGGGGACGCCGACGCCGTCGACATCCTGGCGGAGCTTCTGGTGGAGAAGGGAATCTTCCACCGTAAGCTGTCCACGGGCGGAATAGCATATCACTCCTACCACATGCTCGCCCTCGGAGAGGAGTATCAATGCCTGCTCGAGGAGGCTTTCTCCTTGCTGGGGACTTCCCACCGCGTCCGTCGAATGGCCAAGTTCATTTCTACCGTGACGAGCGCGCAGGTCACAGCGGTAGATCCAGCGTACTGGCGATCCAACCTCGAGAGTCCGACCCTCTTCGCCCCGGCTGTAGAAGCTCTGCTTACGAAGAGTGGAGGCCAGGAGGAATGCTCCCACCTGATCGAGCTGGGGCCACACTCAACAATGCAGTTGCCCCTGAAGCAAATCCGCATGCACCTGCATCGGGACGAGCAGAGCATGCGCTACTCCTCGGCACTCAGGCGCCACGAAGACGGACTAGCTTGCGTGCTCGGCCTGGTAGGTTCGCTGTGGCTGCACGGCCACGATATCCCCTTCGATGTCGTCAATGGAATCTGCCTGGGCTCCGCCCATGGCGGCTATAAGACTGTGCAAGGCCTGCCCAACTATCCATGGCACTACCGAGGCATACTCTGGAACGAGTCCCGGCCCAGTAGGGAGTTCCGCGGCCGTCGCTATCCACGGCACGAGCTCCTAGGCTCGCTGATGCCCGGCGGGAATGGATTGGATCTTGTCTGGCGGAACGTCATCCGCGTTGAGGATGTCTCCTGGCTGAAGGACCATCGCCTCGAAAACACCCCTGTATTTCCGGCGGCTGGATACCTGGCCATGGCCATGGAGGCGATGCTGCAGGCGGCCGACATGAGTTGGTCCCAGAGTCCCTGCTTCCAGCTGGAAGACGTCCACATCTTCGCCGCGCTACCCCTGCCCGAGGAGAATTCGACCGCGTCCGCCGCTGTGGAGCTTTTTACCGTGCTTTCGCGCAAGATGCTGACCTACACCTCCGACTCCGCCACTGTCTGGGAGTTCAAGATCAGCTCCTACCGCGACGGTGTGCCGACTGCGCACGCCCGCGGATCCATCATGCTGGACACCACTATGGTTTCTGTAGTACCCCAAGTGGATGATCCCGCCGTACTTGAGGCCGCAGCCGCTGGTGATTGGTATGACCGGCTTCAGAAGGGCAGCCTCAACTACGGCCCCAGCTTCCGGTCCATTGAGGCGTTCCGTGTGCCCCGCGCCCGACGAAGCCAGTTCTGTCAAGCTATCATGCCCCTCAAGCAATCTCTTCCCGCTGATCACGAGCCTTATGCCATCCACCCCATCTCCATCGACGCCATGCTCCAGGCCTGCATTGTCGCAACCACCTCCGGCGTCTCCGCAGACCTCCGGGCCAAGGTCCCGACCCGCATTGCATTGGCCATGTTCAGTGTTCCCGATCTCGAACGGACGGCCGCGGAGCAAGAGAACGCTGTTTGTTCTGCCATAGCCCGGCGCACCGGGTTCGGTACTGCGGTTGCTAGTGCCGAGCTTACGTCGTCATTAACGGGGACGCTCTGTGGCATGCTGCATGAGGTACGGTTTGCCCCGTACGTCATCTCGGATAGATTCGAGGAGGAGGAGGAGAAAGCAGATCACCGCCGGCATCCCATGTGTCGTGTGGTCTGGCGGCCGGATGTGTACGGCCTGGGCTTGCCCCCCGCATCCCATATCTCCCAGGTCTTGGGGTGGGAGCAGACTGAATGTAGTGGGTCGCAAGAGGAGGAGGAGGAGGGACTAGGGAAACTTGGGGCGCTGCTCGAGTTGGTGGTGCATAAGAACCCTGGGCTACGGATACTGCAGGTGGGTGGTGAGAGCACGGGGCTCACTAAACGGTTTCTTGGTGCGCTGCAGGCCAAGAGTGACTTTCCGCGCTTTCGAACTTTTAGCGTGGCATCAGTTCTTAGTGACGATGATGATGATGGAAGCCCATTCATGTCGAAGACTCCCGTGGACTTGGACACTGGGGAGTCAAAGCCAAAGAGTGAAGGAGTATCAGCCCAGTTTCCGGCAGACGAAGAGTTTGACTTGATACTCCTGCCCACACATGCCGAGAAATATTTGTCCTTTCCGGAGAAGGAATCCCTGCTGCGCAGGCATTTGGCGCCTGACGGATTGGTGCTGGCACGTACAAGTAGGGAAATTGAGCTTCCGCATACCCTGACCGGCGAGGCGTGGCCCTGTGGCCCTACCAGTGGCACTAGTGCTGCGGAGACGAAGGGGATAGTTATCCTCGCGCAAACATCCGTTTCAAAGAGCAACTCCCTGCCACAGGCAAGCTATTTTGTTATCCACCAAGCACCAAGTCGCCTGTCAACGGCCCTGGTCGAGCATCTGTGCAGTGTCCACTCCCTGCCCACCCAGGTACTCAACTTCAACGATCTCTCCTCCAGCTCCATCCCCGCGGGTAGCATAGTGTTCTCGCTTCTCGAGTACGAGAAGCCAGTGCTGGCGACCGTGTCGCCCGAAGAGCTCTCCCGGATTAAGCTGTTGACTGATCACGCGGCGCGTGTTGTCTGGATCACCGGTGGTAATCCGCTCGAAGGGTTGAATCCCGACATGATGCTGGTCAACGGGCTGGCGCGTAGCCTGATGCTGGAACAGCCTGCCCTGCAATTCTTCACCTACCATGTTTCACAGCCAGCCAGCCTTGATGATGCGCAGACGGCCATCAACATTGCCGGAGTCCTCTTCCAGCAGGGTCTGGGACCACAGGACTTCGAGTTCTGCGAGTTCAACGGGGTTCCCTACGTGAGTCGGTTCGCACCGGACGAGACGCTGAATGCCAAATTTCGAAGCCAAAATGGAGCAGAGGAACGGAAGTTGAGAGAGGACAGGAGCCTAGACAATGTGCGCGCAACAGGTGGTGCACGGCTGTCAATTGAGCGTCCCGGTCAATTCGACACCATTTACTATCAACGTCTGGATGAGATCCATGATGAAGTTCAACGTACAACGACCACGACGGCGCTCGGCCCCACGGAGGTGCAATTGCAGGTACGGTCCGTTGGGCTTAACGTCAAGGACTTCAACGTGTTCGGAGGAAAGGTCGACACGGAGAATGCGACCACCTGTTCAGAGTACACGGGCGTCGTTGAAAGGGTGGGCGCCGAGGTGGTGCGCGTTCAGGTTGGGGACCGTGTGGTGGTAATGGCACCTTCGCACTTCCAAACCTGTCAGGTCGTGCCTGAATGGGCGTGTGCGCGTCTGCAGGACGACGAGGATGAGCACACCCTATCTTGCATTGCTCACGCCACCGCACTCTACGCACTACATCATCGCGCAAACCTGCAGCCGGGTGAGTCGGTCCTGATTCATTCCGCCGCTGATGGAGTCGGACTGGCAGCCATCCAGGTCGCCCAATGCGCCGGTGCCACTGTCTTGGCCACCGTCTCCAGCGATGCTCAAAAGGCTCACCTCATAGCCCACTGCCACCTTCCGGAGAACCACATCTTCAGCTGCGAGGGCACTACCTTTCTCCCCGCGGTCTTGGCCGCGACACATGGCCGCGGCGTGGACGTCGTCCTCAATTCGCTGACTGGCGACCAGCTGCACGCCAGTTGGAGGGTGTGCGCCTCGTTCGGACGGTTCATCGAGATTGGCAATGTAGACCTGAGCAATAGCGGCAAGCTGGAGATGAGGCCTTTCCTGAACAATGTTACCTTCACCGCGATTAACCTCAGCCACCTATACAACAACCCTAATACCGCTCTGCGGCGGACCTGGTCCAGCCTGCTGGACGATGTCCTTTGTTTGCACCGTGCTGGGTTGATTAACACCTCTGCGTCGCCGACAGAAGTATTCGACATCACTCAGCTCCCGCAAGCCCTCCGCCGCTTCTCCAGTCCCGAGCGGATAGGCGAAATAGTCATCAGTCTGGAAGATCCCACCGCTGTCCTCCCCATGCAGCCTGCGCGTCATAATGCTCGCTTTTACCCCCATAAATCCTACATCCTCGTAGGCTGTCTTGGCGGCCTGGGACGTAGTATCTCTCGGTGGATGGTGCGTCGTGGGGCGCGCCAGCTGGTCTTCCTCGGCCGCTCCGGCACTTCCAAGCCCGCCGCGCGTGCCCTGGTCGAGGAGCTCCAGTCCCAGGGGGTGCACTGTACCGTCATCCAGGGGGATGTGCGCAATCTCAGCGCCGTCGAGCGGCTCATGACTGCCGCACGCTATCCCATTGGCGGCGTCATTCAGGCAGCCATGGGCGTCGACGCCGCATTGTTCAGCCAGATGACGACCCAAGCGTGGCATGCTGCTATTGACCCCAAGGTCCACGGGACCTGGAATCTGCATCGCGCTCTACAGAACACCACCACGCCAGGTAGCCCCATCACCAGCCTGGATTTCTTCCTTTCGATAAGCTCCATCTCCGGCAGCGTGGGGTCGGCCGCTGAGGCGAATTACTGTGCGGCCAACCATTTCCTGGACGCGTTTGCCCGGTACCAGCGCGCGCAGGGCTTCCCGGCGATGGCCTTGGGGTTGGGAATGGTCACCGAGTTAGGGTTTCTGCACGACCATCCCGAGATTGCCACCATGTTGGCGCGAAAAGGAGTGAGACCAATTAGGGAGGAGGAAGTGTTGCAGTTAGTTGATGCCGCTATTTTCAATGCGATCGCAGATGTCAGCAATATGCCAGCATCAAATGATCCTCTCTCCAAGGCCCACCTGCTCACCGGCCTCGAAACCGACCCCCTGTGCCCAACGTCAACACCTATCTCCACCGACCCTCGTGCCATTCTTCTCAGCCTGGCTGCCACCACCACCACCGTCGACAAACCCAGCCAATCTAAACACAATTCAAACGAGAGCAGAACATTCCCGAATTTGCCTACGGAGATCATGACCGCGATTAAAAATTGTATTTCCCTATCCGATGCCGTTCTTACCCATATCGCTGCCCGCTTCGGCAGTCTGGTCCTCATGGCCGTGTCAGAAGTGGACACATCTCGCCCACTCGCCAAATACGGGATGGACAGTATGCTGGCTGCCGAGTTCCGGAACTGGGTGTTTGGGGCATTCCGTGTGGATGTACCATTCCTGATGCTGTTGGGGAAGAGTTGTACGCTTCGCGGGGTTGGGGAGATGGTTTCCGGGGAGGTGGCTGCGAGGTTGGCTGCGGCGATTTGAGCAGAAGAGGACTTTGATGATCACCATCGGCCTCGTTATGTAGGATTTTTTTCCTGTCTTCGGATCATAACTGCAGAGGTTTCCACAGTTCTTTTCAGATAGAAAGATCCCTTCATTCAGACAAGCCTCTTCTTCACTATCAATCTAGATCATAGTTCTCTAAGCCGATAGATGAGACACGGTTCGTTATAATGCAGTCAACCACCGAGTGTCAATTAGGATTAGTGCGAATTCTAGGACGGGGCCATACTCCCTAGAATCGCTCCTGAACAGGAAATTAGGGCCGTTATGGATAGATCCTCCGAAAGCGAAATTCAAATCGGATCGGAGCAACCGGTGTTGTTGCCGATTTGCCGAGCCCGGAAATGCCCCTATAATGATCACGTTTTTGTTTTATCTTGAGAGCCTCGAATGATCTTCAGCCCTGAGACCCTCGGACCCTGAGACCCTGATCAGCAGAGCTCAGTCCCTTCCAAAACCAGAGACACCAAACAGCATGCACTTCGCGTCTCTGCCACATTGCATAAATGTCTCCGATTAACTCTGCAATGGCTGCAACAAGCTTCGCTAAGGCCGAACCATCAATTGTCAGTGGGGCCCACATGAACTTACCCGAAACTGGAAGACTTCCCTTTCATCGCTCATTTTCCTTAAGGGGTTACTAGTGGAAAGCTACTTGCTAGTACCAACGATAATGGTAGACTATGCCAGTATAGGGTCTGAGAAGGACCGTAAAATATTGCCGGGGCCAACGACACAGAGATTTCTCTCTCCCTCGTTGTGAAGGTGCGTCGTCTGTGTCTGTTGAGCCTCAGAGTTTCTTTTCCTGTCTTTCCTTTCTCCTTCCTGTTTGTGTTTGCACTTCAGCTCACGATGGATTTCATTCCCTGCTCGTTCGACGCCTTTATCGATAATTTCTTGGCGTGCTACCGACCCTGCTACTCCGACTATCTCCAGCAGTTGGTCAGCAACGGGACCTGTGGTACCAACTACACCACATTAGCCGCCAGCACCCACCGCTCCGATCTCAAGTGCATCTGCGAGAATGCTAATGGGGTCTCGAATAACTGGACGACGCAGGCCCTGGAGTGCACGTACTCTTCGTGTAACGGGACGTTCAACTACACCCGGTGGGCGGACAGTATGTGGAGCTACGATAATATGTGTTATTACGCTTCAGGTACATATCTTCCAATAATGATTTCCCTTCTACCCCTTCTTCTTCCCTTTACCTCCAAAGCTTTCCGTCTTGGTACTGGTAGCGAGTAGTAGCTGACTTGCGAGCGAAAGGCACGGCGGGCTACAAAACGTGCTCCTCCTCGGCGGCATCCAAGACAGTATCCACTGCTGGACTGGTGACTGGACTATTGGTGCTGAGTCAGGTATTATTGCTTTGAACAGGAGAGCAAAAGAAAGACAGTGAGCTGGGTTGCTAGTGCCTCTGTAACGGGAAAGGATGGTTGAGCTGCAGGAAAGCACTGCGCGAATAGGAACTTTGAATAATCCTTTGGCTTCGGGAAACCCCAGTCACTATGATCTTCTCTATTCCCCCCACAGTCTATTTCATTTGGGTTAGGTCGGTTGCGACACCTACTATTGCGGACATATTGGGCGGCACGCTGCTATCCCTGGGTTGGTAACTGCTGGTGCGCTATCGATCTTGCGCCTGATATGGACTCAATAAAGGGGTCCGTTCAGAGAAAGAAAGGAAACTAGGGTGTGGAGAAGATTTCCGGTGAACCGGCCGGTAAGAGCCTAGACATAGTTTGCAATCATGCCTAAAGTCCGAACACCATAAGCCCTCAAGCATACAGTTCATGGCCATCATGTGGGCAATGTCTCCGCACCAGCTGGCCCTTTCGTTCCTATGCTGGAGGCACGAGACTGATTAGCATCACATCGTAGAACCTATGAATGATACCTATCATCGTGTATCACGTCAAGTTGCTGGCCTTGCCTAGGGCTGCCTCGATGAGAGTGCATATCGGTCGGCGACTAGAATGGTAGTTGGGGAATGTTTAGTTCACGCAGTGTCATGAGTAACCCGAATGCCCGCACGTAGCTCGTCGGGGACCTATATCTTCCTGGGACTCCTCCCAATGAAGCTGCCGTATCTACATCCGAAGTGAGGCTGTGAATACTCTTCCTTGACTGGGCAACGAGAAGCGCTTGATATTTCTCGCAATTACTAGAGCTGCAGGCCTAAGATTTGGGGTTGTAGTAACCAACCAATCACAACCGATTCTTCTTATGAATCGCTTCCTTCGATAACTATGGCGTGATCTTGTTCGGAATCAGGTTCCCGCATGTCTATGGCAACATGCGTGGATACCATATGCATGTCTTGTACCAGTTCTTTCGAATCCACGTAGTAGTTAGATACTTAAATCTGAGCTTGGAAGTAGCATTACATCTGTCTCCCATGCAGAACATGTCCGGCGTTTTTGGCAGATTTAGATCTAGTATACGAATTATGAGTATGTTCGAGACCTTCGAAGTCAAATTTCCCTTCGAAATCAGCTCCTTTTCCCTTCTGTGATATTGTACAAGAGGGGTAGGATCAGTAACCAGTTTAGGCAACCTAAAGCTGCACGAACCCCTCTGGTCATAGCCTTACAAGGTCAAGTCTTTCGCAGCCTTGTCAGTTTCTGCCCAAGGCTATGTAGTTGAACGCGCAGATCTTCTGGGTTGATCCTCCTTTATTTATAAGAGGCGTGCAGATGATAGGCTATGCTGCGGACAGAGCTGAGTGAGGGATAGACAATGCAGCTAAAGGTTGGCATATATCTGAAGGTGGGGGCAGTTGACGTGTTTCATTCCATGCACAAACTTCAGGCCCGACCCGTTCGCCGATCAAATGGTCCCCGATCACATCACCATACATTGAACCCTACGTAGATAAGCACCATTATAGCTGCATGCGCGAGCCCCTCCTCCCATGAAGATCATGCCCGAAAAGAGGTTCTACTACTGATACCAATGACTCCGAACGAGATGTTTTATCAATATAACAAAGCTACCACGGTTCTCCGCACTCATGGCTGAGGTGCGAACCCATCGCATCTCCATGACCACACAACATGTTCAGGATGCTTTCTTGGACTATCCACCTTATTCTCATTCATCTTCTTCTAGTATCCAGCGTACAAGCATTCAATACAGTCCATACAAATTGCACGCTTCCACCCCAGCATGCCAACTTCGTGACGGCCCCCAACACCCGCGGCACCTTGCAAATCCTCTGGTCGTCCCTTTTCACCATCCTCGCCTGCACCTGGACTGTGCTCCATCTCAACATCCCCAAAAATGAACCGAAACCGAAGATAAAGAACTTCAAGGAATGGTTAAAATGGATGGTTGACAAGTATCAACATCCAATCAAATGGTTTCTTCTTACGGTGCTTGCCCCGGAAGTCTCCTTCGCCAAATATTGGGATGATCAAGTCCGGGCCCATTCCTTGTTTTATCACTACGAGAATGTGTTCAAAGAGAAGAACTGGACGAGGACTCATGTTCTGTTTGCTAATATGGGAGGGTTTGCGCTACGATACACTCCCAATGAGGAGGATGAATCGTGTTCAAACAATGAGATTCAATCTGATACGAATAATGAGGAACAATCTGATGCGAACAATGAGATTCAATCTCATTCGGACAATGGGGAACAACTTGGTTCGAACAATGAGAATCAATCTGATTCGGACAATGGGGAACTACCTGGTTCGAACAATGAGAAACAGAGTACGGAAACCCGAAATGACATCGATCCCGATAACGCCGACCCTGCAGATCATGAGACGTCGGTACAAGCTGACTCGAATGAATTGCAAGGAATCACTTCGACGCTCTCCCATGCGAGAGAAGAAAAGGGCAAGCAAGCAACCGTCACCAAGGATCCTGCACAGAAGTCCGAAGTCTACTATCTGACGGCTCACGAGGCTTTCAAACTTCTCTGCACCACAAAGACCTCTATATCAGGGTTAGAGAATGTATCCATGGAAGAAATCAACGATCGGTCCAAAACGGACGCATTCATGCGGATCCTCGCCATCGGACAGATTCTTTGGGTTGTTGTTCAAATCCTATCGCGAGCAATATATGGTCTGGCTGTGACCCAGCTGGAAGTCACCGTGGTGGCTTTTGCGGTGTGTGCGGTGGGAATGTATATCGTCAACAATGGGAAGCCCAAGGGGGTCAATCTTCCGATTTTGTTCGACTATGCTGGGTCGAAGCAAGAGCTGATAAATGAGCTCGAAGACGCTCAATTTCCTGAATATGATGAGAAGCACAGGAAGTGGAAGTTCTACAAGTGCAAGTACTGCAACGAAGGGGGCGGCAAAGGGACAGAAGCTCGCGGAGATACTGAGAAGAGGGGCGTCAAGATGCTTACTGCAGTTATAAAAGGGGTACGAGTGTTGCTTGAATCCGACCTGGAACCAGGAGATCCAGTAGGCAATGGTTTCATCATTGACTCCGAACACCCCGATGACACTAGCGATATGGTCACCGATATGGCCATGTTTATCGGCAGTATGGTCTTTGGGGGCATTCACCTCATAGCCTGGGACTTTCAGTTCCCCACCAAGGTGGAGAGATATCTCTGGTGGGCAGCCGCATTGTGGTGTACCGTTTGCGTTGTGGCGTGCACATTGCTCTTCTTCACGCTGCTCGGACTTGATGAAGTCGAAGATGCCCTGAAAGGCTGGTTATACGGATCTGACCATTCTTCACCTGAAGATATCGATCCCGGAGACCCTGCCCCCGCGGTCTCGAGCGCCAGCCTTGTGCAAGTCTCTTCAAGCCCCAACACAGATGGCGACGCCGGGCCTGATCCCAGCTCAAATGAGGCCGCTCTTCAAGACTCGGAGAAATCAACACCCCTACCTTTGAACTCTATCAGAGATGAAGAATCCCAAGCTTCATCGCCACACCACCGGAGATCAACCCGTGCGATTGCAGTCCAGGCCCTGAGGGTCTTCTTCCAGGTCATACGACCTCTTGTGACTGCGCTTTTCTATTTTGTTGCAATCTTGCTAATCCCATTCACGGTTGCTTATGTTGTGGCAAGATTGTTCATTATTGTTGAGATGTTTAGGACACTGGCTTTCCTTCCTACCCGGGCTTATGTTGCTACTTGGTCGTCGGAAATCCCTAATATTGGTTGAAAAATATGCGTCGATGCGATCTTTCATGCGTTATATATGCTCTATTAACTTAATGACCACAAGAAATAGCGAAGATTGGATGTTTAGAATATCGTACTCTAGCACTCTTTCCGGCCCATTCTCCTTACTAATCTCCGAATATCGGACTGTAACGTGAACAATATACGTTCATCCTGTGGTTGGTCATACTCAGTGGCTTTCGAAAGAGCTTTGATTGAAATCTAACGTCAACTTGAGTCGTTCGCCAAGGATATTCACTGCCGCTAAGATGAAGGTCGCGAGGAAGATCTAGGATGGCTGTAAGTGAGAGGGCTTGTTTATCCAGGAACTGTAGCATATATGAAATGGACATGACAGGCAGCAGACTATGAAGGTGTTGTTATTTCGATGATGTACTCCTCAGGAGGTGAATTGGCATCCACCAGAGGTCAATCTTTCGGAGTATTCTTCTGTCTTCCTCCGGGCTGAGTGTCTCTGTTGTTAAGCTAGACTTGACGCATATCGTCCCATTCTTTGCATTGCCCGAGGCTCCCGTTCGGAGCCCAAGCTCTCTATCTCGCTCCGAAGCCATGGATTGATAACATGGTAGTCGAAGAAAATAGATAGGATGAAATGGCACTACTGCTGGCTTCTGGATTCTCTGATATACAAACAGCGTGGCTACTACATGCAGCCGAAAACTCAATCGTCCACTCTTTTCCCTTTCCATGGCGCCAGCAAACACGGATCACGGCCGTGTTCGGCCAGCAAGTCTGGCAACAGCTTACACAGATTACCCAAAGAAGGTATACAAACCGGTCTATACCCTGGATACTTACTTCCTGTTGCACAAGATCTGTGTGACTTCTCGTGTTGTACCAAAAATCTCCGTTCTTTGTTCGACTTCCCCACCCACGCCTCATCTCGCGTCCTGGGCTCTCATAAACTCGTCATATGCGCGATATACTTTTTGGATTCCACACGTGTGGCTATATGACCAATGAGAGTTATGTACTGACTCTACTAGAGGGTTTTACTTCCACTGCATCTTATTTGAATGGTTGGGGCGTGGTGTCGACTGCTCTTCCCGGCTTCACGCGGTCTATGCCCTGAGGAGTGCTGCAATACTCCTCCTCCCTCTCGCTACAGAATTAGTGACTTTATCGACATGATTATTCAGTGGCCATTAGCCAGAGGAAGCTAATGACGAAAGATAAAGTAGCACACTCGCAGAAGGTAGACCATGTATGGGCATGACTTACTGGTCAAGGGGCAGAATGCTTAGATAATTTTGCTCGTAGCCAATTCCGGACAAAAGCCCAAGACTCTGTCCAGCATGATGTCCTTTTCATCTTCGTATACTTTTTCATCACAGAATAGCTTACAGCAATTTGATAAGTTCTTAGGAATAAATTCGAAAGTCGTTGGGCTTTATCGTAGCAGCCCTCTATAGTGCATCTAGTCATAATTTTTATGTACAAGTCATCAATCCATATCTAAAGCATCACATCACGCCAGCATAATGTTCAAATCAAGACTTCCAGTCCCAGACTTCCAAGTCCAACGACATAACATCTATTCATCTTCTTACGGTGCAGCATCCTCCTTACTGACCCGATGGCCCTGGTTAGCCTTCCGATCCGACGCCAGCGTCTGCGCAAACTTGCTTCTCTCGCGAATCTGCGGGCCCTTCCAGTAGAAGATATAGATGGGCAACACCACCAAACAAGAAAGGCAAGCCAAGATAGTAGTAGCATACTCAACATGCCACTTACTACCGATATTCTCATACATGGGAGTGGTATACATAGCGGCAATACCTGCCAGCAGATCCCGACAGAAGGCATTTCCGCCGGTCGCAGAAGCAGAGTACACACCGTACGCAGCGACCATGTAATCAACGGAGGAGAGGTAGATAGCGTAGTTGGCAATACCGACCAGGGTGGAGAAGATCATGGATGCAATCCACGGAACACCGTACTCTTGTCCTAGCGATGTCCAAGCGAAGCCAAATAAACCTATCGGTTCGAGCAAGGCGAGATAAAGAAGCCACTTCAGTCTCCGCTCGGCAGGGAGTGCATCGTCTCCCTTTGCGTCGCGGATTTTCTGGTCTCGCCAGAACCATGGGAAGTATGAGAAGTACGCAATCACGTAGCCGATGTTGATCGGGATGACGGCCCACGCTTGGGCGAGGATACCGAAGCCCCAACCCTCTTCGTATACGATGGAGAAACTCTCGAGGAAGGTGAAGATGAGGGAGTCGGAGAATCCGGAGAGCAGGGAGAGGCAGAGGACGATGGGCTCGCGGAGGAACATGTAGAAGGGACGGATCCAGATCTTGCCGGCTTCTTTGAGGGAGATGCGAGGGCTTTTGAGCTCGTTGGGTCCGTAGATGTTCGGGTCTTCGCCGGTTTCGCGGCGGCGCTTGGCTTCGCGGTCCATGATGATTGTGGAGCGGCTTTCGGGGACGAAGAGGAGGATTACCTCGACAACGAAGCCGAAGATGAGCATGATCCAGAAGAACCATTGCCATTCAAGGTCTATGAGATGCAGAGTTAGTGGTTGTGAATGATTGATGGCTGACAGTTGAAGGTGACGGGAACGTACAGCGCTCAATAGGTCCACCGATCACACCTCCGATACTTGTTCCGATGCATGATGACAAGACGATGAAAGCCAGAGGGAACTGTTGGTCTTCGGCTTCGTAAAGATCTGCAATTAGACCCAAGGTGACACTACCGCCAGCGGTTGAAATACCACCCTACACTATGTCAGCACAAGTCACCTCATGTCCTAGGTACAAAGGACTGACCAATCCACGAGCAACAACAATCGTCCCCCAATTAGGCGCCAAGGCAGCTGGAATCTGCCAGATATTGATCAAGAACATGGAAAGCTGGAGAATGGGCCAGCGACCAAATTCTTCACTCCATGGCGCCCACAGCTCACATCCAATAGAATAGGTGATCAAGTAAATCATCTGCCCCGTTCGGGCTTCCTGCTCCCCGATATTGAAAGCCTCTGACAACGGCTTCACAGCATTGGGAAATACAGAGGTGTTAAAGTTCATTGATATTTGCACGCATGCTATGGCGGCAAGGTACGACCATTTCTTCCATCTGGGCCAGCAGTAGGCCAGCTTATCGTAACAGTCGCTCTCCTTCAGCTCGCGTCTACCGTCTGAGCGTATGGATCCGGCCTCTTTCTCTGCGGCTCCAGTGAGCCCAAATGCGGGGACCATACCATCCCCGCTATCCTGGCTCTCTTTGCCCTTATCGGAAAAGGAACTGCGAGATGACTGGATCTGGGGTTGTTCTTCGTGGGGATACATAGTGTGATATCATCTATCACACAGGAACAGGCAAAGATAAGAACTATACCTCTCTTAGAGTGGTCTGACACGACTAGATCCCCTGCCGGGTCGTCCGATAGATATACCATCCTACTCGATCATTCATTTTGTGGATGTTGTCATACTGGAGCAGTTCGTTTCCAAACCGGATTTGGGACTTTGGGGTTGCAGTGGGGCGGGCCGGGCAGATCCACCGGTGGATCTTCGCCGGGGAGAAACTTCATATGCGCCCAATCAGGGCATCGGCACTCGACTCACGATGCACCCTCGGGCACACTTGTGATTTGTCTCAATGGCTTCCGGAGTTCCGGCTGCTCCATACCGATGCACCTAACTCGGAGTAAAACACTGCCCCGATATCCACTGCGAGCACAGAGCACCCGATATGATGTCATCGGCGCTGGTGCTGCATTGTAAGAACGTGTACCTTTGCCACATATCCACACATCCACACATCCTTCTTGGTGCATTCACCACTCATATTGAGCCTGTTGCCTAGCAGATTATCGTTGTACCTCGGTCTCTCTCGGTACACATAAGGAACCAGCATCACCGAAATGAGGTACCATGCATTATGACGCTGTTCGCGTCCCCTTCTGTCTGATAAGGTCTTTTCGGATAAATTTTCCTTCATATGCTGTTGTCCGTAGTCTTATTCGATCAGTGGCTTGCTTATTCAACTGCCTTCCAGCTGGGATGATGTCACACTGCCTCTGCCTTCAATGGGTGACAGGCACTATACCCACTCTTACTAAAGGTTATTGACAACACCAGCACATATTATTCATCACTAGGGCAACCTGTATTCAGATGAATAACATTCCCTACGACATGTCGTTGGATCAAGCAGCTAGGACCCCTATGATCGAGACTGTTAATATTGGCTTCTAGCATGTTCTATTTAGATCCATCAATCTTGGGACGGTCTTCTACAAGACTTCTAGGCTCGAGGAATGACTGTATACATTTTCCAAGCCATGAACCGGATCAAAGTAGGGTCAATCACCTCGCATACTTCTAGATCTTCTATCTTCGCAGTATACAAAAAGCAATATATACCGATTAGCAGTATCAAGGACAGGAGGAACTGCATCGAAAGATCTGAGAAAGCAGAGAAAGGGTTTCCTCTCCGCTCTTTTCTCGAAGTTTAACATTTCCAATGTCGACAAGGACCTGATTGGCATCCGTATATCAGGGTGTCCAACAATTAGGGATCATATCCCTATCTCGTACCCTCCACACGCAAAGATCTCCTGATCATGCCTCTTCGCAATCACTTCCCCGTTGTCGTCACAAACTACGCATGTGCCAATCATCATTTCGAATATTAGAAAGCCGGGCAAGTAAGTCTGTCTGGACCGATCGAGGCGAGTCGGGAGGTTTCCTAAACCGGTCCTCTTCCGCCACGAGTGGAGTTAAGCTCTCAGGTCCCGAGCCACGCAAACCGCAAAGTTTAATCGATTGGTCAACCGCAACTAGAAAGTTTTAGGCACTGATATCACCGTAGATAACGGAACAGGAGTGGGCGAATTGCACTGCATTGGCTGCACTCTGGATCCCAACTATATTTGAGTGAATCTTTCTACATTTGCAAAAATTCTTCTGAATGTGATTACGCAGGTGTCGCGTGCGCATATAAAGGAAGCGAATCCGTCTCTGTTATGCGGAGACGCTGAAGAATCTTCATATGTTTGGGAGTACAGATATGTACACTTTTTCTTGTAATGTTTATTAGAGCGAATGATTCTTTCTATTCCTTGCGCGAAGTGGTTTCTTCAACGCACTTGCCCAGGTCATGTCCAAGCGGACGCCTCCAGACCTCGGGATAGTTGGAAGAATCACGAATAGAAGTCCTGAGGAAATGAAAGCGACCAAAGCTCGTTAACGCCAAGATTAGTAGATTACTAAATGTGGGGTAATACATGACAGCATCGACGCTTGCAGAACTTATGTAGGAATAGAAGGTACATGTTATGAAAATGATTTAGATTCAGTCTGCCCAGGGGTAACCGACGACGGTCCGTAGCTACACAGGTGGTGGGTTCAGAAATCAGTGGGTCTGGTCCAGATCAGATATACTCTGCCAGTGAATAAGCTTCTCCTGTGATCTAATCGCTTTAGAATTAGCATTGACTACCCTGAAGCTGGATCGGCTTTCTATATCTTCCAACCCTACATTTAAAGAACGTAAGGAAATCCTTGGTATTTGCAACATTTAAGGTATCGAGGATCTTTAATGGATTATCCTCTATTTCTTCTCTTATTCTGTTTTCCTTACCTAGTATCAAATAGTTGATTATTGCGGTTAATTCAGTATTAGGTCACGTGGACAACTCACTATGCAGATTTCTCTGAATCTATCTAATCTGATTTTCCAGCTCCAGCCTGACACTGCTGTACTATTTCCTGAGCCTACCGCATGCTCATGCCCTTGAAGTGACAGTTCCTTTCATGCACAGTAGTGTGGCTAATCTCAACTGTCAAATATTCCCACGTGTCCGAACCTCCAGTGTCGCGGAAACAATATCCGTACCTCAGCCGACCTCAATCTCACGTCTCACCACATCACCCATAATCAATCACCCATCCACCAAAGCCACCAAAGCCACCATCTCACAACAAGGTCCAGTAACAGACAGCTACTACCAATTATGTCTCCGCATGTTTTCCAGTATCAATTTACCCTTCAGCCTCTTTTCCTCGCTAACGGCCTCGACATTCTTCTTTGCCCCGCTTCCGCTGCGCAATCGCCGTGCATGTCTCTGCAGGACCTCGGCACAGGAACAATCCACAGGATGATGTAGGCATTGTATTTCTGATCAAAAAGCTCAGGTGATGTTGCAGACTCTGGAAATTTTTTGAGAGGGGTGGGCCTGGGGGGCTTGGCAATAAGGATTAGACGGCGCTCGATGCAACTTCCATCACCAGGCACACCCACAAGAAGTCATTACCGTCGTGAGATTGTACAGGATATGCGGAGCCCCAATACATGCTAGCCACTACTAGGATATTCTTAGTTGATAATAATCAGTCAAAAATGGTAATGGTAAGAATGTCATAGATTGTTAGGTCACTATTTACAAGGCAGTATCATCAATTGATAATATCCAGGTCCATTTCTAGCTAAAAGAGAAATAAAAAAGGGCCTTTGTTGTGAGAATGATATGCCAGAAGTCCAATTGTTGGCGCTGCTGGTATGGAGCGGGTGCACGGGTCGCTAGCCCGCTAGCTCAGGCGTTTTTCTTCTTTTCTTTCTTCCATGGACACACAGCCTAAGTAGGAAAAATTTTGGAGACCCTCCGGACCATCGTACAGGCAATGCGACTGACAATACCTCGGGACGATTATTGCAGTCAACTCAAAGGCGCTCAACAGAGTCGAAGCGAGAGTTTGAGTTTGAGACATCAATCTAATGCTCCACATCTCCACAATCTCACCGTCGGCCACAGCCGACGAAATTGCGCATTGAACAGGTCCAATATTCCACGAGACCCGACCGTTAAGTTGCCGAATGAGTGTCTATTACCATGAAGTTCATTGTTCTCATTAAGTGCTTTAATTTTGACGTAATAGAATCCATGGCTTTGTCTTAGTAGTCTCGTGTATATTGGGTTTTTAGGTGATCCCGGCCCCCAAGTCACCAGATTGAGGGTCATAATATCGATACCACCTTTGGTTGTCGGACGTTGCGTGAAAGAACCCTACTCTGCACACCTCCTACTAGTTCGGAACAAGCTTCAGATACTGTACACTCAAGACATTGTGGCTGTCCTAAGTGGCGCGCAGGGCGCAAGATGAATCCACTGTACCCGCTTCCTACACAGTTTTGGCCCCTTTTGGCCCCTTTGGCCCCCAATCTCCTCGCTAAGCCTTCCCGATGCCCCATACTAACTGGGGGCGGTGCCCAATTTGCAGCGGCATTCGAGATCAGCTGAATCATGAGTAACGCTCTGATAGAGGAGTAATATGCAGAAAGAGATCTATAAAACGGGGTACATCCTCTGCGTTGTCCTCATGAACAGTTATCTACAGTCCTTTGAGAAACCTTCTTTCTTGCAAACCAATCTCCTACTTCCCTCAATTATTCAAGCCACAGCAAGAGACACAACAGCCACCATGAAGACCACCCAGCTCATCCCATCCATCCTCCTTTCCCTCATCCCCACCCTCGCTCTCGCCGATGATATTCCCTCAGGCGCCGAGCTCTGCGTAGGCCAAGGTGCCGGCAGCTGCCAATTCGGTGCATACCAGCTCCAACCTACCGACACGTGCGAAGACCTGCAGAAGAACGCCGCTTATATTTTCGACCACGCATGCAACATTATCGGCCATGTCGAGAACTTCGCTGAGGGAGACGCCATTGACTCGCAGCTGCCGTATACGGTGGATGTAAAGAACATTGTCGGCGGTCCCTCGTGTTCGATCAAGTACGAAATTGCTTATAGCGATGGGTTGTACGGATATGGCATGCCCTCGGGTGGCGTTTGGGGCAGCTGTTCGGAGAGTGGTCATCAGTGCAACTGGTACCGCGTGGCATTCGCTTGTCCGGGATTTTAAAAGTTAGGGGTCTGAGTGGGTTACATAGGAAGGATTTTATGTTAGTAGGCGATATGAAGGGTGAGGATTAACCTGCCTAGTCTGGACTGGTCAATTTCCTTGTGCAGTCAGTCATGTATATAATTTTGAGGCAATGATACGAGTGAGGTCTTATGATAAGGTTGCTAGTGCTCCTTTCTTTTCTACTATATCACCAGATAGAGCCTTCGATAGTAGTCACTGTGAGAGGCTCATACTATTGCTGATACCGGGGGTTGACTAAAGTAATCCTCCGTCAAAAGTTCAACATTCTGATAGTGGTCAACGGAAGGTGCTACAACAGACTGTTTTCATACTCAGTCAATTACCTGGCATTTTTTTCGGATATCTCGAATTATCTTTCTGATGTGACACTACTTTAATAACGACTTTATGATATCTCGTTTCTTTTCATAAAACCTCCGAATGGGGAAACCGCCACATGATCAAAATGATAGACACGTGGTGCTGTTTACCCCGCTCATTTTCCATTCAATCTTCTCCTTCTTTCTCAATATTACGTCCATCCACTCCTGCTCTACTCACCATGTGGGAACCGGTCGCTATTCCCTATCAAAGCTCCCATACTTTGCCTACGCCTCTACCTACAATAGACGAAATCCGCGCTTGCACCAATGTTCTGGGGGAAACCAGTGCCTCTAAGGTGGTGGCAGTCAACAACGATATCGTTGTGAAATATGGACGTCGTGTGGAGACCTGGGAAGGCCAGGCACTGATCTATCTTGAACGAAATGTTCCAGAAGTCCCGGCTCCTCGCTTATATGCGATGTACTATGATGCGGAGCAGCTTTTCTTAATCATGCAACGCGTTCATGGAGTTCCACTCAATTCCCTGTGGCCGTCGCTAGTGCCCTCTGAAAAGGATGAGATCATCACCAAACTTCAACATGCAGTTGATACAATGAGGAAGGCAGAATGTCCATGGCCTGACTTCTTTGGGGGCTTAGATCAGGGTCCTATACATCACGGCCTCTTCTATAGCCGACATGGTGGTAATATTCGGGGATACCTCGGGCCTTTTTCCAATGAATCGGCCTTCGTTGCAGGCCTTCTCGGGAACTATAGAGCCTGGATTGAACACGATAAACACCCCGACTATAAAACCCGGTTCTATGAGAAATATCTGCCTCGTATTCTTCAAGGACACCGGCCGACACTAACACATGGGCACATTCAGCAGAGGAATATCGTGGTTGCGGAGAATCAAGACAATCGAGGTGGACGGTCATTTGACGTCGTGCTTGTCGATTGGGAGAACGCTGGTTGGTTGCCGGACTTCTGGGAATCCTTCTGTGCTTCTTATCCCCTACAATTCTATTGGGATGAAGACTGGGCCTGGCGGGTTGGGGATTTTATTCCGTTCTGGCCTGCTGAGATGGCCTTGATGCACCAGATTGAGAGGGAGTTTGGCTATTGAAGTACGTTGATATGCTTGGAACCAAAGAGATGTCCTTCCCCTCCGTGGACGCGGGGAGGCGTTGTGATGGGTGTCGCTCTTGATGCTAGTCTATATACTTTTTTTATATGCTGTTGGGTGGGTGGACGCTTCTCTGTATGCAACCGCGGTGTGCTTCTGGCACTGTTCAGGGTGCTGCTGGCCTGGGTGCTGGCAGGGGGCTGTGCTGCACATTGTGGATCTGTTCTTGCCGAATATTTTTTTTTTAATATTTAGATAGGTGAGAAGAGTGTAGCGCTTATTCATGGAAGAGTATGTCATCCAATGGATTTTTGTGTGTCCTGATAAATATGAAATATGATCATAGATAGATCAAATGGGTCAGGCCAGATGACACTAGTCCCAAATACAAAACCATATATCAAAGTATATCAAATAGCTGGTTAACCTAACTCAATCCAGTTGACAGTAGTCAAAGGGGAACAACCCATTAACCTAGATAGAGAATAAGTAGGTCTTGCTATAGGCAGTGACTGAATTGAATGGTGTCAATGCCGAGACGCAGGGTTCCCCTCAATGATGACTTAAAAGAAAGAACTTAGTTACCTCTCCCTCGCCGCCTGTTGCTGAGTACTGATGTCCCCAAATAGCAAGTCCCACAGTTCCTCTTCCTGCGCGCCATGGACGTCCTATCTCCCCCAGAATACCCTCCGGTCCAGCCGAGCGAATATCCTCCAATTCCAACTCGAACACCATCAGCGACTCTTGAGAAATCGCATGCTTCATGCGTCAGTGGTGATATCCACACATTCCGGGAGATTCTTGACTCACAAAGTTCTTCATCGGAGGGCTTTGACATATGTGACTTCTCTGCGATCATGATCGAAGCCACCAAACTAGATGCTGTACCGTTCATTAGAGAGCTTCTTGATCGCGGATTGCCCATGGATCCACTCTATGCATTGGAGGCCGTCAAACTGCGGGGAAAGAATGCTTTGGAAGTGTACCTTCAAGATGGATGGGACATCAACCAGCCCATAAGCGAGCTGAAACCTGCCGTACTTGGGTAAGTAATACTCGTCCCAATCATTTCCATCGCCGTACACTGGTGATAAAACGTTATAACATTTCATCAGCTATGCAATTGCAGATGAGGAGATGACAGCTTGGCTCCTGGATCATGGAGCGGATCCCAATCGACGCAGTGTTATTGAACTCACCCCACTGTCCTTGGCTGTGGAGAGCGCTCCAATATCGGTCATCCAGCTTATGCTCCGTCGCGGTGGAGATGCTCGAAAAGGCCAACTCCTCCATCACGCAATCGACCGGTATTCAGATAACATTGCCGTCTTACGACTTTTCATTGAACATGGGGCGGATGTCAATGCAACGATGTACGAAGATCATTATCCTTCTCGGGCGCTATTCGGCTTTATGGGTCTTGGAACGCCCCTGCACAAAGCAGCTGAACTCGGCAAAGTGGATGTAGTTCGATACTTGGTCAGCGAAGGTGCCAACTTGAGTATCAGAGATGCAAATGGTCGCACGGCTCTGGAGTATGCACGAATGTTATATCAGTGGGAAGTCATCCAGGCACTCGAGAAAGGGGATTAGCTTGTTTTTTCTATATTCATGGTACGTGCTGTTGTGTATTTGTTGATTCGAAGATAAAGATAATAATAATAGAAATAAAACAAAGAATTTGGAAAAAGAGATGCGATGTATTGATTCAAACTGGTTACATTCAGTATGTGGTGGTTTGGGCGAACCTCAGCTACCAACCGTAAAACAACCAGATGCATGTGGGCTACTCGAAGACAGATAGGCAGTCGCACGGTACTCTAGATAGCCTGACTCGTGCTGTAGCACCTCGCTCCAGACTATCGTTAGCATCTTGAATCTTTCAACACCTAGTATCAGGTATAATTCTGACGTTATCGATTCTTCACCACCCAGTGATACAGACGGACAAAACGCATGTCGAGCAAACCTATCATCAAGCTGTAGGAACTACATTTGGGGTCATCCAAATGTGATAGCACTGACATAGAACGAGAGGCTATATGGCAAATGATGGAATTCAAAGTCAAGTCACGACATACTACCTCAAGAAAGCTATGTTCAACTTCAACTTTCATCCGTAGGGCTAGTTTCCGAATGAACCCCTGAGCTAACATTTTCTAACCTTCTCCTCTTCGTTGAAGGCCACTCTGCTTCTCTCTGGATTCTCCTATACCTCTGCGTCTGGTCCCGTAACTCCTTCAAGTCCTGATATTCCTCATCTAGCTCTTTATAAAAACTGAGGTATTTCTCAAATTTGGCATTGATATCGCCCACTTCATCTTCGTTCAGGTCGAAGCGCCGAGGCCCGGAGTCGAGGGGTCTGTATGGAATGGGCTGCTTCCCGAGCAGTGCATTTTTAAACCAAGTGTCATCGACTCGGAATATCCAGTCATCACAATCGTCGCAAATCTCGTCTTCTTCATTGTCCAGTGCACCGGCGCAGATATGGCAGCAACTGTGGAAGCCCCCCCGATCTTTGCATTTGCATTTCTCTTCCGCAATCGCTCGCCAGTATCGCACCTCTTTGGTGACGACTTTGTAGATGACAAAAACCCGCCTGGCGACGTTTGTAAATATGTATCCGGGTTCCTGCCAGGGATAATGATTGCGTAGAAAGAGATTATCAAAGCTTGTTCCGGGTCGTAATGACCCTTGGCGCACAGGAGGGTCGCACTTGAGCTCTTCAATCCATTCCACATAGTCAAATTTGTGCGAAGAAATACCATACGAATTTTCGATATTCCACCGTGTTCCCTCTTTATTCTTTCCCAGCTCCCGAAAGTTCGGGACCCGGTGGATCCGCGAGGTGTGGTAGACATCATAGTTCTCAAAAGTGTTCTTCAGTGCCATGCCTAGCGTTTCCCGCGTGGGTAGAACGGGTGGTCCATCCGTGAAAAAGATGCATGCTGAGCTCAATTTTCGTCCAGACTCGTGCTTGTGGCCATGTCCATTGACCAAAACACCCCCGTCGGAAGAGACATGGAGGTCTCCGAAATCATAAGGCTGCAGTGATGATGATGATGATGATGATGATGATGATGATGATGATGATGATGATGATTGCGCCAAATGGATCTGATCGAATGAGATCGAGGTGTGCAGGAATGGTTCCTGTGGCTCAAGTTCCCCCTTTTTGAATTTGCTATAGATGTAATGGACGATGTCTCTTGAGATTGCGTCGCTCTCCTCAGAATAAACCAGAGATCCAAAGCCGACTATTCTCAGACACATTCTTCGGATGGCAGCGAGGAGGATATGTCTCGTATCCCCTGCACGAAGCCGAGTGACAACGTTCTTCAGTGCTCCGATTTCACATTCAGTTCCTACCGATGGCGGCTTTGAAGAGACTCGCCGGCGGCTGTACATCGAGGCCGTCACGAGTTGGTCAAATGCGTCTTCAGCAACGGCGATCACAGTTAGTTCCCGGACTTGCGCCCACTTTGGCAGTAGAAATGAAGCATAGGTCACAGCGGCGTAGAATTTGAGTTGATCAAACTGATATGATCGTGATATCCGAGAGCGTCCCGTCCACGCTTCCTCCATCATACTCAGGCAAGCCCCGCTGAGGGATAGTGGGATCTCTTGCAACTTTTTGATGATTTGTCGGGCGAGGACTTTTCTAACTTGCTCTTCAGTTGACTGAAGCATAGTCATCACGTTGTCTCTTGTCACGAAGAAGCACCGATAGTGACTCTCCACAAAGGTTGCATGTCGGACGATTCCGTGTTTGCTGTCCAGCGCTTCAAAGGACGCGATACCCTGACGATAGCTATCCTGCATACTCCGGTGGTCCTGATCTAGTGTACCG
The DNA here is from genome assembly GCF_001889945.1 of Aspergillus brasiliensis CBS 101740. Taxonomy (NCBI): domain Eukaryota; kingdom Fungi; phylum Ascomycota; class Eurotiomycetes; order Eurotiales; family Aspergillaceae; genus Aspergillus; species Aspergillus brasiliensis. Next base: position 3,912,089 of record NW_027137442.1, read on the forward strand.
GGATGAGCGGTTGTTAACGTGGATATAATATCAGTATCTGCGTGAACGATGCTTGCACAATCATTTTGGCCTGATGCCACAGTCCTGAGCTGGCTCAATATGTCTTCACGATAGATGTCGCGAGCCCATTCAAAAATATAATCCACAATCAGCAAAAGTTGCAATGCCCCAGATTGAGATGTTATAGAGCCACTCCATAAATCGAAAATCCTCTGCGAGCGAATTAGCCTTCAACATATTGACACTTAGGACTGTGAAGTGAAATAGCCAGGTGAAACGAACGTATTCAGTAGTACCAACTGTTCCAGGTTTGTTGGCCGCATCATCATACACAGATGCCGCACAGACACGCCAGTCCTCTCCCTTATTCATCAGTAACCAGACGAGCGGATCCATCTTCTGCCTTGCATGCGGTTCAGACAATTTCTTCAGCGTTTCCTGCGTGCGCAACAAGGTCCGCACTGGAAACGCAGATTGCAATTGAACCGAATTCCAATCAGCATCCGCTGCCTTTGCTGATTTGGCCTCCAGAAGAAGAAAGGGGAACAGTAACGAGTCTCCTTCCTCATTGAGCGGAGGCTCCCCCAGGCACTCATGAACAAGCACATCTTGGTCATCTTCCGGTTCGGCGATACAGGCTCTGTCGTTCAAGAGGTTCTCAATGTTCCGGGTCTGTCGAAGCCCATACACTGCATCCGGTTTCGTCGCTCTCGGTAGTTCTTTCTCGACAGCCGATTCATGATGTACTTTTTCATCTTCGCGGTGACCGAATATCCGATTCAGCCCGACAGCTTCCATGCTACGTGAAACCCATTCGTTAGTGCTGGGGGGAGAAAATAGCGCATTTTGCCTTCTTAGTATAGTAAGTAAGTGTAACTCACAAATCACCATGTCTAAAGTCTCTGGAACAGCGACATGGTTCTCGCTTCCTTTGCCGAATGCGCAGGGCTTCTGCCTTGGCCGAGTTACCTTCACTCGTGGCTTCGATTTCCGAGCGCCATACTCGCTTTCGACAAAACTTGCTGAAGCAAACATGAGCCTTTTTCTTTCTCCCTTCTTATCACTGCATTGTGGAATAATCTTACCATACAACTTCCGAAGTCAATCTTGCCAAGGCATAAGGCTCACAAGCAAACCGCCAGGTTGATTCATTCCGTCTCACACAGCGTTTCGCCCGCTCCGAGAGTTCCTCGGCGTGGTTCTTGATATCTGCAGTCCATGGCGCATCTTCAATCGCCATGGCCCGGGCCGCATAGGTGTCAAATTGTGTCTTTCCTAGCTCGTGGACTGCGTTGAAGGTGGACAGGTGGCCATCGGGCCATTCACGGTTCGGTACCTCGCCGCAAAACTCAATTCTGTATTTCCGGCGAAGTTTCTCAACCTTCTTCCGTTCTTGGGGTGTGAAGGGCATGGCGAGGTTATAGATTTGATATTTGTATAATCTGATGCAGGATGGCTGAAGAGAATCGTCGGTGGTATACTACCAGTCTTTTATGAAGTGACGAGATCTGCTGGCCTTGACTCCACAGTCACCGGAATACATGGAGACTGGCATATTGATGTCTATATTTACGGCCCCCAGACCAGGCTCTGGGCGCTAATAACCGATTGAGGCTTATCTAACTGTGCCGCATTGCATTAGCTTCGAGGCGCAATCAGCCGGAGGCCTTTAGTTCAGGTCTGTAGTCTGGTTCACACTAAGATGGGGGAAGGTGGCTGTGCTGGGTTTTGGAGGTGCAATCAGATCAGGAATACAGCAAGCTATGTCCTAGATTGCAACAGCGCTTAGCAGCTCACGGCAATACGCTATCTATCGATACATCGAGACACCTCAAAAATAGGAATGACTACCCATTCCTGCTGGAAAAGTCAAGATGTCAAAGCCGAGACACAATTCCGTAGGCTCCGGTAACCGCCGCGGCGAGGATGCAGGGCAAGCCGAACAAAAGAAGCGTCCCGGCCCTTAACAAACCATCCCATTCGATAGTAAAGGGTACACATCTCCATGAATTCGACGATTTGTTCTATAAGATCATGTCTTCACTGCACAGATACAAGTAACAAGAAGAAAAAAGAAAAAAGAAGAATACATACAACAGAAGGGATTCGCTGGTGGTCACCCACCCAACTACTAACCTCCCGGCGTGTGGCTTAAGTACGGCTGAGCGGACGGGAAGCCCTGTTCTCCACACCCTGTGGTCGTATGTACTTATATCTTCTATCCAATGGCCTATATAGTGCGCAAATTCTCGCTTAATTGCAGAACAGGAATAGTGCATTCCAACCCTCTTTGCACTAAATGCCAAGTTCTCTGGATAATATGGCACGTGATCGATATCCATCTACAGAAATAGATGCTATTATGTCAGCCATCATAAGGTTCTGGACCGTCAACGGCTTATTGATTCAGTAGTAATTCTAGTTCGTAACTGTGGATATTCGCTTGGTCGAATGACTCCTTAAAAGTATTATAATAGATGTGGTGTCTGCTTGTTACTCTCTGGGCAGATCTTCGTACATCATCGTCTTGATATTTCTGGGTTTCAGGAGATTGAGCCAGTTGAGCCAGTACTATGATGGTGTGTGGACACAGGGATTATATATAACGGGTCTAGGAGTGCGAATGATGATGTTGCTCATCCATACCATAGGAGCGGATAGACGATACGATGATGATGATGCAGTGATAACACTAGCAAGCAATGATATGAATATTAACTAAATCTCTATCGTTATTATGGTGGTTGCTCCCCTCCCCACTACTGACAGTAGTACCAACGCCATCCATCTGCTGCAATCATATAGCTGGATAACTCATAATCAAAATGTCATTCCACCCTGGTATCTACCACCGTCTACGCTTTTATATGTATATGTACTGGTATCGTATCTCACTCATCAGAAGGCGTCACATCATACTCCACATCCGTCCGAATAATGTACTTCGCTCCCTTCCGCACCCCCGTCCCCTCATGCAACAACGCCCCGTTTGCCTCTCCATGCGGGAAAATCGCCACGGCACCCATGACAGGACGCACGGGGTACGCATTGAGCGTCCCTTCCCTGGCAGCCGGCATAAAGAACGTCGTCTCTCCGCCCTCGAACTCATCGTTCAGATAGAGTAGGAAGGTATACATGGAGCTCTGCTTCTTTCCCTCCGGCGAGGCATCGTACACGTACGTATCATCGGGGAGGATCCCCGACGGCGGCCACGCACCGTCAATGTGGCATCGGTACTCGGCACCGGGGACGTATCGGTAGACCCGGAAACGACGGTTGATGCCGCGGACGAGACGGCCGTTGATTGACTGCGGGACGTACTTGGATATGCGTGCCCAGAGCATGTCGTGGAAGGTGGTGTCGATCACCCAGTAGAAGTTGTGGGCGAGGATACTCATGTCGCCGTCTTCACGGAGGGGCACGTCGGGCAGGAAGTTGACGGATTCGCCGGCGGCGATGATGGCCTTGCATTCGGATGGGGTGAGGACGTTCAAGGCCAGTCCGAGGCCGGGGACCGCGGGGTGGGGGTGGTATGTGATCGAGGGGCTAACGGGGTCTAGGGGAATGGCGTTGGGACGGGTCGTGTAGAGGATGGCGGGATGATGATTTGGAGGTTTGCGGAGGGGGCCAGGCGTCGTTTCGATGATACGCAGGGCGGCGGGGTCTTTCGGGGCTTCGTTCAGGATTGATTTATCGAGCACGGAGGCATATACTGGGAGGGGTGTGGTATTAGGACGGAGGTCCCAGATGGACTGGAAGGCGATGGGATCGGTGGAGTCGACGGCATTCGATCGGAGGTCGATGGGAGTGCTGACGCGCAGGATGGCATCCAGAACGCCGAGCAGTTCCAGATCCTGAGGGGTGCGCTCGAGGGAGGCCTTTGCGAGTGCTTCGGGCTGGGTGGAGAGGCCGCTGACGACGTCGAGATCTCGTACCCAGCGACACAAGGCGCCGATCTTGGGCTGTTCACCCCGGATTCTCATCTCGGCCAGCAGGATCTTTGCTTCCAGGTATCGTTTGTCGGCCAGGGCCCCGGTGATGCGTGCGGTCAGGTTCGCGCCCTCTACCGAACGATTAATTGTCACTATTTAGTTAAGAGACGGTGCAATAGCAGCATACCGGCATTGTTCACGCCCGTAGTACAAGCCTGGCGGAACTCGTAGACTGCCACCCGGAGATCCTTGCATGCTTTCGACTTGGTCAGACTGGGGTACTGAGTCAAGGTCGTGAGCGTCTCGACGGTGATTTCGAGGTCCTCGTCGGGGACGATGGTGCTGAGGTTTTTCGGCTCTCGACTGGCGCCATCGGGAGGGGGCGTGAGGATCGTGGATGCAGCCTTGGGGACCTTTTGCGGGAGATCGGCTTGGGCGTTGCGCTTGCGCTTGGCTGCTTTGGACTTGGCCATCGTTATCGGAGATGCTGATGGCCAGTTGGGGCGACAATGGCTGCGGATAACTGACGGATAACCGGTGGGGATGGGGGATTTCCCACAACTATTTTTGCGGCAGTCGAGATCCCCGATTATTAAGCTTAACCGACCCGCCGTGGATATTCTGGCACTACTGAGGCATGTCATGCAGGAGGTGGAAAATGCAGCATGAATTACAGTTACATCCAGGGGTTCTGGAGATGGCCAGAGGGGATAGGCTACTGTGAAAGAACAAGGGGCAGCACCGCTCTACAGTCACACGTGCAATGGCTTCAAGACTGGGGTTGATTCACAATGCCGGGAAGTGCTGGCTGGCGAAGAGGTCCGGACGACACCTTCTATCCCAATATCTATTCCCGAGATAGAGAAAGCACCGTGCTCTGCCGCTCCGTCCTGAGATGTAGGTAGTCCCTGGAAACGGTTGCAGCAGCCATTCTGCCGAATAGAACATGCAAGTCTCTGGGGGTGCCGAACTGAAGTAGGTAGAGGAAATTGAATTTTTCGTTTTTCATTCATCAGAATACATCATGTTTTAATAGATATATCCCGACTGTAGGCAAGATCCCATATTGTTCGCGTTCTTCCGGAACTCCCGCGTTATCACTGCCATTTGCCAGATATGAACTAAACCTCACAAAAATCCCCCGATCTAAGCGGACTTGGCCTTGACGGCCTCACGACCCTTGCCAACACGCTCGAGGATGGCCTCACGGTCCTTGTCGAGGTGGAGCTTCTTGATGACGACCTTGGAGGGGTGGAGGGGGATGGGGACGCTCTGGCCGTTGCTCTTGTCGCGGCTGATGCGCTCGACGTGGATGGCCCACTTCAGGCGGTAGACGCTGGTGACCTTGCCCTCACGGCCCTTGTTGCTGCCACGGACGACCATGACCTTGATAGTTTCTCAAATTTAGCGAGTGGATTTTAGATGTCGGGTTAGAATCAGCCTTGGCTCACCTCGTCGTCCTTGCGGATGGGCATGGAGCGGACCTATCAAACGATTGCGTTAGAACCATTTCTCCCAGCGTTGTAATTGTTTCGTTGTGTCTGATGTCCGAAATTGGATGTTTGTCGATCTGATTTGGTTTTCTGTGTATCTTCCTCCCCAATTCCCAACTGACTGGCCTGATCCAGACTGTCCCCGACCGGAGAGACAAAGCAAAAAACCAAGCCAAATCCATCCAAACACACCAAATCTCGGGGGCTGCAAAAACAAGAATCACATCGGTCTGATCGAACGTACATTGTACTTGGCGCGGAGCTCGCTCGAGAGAGGAGCAGAGAGGATAACGCGGCGCTCGCTGGAGGGGGCGTTGAAGTGGGCGGCGCGCGACTTGCGGCGAGAAGAGGCGAGACCTGCAATCATCACGAAGTTCAAATTAGTATGGATTGGGCTGGCGACTGCGGAGAAAAAAATCGACAAAAACAGGACGACGCACTGGAGTTCCTGACAGCCATTGTGAATATGCCACCTAAAGGTCGTGGGAGAACTCGGACGGGTGTCGTGAGGGTCGTCGGAAAGGTCGTCAGGAAGAGTCTTACTGCTTTGCTTGGATCTGTTTCGTTTGTGGCCGAAAATTCGGGCTGTGCGTCACATGACTCCCCGCTTCGCCTAGCGGCCAGGTCCGGTGCTGTGATTGGCTGTCGTGGGTTTCCGCCCGCAGCCATGCTCGATGCTGACTGGAGCCCGGCTCGATGCTCCTTATTCCCAAAGGAGGGTATTGTAGTATTATTGAAGTGATGAACGGCTAAGAATAGTTACCTTCTATCATCGTTACTCTACATGATCATAATCATCAGAATTTATTTTTTGATTTTGAATAACTTAGCTTTTTCTGAACTTGATGTATACTTTAATCTATCATATTATCCTGTTTCCTCAGTCTCTCCTGCACTTATGCAGGGGCGTTTATAGGTGCTCCCCGCGGGAGAAACTGGCTATACTCCCTACCCGATTAGGACAGGTAATAGGGCTGCCCCGGAGTTTATATACCACCTTGAATACTCTTCCACGGATTAGTATATTTGATATAGAGGGGCAACTTTTAAAATTGTATTGAGAATGTAGGATTAATTCCTACTGGCTTTAAACTAAAGACTAGAATTTATCAGTGGTTGACATGAAAGATACTAATCTGAAGGTTCCTGACCGTGGAACTATATATAATGGGTCCTAGTAGTACATGCATTGACTCCAACCACCCACTTCTATACTAATTTACTTCAACTAATCCCAAATATTCATAAAACTGGTAGTTTCATCCATATAGAGGCCTACAGTTATAGTATTAACATAATCTTATACCATCAGAGCAAATCCCCTGAAAGTATTGTTTCTAGAAAGACAGAGCTTCCCTGTCGGCTTTTGTATATACGTGTACGAAAGCGGTTAGTGGCATTCGTTATCGGTCGGCGTCTTAGCTGGCACCAATTTACCCAAGCAATATCAGAACACATCGCCGTTATGAGGTACATTCTTGTCACGCTGAACCAAATAGCAGAACCATATTATTACTATTACTATTACTATCATATATCATCGCAACAAGCTGACCGCAAAAGAAACCCATCAAAAAGCCAATTAAACACAACAGCAATCTACTTGGCCGTAAACCGACTCCGCGCCCGCAGCGTCGCCCCAAAGCGATAGAGCGCAAACATCCCCGCAATACAACCCACGGTCAAACCCGCCAGCAGACTAATGCCAGGCCCAACCCCCAGATTCAGATACAGCGGACGCGCAAACAGCACCGCACCACAAGCCAGCGCACTGCGCATGAGATCATTCCCCGCAAACAGACTCGCCGCGTACTGCGGGTACGTCATGGGGATGTAGATGAAAATGCACTGAATCACCACGTAGATGCCGATCGTGTAGATCAGGATGCCGATGACCGAGACGATCCAGTGGACGGACGTGCGGGAGGTCCATCCGAAGAGGAATAGACCGATCGGGGGCAGGAAGCAGGCGAAGAGGGCCGGGATAAGGCGTCGTTCGGGGGATTGGAGACCCTGGGTGCGGACCTCGGGCTCGAAGACTTTGTTGAGGTAGAGGAAGTAGGCGGGGACGGCGATGGCGAGGGCTACGGTAATGCTGAGGAAGACCAGGCCCATTTGGCCGAGGTTGAAGTGGTACATGTCGATGTAGACGATGGGGAAGACTTCGAAGAAGGAGTAGTAGATGCCGTAGATGAGGCTGGTGTAGAGGTTGACGAAGAGGATCGCGGGGTCGAGGACCACGATTTGCAGCGGCCGGTAGAGTGCTTCCATGGCTACTGCCGTGACGGTGAGCTTCTTCTGGTTGATTTCGGACTGCGAGAGGAGTTTGTCGTTGCCGGTCAGTCGGCGGAGGCGTCGCGCCCGTTGGAGGAGGATGGCATCGGGGAAGGTTTCGGGGAGGAGGAAGAACATGACAATGAGGATGGGAGACGACATCCAGACGGTCTCCCACATGGACCAGCGCCAGCCCATCACGGGAACACTGAAGCCCGAAATGACGGGTCCCAGGGCCGGGCCTAGAGTCGCAAAGGCAGCCCATGCGGAGAGACCGTACGGCAACTTGAGGAGGCTGAATACATCGCCGATGCTGGCACCCCCTGTCGCGAGACACGGACTACCGAAGAAGCCCTGGAGAAAGCGGAGGACGAGGAGACCTCCGAAGGTGTTGACGACTGCAGCACCAATGCTGAATAGGATGAACAAGAGGAACGTGATGATGTATGGTGGATTGCGTCCGACGCTGGGGATCTCGCTAAGCGGGGAGAAGATCATGGGGCCGATGCCGTATCCAAGGACATACAACGCCAGACCCAACGATGCAGCTGTCGAGGAGACTCCGAAACGTTCTTGGATCTGAGGCGCGCTGGGGGTGTAGATGGACGAGCCCATGTAGACGACCAAGGTGTAGAGATAGATCTGGGAGACGACGGCTAACTTCTTGCCAAGGGACCAGTTCTGAGGATTCTCAGGATCGCGCGTAGTATACCAGTCCACGAGGATGGTACCATCTGCGGTTTTGGTGGGTGCGATGGGTCGACTGGGGGCTTTCTGCAGTGCCTCTGTCTGCGTGGCAGCCGTATAGATACGTGCCAGGTCCGATTGGGTGTGGACCTTTTCCACGTCCGCCATCGAAGGCACGCGGCTCAGTTCGGATGTGCCCAAAGTTTCTCCATCTGGAGTGTCGGATTGGGAGACGTTGTCTCTCGCACTCTCTCCTTGTTCATCGTCCGCGTCGGACTCGGGCTTCGGGGTTCGCTCGCCATCTGCTTCGTGAACGAACAGTGTCGGAGAGGCGGCTCTGTCGGCGTAGCAATGAGGACATTGGAAATCCGGACGTTCCTCGGGGTGCAGTAGAACTTTATTTCTGGTGATCAAACGCAGCAGTTGGCCGGCTGTGCTATTGCGGATGAGGCCCTCCATTGGTCAGAAGACGGGTTTTTTCTTTTCTACGTAGTAGATGAAAGATGGAGGAGCTTGACTGATGTAAGGCTTGGTAGTTCACGAGCGCCATCTTCGTAGATTTATACTGATCGTGAAGCTATCCTAGTATGTTCGCATTATTCAGCGTTGAGACAAAGGCGCTTTTTGCTTCCATGGATGCGCGAAGCGGCCATTATTCAGCATCCGCTGTCGTGCTGCATATTGGTGGTAGTTGCGATAAGATTTGATGATTACTGATCGGAAATGAAGCCACGCCATCATGGACAGCTTCAGATACGAGAAGATGCAACAAGAACTGTACCAGGGTTTCTATTGCATTCGGTTGGATAGTTTGGTAAGCGTTCCCTAGAGTTTTGGCCGACCACGGAAAATCACGTCAGCCCTAGCGTGGTAAACTGCCTTAGAAATCGGACTCGGCAGCTGACAATCAGATGTCAATTTTGACTCAAGCGCAGAAATTGATCTGTGCAGGATTCGGGCATTACTAATGGTCGGTCTGATTAGATTTTGCAAGAATCTCACAAGAACAGGCTCAGGGATCTGCCATGTCAACAATACTGGGTGGGGAGTTTCTTATCCCCACTCAACTACGTACTACTGATCTCCCCCACACTGTGGATGGGAGACTCTTCATCTGTTGAGCAATACTGAGTCACTGACTTGGCTGAGGCTCTGACCAGTGCATCCAACTGTAACGGCGTGGTGAGTCATGTGATCACGGCGCATCTGCCCTTGTCCTCATCTCTTCCTATTCCAGAACCATTTCGACATTGAAGATCGACCCAAAACATCGGATCGATGGACCTACATCAAGGATCTCACGCGATCAAATCTTATCGAAAGTCGAAAGTCACATGATGAAGGTGATCTTTGTAACGTGGTGGACTGGATAGAGACAATGTGGTTGATAACCCTCTTCGACGGTCGCTCTAGCTAATAAGTGGCCGAGTGAATGTTCGAGGTCATGACGAGAATGTTATATGAGGATCATGGACTCCGGCCGGGCAATTCATGTCAATATCAAGTTGACACCGATCAAGTGTCTCGGAGACATTCGGCGGGTCATTCATCCGTTGCAGCCTGAGGCATCAGCAAATAAAGGTGCTGCCCGCCAATCAGAACCATGGAATGTGGCCGACCCGTTGATCCTCTCGGGCTCAATCTGCCCGTGCATTGGGTTCAGCTTCATCTGGACTTGTATAAGCCCGAGTTGAGTGCGCATTGCTCACTTAACCACCATCATCAATCATCTTTCTGTATCGGAGACTTTTTCTGTACTTAGTTAACATGCTGAAATCACAGAGTATGGCCGTGGGTATTTATTACCCTGCGACCACTGTCCGCCATCATGTCTGGCTCAAGCAAATCCGTTTCATCTCCTGTCTGGCTGCAGCTTAGCTTTCAAGCATTTGTATAGCATCATGGCAACTTTGCGTCAGTATTTCAGTCTTCGAGACGCCGTTAGGGCGGACGTCGCCACTATCCACTCCTACTCCGGCAGCTCCTCGGGCACATCGACCCCTGAAGAAAAGGCGTCTGCCCTAATACCTGGAGTTCAGATGTCCCGTCCAGACGAGCAAAATGGATCTGTTACCTTCCTAGTCGGCTGGAAGGACGGCGACCCTCAAAACCCTCAGAACTGGAGCCGCTCCAAGAAATGGTTTAGCACGGTAGCCACCTGTTTGATCGCCTTGGCCATCACCATCCCCGGTACCATAGACGCCCCAGTCTCCGACGCTTTTAACGAACACTATGGCGTGGGTGCAATCGCAGGGTCCATGACGACCGGTAAGTCGACTGTATAACATGTCAGTGACCGCCAACTGATTGCTTTACCTGGCAGGCATGTATCTTATCGGTGTGGGCTTTGGATCGCTGTTTGTCGGTCCTATCTCCGAAACCTTTGGCCGCAATTTTGTCTACTTCACCAACATGGCCCTTTTCATGCTGTTCGTCATGGCAAAAGCATTAGCACCTAATTATGGTGCCGCCATTGTTTTTCGCTTTCTTACCGGTTTCTTTGGTGCTGCCCCAATGACGGTGGCAGGCGGCACTGTGGGTGATCTCTGGAGCCCTCTCGAGCTGACCTTTAGTCTACCATTTGTGACCTTGGCATCGTATTCCGGGCCTATTCTCGGCCCTATCGTTGGCGCTTACATTCCTAAATCAGCCTTTAATTGGGTCGACTGGATCTCGCTCATCATCGCCGGAACAGTTTTCATCTTTGTGGCCTTGTTTCAGCCGGAAACCTACGGCCCGTTGCTGCTACAGTGGAGGGCCAAGCACCTGCGAGACCAGACAGGAGACCATCGCTACCAGGTTGACGAGTATGCATCCGCCAGCTCTTTAGGTCGTCGTCTTCTCGTCAACGTCTACCGTCCCTTTCAGATGACCTACACTGAGCCAATCATCCTGGTGTTCTCCTTCTACTTGGTCCTCTTATACATTGTATTGTTTACCTTCCTGAACGGATTTCCGTTCATCTTCACCAACACATATGGCATCTCCACCTCCCTCACTTACATCATTTTCGTGTCTATGCTTGCTGGAGACGCTGTTGCCCTTGTGCTGATTCCGGTTCTCTATCGCTGGACGAAGCAGGCAGCGGCCAAGGCAGCGGCCGAAGGAAGAGCCCTACAAGCAGAGGTATCACTCTACTGGGCAATGGTTGGAGGTTCGATCTTGATGCCAATATCCTTGTTTTGGATGGGGTGGACCTGCTATGTAAGTCACCGGCTCGTTCTGCGAAACCCTACATGACTGACAGCATAGCACAGCCCGGAGTCAGCATCTGGTCGCCGATCCTCAGCACGTTCGTCTTTGGCTACTCTCTCGTCACTATCTTCACGGCGACATACCTCTACATCTGTTTCGTATACACGACCTATGCCGGTTCCGCCCTTGCCTTCGTTTCGTTCAGCCGCTATGTTATCTCAGGCGCGTTACTGCCTGCATCCGTGCCGATGTACCAACACATGACTCCGCACTGGGTGCTCACCATGGTGGGCATTCTGGCCACAATCATGGCCCCTGTGCCATTTGTGCTTTACCGCTATGGGCACCGGATTCGGGCCATGAGCAAGCACGTTCAGAATAAGGCTTGAAGTATTGGAGTGTTGCTGTTATAGATGGACAGGAAGGCCCATATCGATGCAGTATATGGCACATGGCGTGATGTATAGTTCTTCCGGCTCTCTCCACTTGTTTCCATGTTCCACAAGAAAGAGTAGAGTTACGGTTTGATCAAAACGTGGAATGTGATTATGTATGAAACCAACTAATAATGATAGATTCATCTCTTCAGATTCAATATCATAGAATTTTGTCATAGGAGGAGAATTGATCCTGCTCCTTAGACCATTACTGACCGTGTCCACTTAATGCTGTGATTGTATCTTACGGAGCGCGAGGATGCCTGGTAATTCAGGCGCTAGCGTGCCCACTAGCGCCTGGGCACGCCGCCTTCCTTCGCACTCATCTCACCATCTCAATCCCACTGACTGGTTCAATGTTTGCCAATTGCTCAATTCATTGCATTGCTTGATTGCATTGCTTGATTGCATGCTTTCGTTCGGATCAGGAGTGACGCTGGTCGGAGTGCGTCACAGCCAGTCGAATGGCCTCGACTGACAGTGCAGCTGCGGAGTCGGGCGAGTCCCCGCAGGACGACACCTATGCCGCTCCCTACGGGCGCTCCTGCTTCAACTGCTCGCAGGCCAAGTGCAAGTGCATCTACCTCAAAGCTGGTGGGAAATGCCAAAGGTGCGGTGTATATGCGGTTCATCTGCCTCAGCTGCCATGATAACAAGGTTATAGATGCCAACGCCTGGACAAGGAATGCCGCCAGCCTGCCACTACCCGCCGCTCGACCACACGAAGATCAGCTATCTCCAAGAGTACATCGAAGACAAACCGGCTGGAGAACAAGATAGAGGACCTGGTTTCGCTGCTCCGGGCAGGTGTACACCCTGGAAATGTCTCTACAACGTTACTCAGACAGCTGGCGCAATTGCCCGAGAATCAGAAGTCCACCGACAGCAATGCTGCGTCGCCACCAGGCCATTCTGAGATCTCTGTGAGCAGCTCGGGACCTAGCTCAGTTTACACCCGTCGCACAAATGGCGCAGAATCGACACCGGAAGCTAGCCTGTCGGACGGCGGAGGCTCGTTATCAACGGGAGCAGCAGCCGAGCATGAAACGGAGCCAACAGGCGTTCAGGCAGAGGAATATTTCACTGTGTTCCTCACTCAGATGCTACCGTACTTTCCCTGCATGTATGTTCCACCAGGCACTACTGCGCAGAAGCTCCGTCGTGATAGGCCGTTTTCGTGGCTTTGTATCATGGCCATCGCATCCAAAAGTAGCGCACAACGTCGGCTTCTGTTCGATCGGATCAAGCAGGTAGTTGCGCAGAGGCTGGTCCATGAGTATTCTTGTCGCGAACTTGACATGCTTCAAGGGATCCTGTTATATCTTGGATGGTATGTTCCACTCAAGATGGTCCTGACCGTTGGCTAAACTCGTGGCCATTCAGGTCCAACCAACAAGTCTACAACAAAGCCAACATATATGTGTTTGCACAGCTAGCGATGGGGATTGTCTACGAAATGGGTCTATTTAACCCAGAGGCAAAGGGAAAGCACATGTTGCTGTGCGTTCATCAAGAGCCACTTGAGAACTGTACGGCTCCCCGGGGCCAGGTTATGGAGGAGCGCAGGGCTGTTCTGGGGTGCTTTCTATTGACATCCACGTAATGCCACCATATACTTTTGTTTAATATCCATTATTGATGTTCTAACCTCATCTCAGCATCGCAACCTTCTTGCAGCAGAGTGATTCTTTGCGCTGGACCCCTCACCTGGATGACTGTCTTCGCTTGCTTGAAGAGCAGCAAGAGTGCGTCAATGATGGCATTCTTTTGCAGCAAGTTCGACTCCAATTAGTCACGGATAGACTAGGCCTCGGCCGTTGCTATGGAGGCTCAGCAAAATTTGCCGAGTCGATGCAACCGTCGCCTTCCGTTTATCTTCGCCCGATGCAGACTCAGCTGCAGTCACGACTCCAGGAAATCATGAGCAGACTCGGGTCTCACTCAAAGGGATATAGTCAGTGTTCAAAGTTTCATACTCTACTTACGATACCTATTACTGATAGTGGCTAGAAATTGTCCTCTTGCATCATTACAACACATCGTTGAGCCTCTATGAGTCTGCGCTCCCCAAAGGTGCCATTGCATCAACTCTAAATGTAACATACGAGCACCTTGATTACCTGTACGGTTGCCTCGACTCCACAAAATCATGGTTCGATGTCTTCCTGAGCATACCGCCTGGCGAATACATTGGATTCCCATTCGCCGTCTTTGCCCAAATGGTTCAGAATTTGGCCACACTCTTCCAGCTTTCAACTCTGGAAAGTCCACTGTGGGATACGGCAAATGTCCGACGAACGGCCGATATCTTACAGATTTTGGATACGATTGTCAGCAATATGAATCTAGTTGCGACCATTAATGGCCTGGCTGGAGATCCCGGAGCGGATATCTTCTCTAATATTGCTCAGACATACCACGCTGTCCGTGTGGGGTGGGAAACTAGGCTGAAACCTGATCCCATAGGTTCATCTGCAGTGGACCCAGTTCCATCAATTCTTAACCAGACACTTCCCGAAATCCTTGCTACCTCTTCGGACGTTCTGCCAGGGATTGGGGATCATGATTGGTTAACAGATATGCTGAACACCATGGGCCAGAATGAGAATGGCTGACCTGACTGGCGCTCAGGTTAAGCCGAAAGTGCATACTTTACAGCGGGGTTACTGGTCCAATGTGCAAATAGTGAAGATCTACACTAATATCCGGTTACGGCCTACGACGACGCACGAGTGTTAATAATTTCTGGAACCACCACCGGCAAGCCTAAATGCGTCATGATCGAAGATTGTACGATTGATGAAGCGCCGGAAATTGCAACAATCCTATTATATTCGTTGTCTCTGCCTATATCCCCAATGTACATAGTTGTACGGGGCAGCACGGGTGATAATCCATATGCACTCGCCAAGAAACCCAAGTCACGTTAATCAGCCATTGTCAGCACTGCATGGCTTCTGGCTGCATTCAGTCGTTGCCGTAAGGCTGCCTCCAAGGCGAGGTTAATCGGACCTTCTTCGTCATATAAGAGCACATCGGGGCGACAGTAACGGTTCACAAACCTCCCCACCAGCGTTTGTACCCTGTCCAATTCAATCATCACCATCTGGAGCAGCATCCGTCTAGAATCACTCTTGCTCGGTTCAAACCCCCCGATTTTGATGGGCTCAAATTCTATAAGTGTATCGCCCATCTCCCAATCAAGGCACTCGCAGTCTTCAATGATTTGATCATACCAACGAATGATCTTGTTTATTACTTGGGCCACCAACGTGGCGAAAAAAGGTTCCATGGAGCAACTACACCCCAGCACCACAGTAAGGTTGTCAATTGCATCGTTGTTGACTCGTAAGATGGTATCAAGGCTGGCCGGTCGAGGTGCCGTCATGTGTCGAACACAAGTATCAAGCGGAAGGAGTAGTGATCTGATTGTCTCCAGGATCAAGCCGGTGCAAGGTTGGAGTTCCTGGCAGGAGTTACCTGGACCAGGAGGAGGTGCGGGCGAGGAGTGTGGCAAAGGTGAGGCGACACTAAATTTCGAGTCCATCTGACAGTCAGACTGCGCAGGCCGCAGGGTGACGGCCGTCTGAGGTGTGGCCATGTCAAATGGAAGGGTGAGCTCGTGGTCCAGGAATTGCGAATCACCCAGATGTTGGAGATCACGAGAAATGAGGTTTGCCGTAGATATGAAAGTGCTTTCTGGAGGACAATCGAGATAAATGTCTGCTATTGGCTCGGGATTGTAGAGGGTAGAGAATATGTTCAGGTCTAGACACGGATCTGGCGAGCAAGGTTGAGATCCCCCAGCAGGAGTACTAGGCGAGCGATGAGAGAGTCGTGGTCGTCCCTTTGGTCGAGTGAAACCGTAATTGCAAATTTGCTTCCTCGCCACGCAGCGATCACATCGAGGATGTTGTTTCCCACAGCGCACCTTGGACTTGGCACAGGCGTCGCAGCTATCTCGAGTTTTTCGACTGCTCGTGGTGCAGGTCATGTCGTCCATCAGACTGGCAGTTGTAGAGGGGGGTGAGAGGGCAAGCATCTTGCTCTATCATTCACTTGTAACCTAGTATAGTATCACTTTCACCTTACTACCAAACTGTACCCCTAGCAAGGTACTTATATTCCTCCCATCCTGCTCATAGGTAACTAATTCTATGAATTCCGTGCGACATCTGAAGCGGATTTGACGTCTACGTGAATGTAAATCCGATGATAGCATGATGCAGTATCTACAAAGAAGCAGCTTTAGAGAAATATACTAGATCATTGGCCACTGCTGATGCTAAAGGGTCCGCCAAGACCCAAATCCGGGCGGACTTCGTCTCCATTTGAGGCTGTTGTGCATGGCGGGAATCCCCCGGAATCCCGGTCGAATCCCGGCGGTCAGCGTGACGGCTTGGTCAGGTGACGGGGAGGGCTGTGTGGTCACGTGATTTGATATAATCTGGGTATTGTTGGTGATGTGGTGATATATATGATTATTTGAGGTGAATAGTATTATGGAGTAAAATAGAGTGTAAAGGGTTAGTGATGAATGGAGTGTAGGTGTAGAGTCTTGAGTGGCGATTGTTAAGGATTTATACTTCAAAAGATTACCGCACGCAGTGCATTGATTGTCCATGTAAGACAGGGTATACATGGTAATATTCTCGTTATACATAGCGAACTATTAGGTACAAAGAAAATTAGGAGAGCTCTCTCATTATACAGCCATCTCAACTCAACCCCCTATTTAAACAGCTTGCAATACCGCCATCCCCAGCACCCCGGACACCAACCAACTACGCTTCTCCAACACCGCAGTCCGTACAACCCCCCCACCACTAGACGTTGCCGTCGTAAACGTCTGCGTGGTACTTTCCGTTGTCTCCGTCGTCGCTGCAGGCGTATACGCCGTAATACTACTCGGCCACTCCCCAACAGCAACCGCACTGGGCAACGCCGTCCCAGTCCCAATCTCCACAATATCCTCCTCCTCCTTCTTATCATCATCTCCATCCTTTAATGTGGCAACACCCACAAACTGATTATTATAATCTACCGCAACATACATCCGTCTCAAAAACGGAACACCCAGCTCCGCATGGGACTTGTAATCGGACTCCTGGGCCTGGATCCCGAACTTGCATAGTCCGTCCCGCGTCCAGGGGACGAAGAGCTCGTCCCAGGATACGGAGAAGGTCATGTTGCGGATGACGATGGAGATAGTGTGGGATTCGGTGTTCTGGCGGGCGCAAGGGAGGACGCCGTAGATTCTTGTGGAGGAGATGACGCCGTCGGTGGTGATGTTTAGGGCAGTGTAGAGGGGATGGACGGTGGAGTTGGGGAGGTAGGTGATTAGTTCTTCGGTGCGGAGGAGCATAGGGGTGGAAGGGGGAATGGTGTAGGTTGTATTGTTGTTGGAGGTGGATAGTTGGAGGGAGTCGGCCTCGATGGTGACGAATGGATGGTTGGTGATGGTGTGGTCGGCAAAGGAGAAGGCTTGCAACGGTCCGTTGAATTTGGACGTGTTGATGCCGCCGAAGAGAATGCTGGCGCGCATGGTGGCGCCGTTGTCGCCGATAAGGCTGAAGGAGGGGGAGGTGGTGAGGCCGCGATCGACGAGGATGTAGGGGAAGCTGGTGTTGGGGGACCAGAGGCTGAGGGTGCTGTCTGTGTGGGTGTTAGGGATGGGTTTGTATAGTGGTGTGTGAGTGAGAGGAAAAGACTGACAGTCATAGTAGGACACCTTGGTTATTTCCAATGGGACTCCGTCGGTTGCGTGACCTCCCAGGGTGATGGTATCGGTGTGGGAGTAACCGACGCCTGCTTCATATCTCTCGCTGTAGGTGAGATTCTGGAAAGTGGATGAATCGGCGGGTTTGAAGATGCCGAATTCCGAGCAGATCTGGTCATCGGAACAGGTGTAGTCCTCGTCGTAGGTATACGTGACATCAACGTATGAGCGCGTGAGGTCGAGGAGGAAACTGAGTGACTGCGAAGGAGTCCCGACTGAGGCGTTCATCCAGTAGCTGTCGCCCTGTTGATTGTTAGGTGATGGAGTTGGTGAACGAGCAGTGGAAGGGCTGACTGACATATATCACTACGGGAGCTTCTACTGTCTTAGAACTGTCCCGTTTGGCAACATGGACATCCTCAAGGTTCTCGAATGGAAACGGAACCACAGATGGATTATCTTGCTGGCTCGATAGGGCATGGCTGCAGGTTGACAATGCGAACGTGACGGCAAGGCGCAGAGTGACAGACCGCATGTTGATAGAGTAGATTCACGCCCATCTACTATTCGATGGTTCTCTGAAATTTGCTTCTTACCGAGGGTCTACGATGCAGGGCCTTGCTTTTATTAAGTCACAATAGGAATCACATCTAAGCCCAAAACAGGGAACCACGGGGCACACTCCGCCGCCCGCTTGGCAGCCAAAGACCAAGACCCTAAGTTCTGGAAAGGCGAATAACGAACTCGCTATTTCCTAATCAGGCACGTAAAGGAACTATATCTCAGGGGTCTGAGACATGCGAACTTTGGGTGGGGAGTGGGATTAACCTTTACTGGTAGAGATTAGGGTTGCCGAGAGTCCGGCGCATCCAAGTTTGCTTGGAAGGATTCTGATTGGACGGAAGATTGAGCTAGAGGCTGAGGTTACATAGGGGCTCGTATAGTGTCAAGTTGCTTCATTTTATGCTGCATAGCTAGGTATTAGTTGTTGAACCATTACTCCTTTGCTGTTGTCCATCTTGTTAAAATTGAGTCATGCTGGATAGCCTCATCCGTCCAGACTGACTAACCGAATGTGGACACTTCAACCGAATTGGGTTAGATTGCCATAGCCGAGATCACCTGATATAAGCCTCGCTCAGGCATCGATGTCAGGCATCATCTTGCTCTTCTGCACTTCATCCAAGATGGTGCTAACATGAGTTGGATCTCGATTGAGCATTGACTTTTGTGATTAACCGTAATATGCTCATACATGCCCTGTACAACCCGCCCCGGATGATTATGAGCACTCTCATCGCCTTCAATATGACCATGGAGAGGACGAGGCTGAGCAGCGTGGCTCTTCCGTGATCGTCTATCTAGCGCCCGAACTGTCCCTCCTGGCCAGTTGGAGCGGGGCAACTGATGCTGTTAATGATCTGAATTCTACACTCGAAACGCCAAGCTCAGCTATAATACCGAGTATGTCTTCCGACGTGATTTCGGCATTCGAGCAAGGCCAGATTTGTCTTCACGTGGTGCTGCGAGAGGGCAGTTGCGTGGCAATACCCGATTTGCCCATTGCGAATTTCCTGGGACATGCGTCCACCTGTTTGGATTGCAACGTCGTGTTACAGATCATTGAGGTGGTTCAGCCAGGCTGGGTGACAAGAAACAAGAAACACGGCCTGGTGGACTACAAGCAGGTGTTCTCGTGGGAAGACCCACTCACGATCGTGCCTCAGTTCACCCTGCACGTACAGCAGTCGGCCGGAAGGAAAGATGTTGTTGATGACTCGCCTCAGTCTGCATCATTTCACTTTGTAAGACGCGCTGCCACCACATGCTACGAAGGGAATGAACACGGAGTCCGCGCTGACAAGAGCCCGGACTATGCGGGCAAATACGTCGTCGCTCAGTCTCTGGAAGTGACGCCAGATTCAGGCTCACGAGCAGCCTTTGCACGAGCCCATAAATGGCTGTCGTACTGTGACAAGCATGACGGAGCCTGTAAGCCTCCGAATCCCGAGTATAAACCGCGGCGCCTGATCAATGTCGGCTCGGTGGATGGAGTCCGCGAGCCATTCCTCTTTGAACCTGTCGAGCCGGTCCGCTACGCATGTCTCAGCTACTGCTGGGGAAAGGATCTTGATCAACTCCTGACCACCACAAGTGAGAATATACAGGCACACTTCCAAGCCATCGCGTTCTCCGCATTACCGCGTACCATTCAAGATGCCATCACTGTCTGCCGGAATCTCAATATCCCGAATATCTGGGTTGACTCGTTGTGCATCGTCCAAGACGATCGGCTTGCCTGGTTGCAGGACGCATCCACCATGCACGATATCTATTACAATTCGTATCTGACCATCTCAGTGATGGAGCCCAACTCGTGTAAACTGGGATTCCTTGGCAAACAGCGCTTCGGGGACCCTACATGGCAACAACCCTTGTGTGTTACTCACCCAGATGAAGCCTCCTCCCCCGTGGACCTCTTGATACGTCCGAGAAAGTTCTACCCCCGGTCCCATCGGGACCGATCCTCTCTGGACCGCAGAGGATGGTGTCTGCAGGAGTCCCTGCTACCCAGCCGCAGGCTCTGCTACGACGGCAATGAAATGATCTGGGAGTGTCTGTGCCGCAAGCTCTGTGAATGCGGACATGCCGTGGCGCCCCAAGTACCACGGAATACCACCCCGGATCACCACGGCAAGCTCGGGGCGTTACTCGAAACCAAGGCGCGAGAGATAAAATCTCGCTTGGGGATGCGTGGCTATCCGACATGGTATCGATTTTTACTAGGTTCAGCAGGATGGCTGAAGCCTCGCCAGAGACTATACCAGAGATGGAGAGAGCTCATCTCGGATTATTCCCACCGATCTCTGAGCCAGAGGCATGATCGGCTGCGGGCCATTTCTGGACTGGCAAAGATGGTTTGGGATGACCTCGGACCAGAAGGATGCAAGGAGCCGGGTGATTATTATCTCGCGGGGCTTTGGAAACAGGAGCTGCCGTTTGACCTCACCTGGGAAGTGGAAGACCTTCCTGAAGGTGCTGAGATGCCAGAGAGGGGGGAAGTGAAGGCGCATGAAGCCGGATACCATATCCCGAGCTGGTCATGGGCGTCGTTGGAGAGGCCCGTCAGTTACAAATTCAGTCTTGCCTGGGACTTATGGCGACATGAGCCCGTTGCCGTTGAACAGTGTATCGTTGAGCGGGCCTGCTGTCAGCATGAGCTACCGGAGGACCCTACGAGTGCTGTGATAGACGGCTCGATTGTTCTCACTAATGACTTTGCGCCGGTGCAGCTGGTACGAAAGGGAGGGAAGGATAAAAGCAAACATGTATTCACGGGACGTCTGTCCCCCTATGAACGACATGCCTTTGTGCAGTGCCCAAATGGAGACAGGATCAAAATGACACTGGACCAGCCAGAGGCGAACAGTCTGGACAGTCCGTATTATTGCCTCAAGTTATTTTCTTGGGTGTCTGAACGGCCCCCGAGGATCGGCCCCAGGACGTGGTTCCTCGTCTTGGCTGCATCGATGCGCAAGCCAGGCGCTTTCGAGAGAAGGGGGGTTGGTCTTTGGGTTAACTCTGAAGATGGTGCGAATGATATATCATGTCCTATCTTTGAGGGGAGTGCCGTTGCTACGGTGGAGATTGTTTAGGTGAATTGTGCTTGAGGTGGAGAGATGGTAGCATATCTGTAACAGATGTCCACTTAGGTTAACTTTGGGTTGTAGCACTCTGATGGACTGTACGGGCGGTCCAATACTAGATACAGAAGTGATGAGCAAGATCGACCGTGAGACTATGGAAGAGATTACTACAGCGTAGTGTGGCTATGGCGGGATATCTACAGGATGTTGCATAATCTCGCATCACAATTGGACATTGTATTACTGATCGACATAAAACACACATGAATCTCACTCTGCAATGCCCCCTCACTTCAACGCATCCCATGCTATCTTCCCCACCCATCCATAGCACCTAGACAAAATCTATGGCTCCAAAACAGTCAACTTCTCCGGCTGCTGCAACAACAACAACGGCCCAGCCAGCACACTCTCCTCCGTCGGCGCCCCAACCTCATCAGCAACAGCAACAGCAATAATGCCTGCCCCCTGATCAAACACACCCGGAATCACCGTCTCATTCGTACTGACATCAAACGGCACACTAACATTCTGCACGCCATGAAAGAACACCGCATAGTACTCCTCTCCCTCCACAAACCCGGGATCACCTCCAAACTCCAACTGAATCTTCGACCCGGGATGCGCCGTCGTCGTATTCCTCACATAGCCAATCTCGGGCAAATTCTGGTTCGGATACGGATACTGCGGATTCTCCGACGGACAACTTCCCTCCACGACAAAGGCATTCGTCAACGCCAGGATCTGGTTCGCGTACGGATACACCGTGTCCGCGGGGCCAGAGAAGGGACTCACGTCCCAGATATCGATGAGGGACCAGGCGTTGTGTCGGGATTCGATACTGGCGATGGCGACGAGTGCAGACCGAGTGTCGGTGGTGTTGGCTTGGCGGACGAGGCCCGTCAGGAAGGCCATGCTGTTGACTTCGAGGAAGACTTGGATGGCGAGGTAGGTTTCTGGGTCGTTGTTGAAGTCGTAGGTGTAGTTGCAGGGTCCCGGTTTTATGGATGTCGAGGAGATTTCGTCTTGGAAGATGCGGATGTGCCCGGCTTCGTTGTCGCGGATTTCGGCGATGCGGTCGTAGGTGCTGTTTGGGTAGCCGAGATTGCTGAAGGAGGAGGGGGTGAAGGCTTCGACGCCTTGTTGGTAGAAGGAGTAGATGATCCATTCGGCGCTGAGGAGGTTTTGGAACAGCAGGTCGTCGGGGCCGGCGGGGCCTGAGGAGGTTGCTGGGATGACTCGCGTGTAGTTGGCTGGTAAAGGGGTGGGCTTGCCCGTGTAGGTGGTGAAGAGGGAGGATTCGCCGGGGATAGGGTTGGGGTTGAGTTGGGGGGATCGTGCTTTGGGGAGGGCGAGAGTGAGCCCGATGAGGGAGGCGAGGGGGAGGATGTTGAGGGATAGCATGGTGTGTATTCAAGTGATTGGTTTGTTGAATTTATATGAAGGGAATGATTGATTGAGATGTAAAATGATAATAAGGTGGTTCTGTTCACTGATCTTATATAGCATCAACTCGGACAACAACTCACATAAGACTCATCCATCGCCCTGAGCTGCGCCTCTGCCTAAACCATGTTTCTCACGCATGATGTCAATACGATCAACATGTCGCACGAAACAGCATCCTGATGTAGTCATATTTCCATCTTCGTCAGGTAAAAAGTCGATCCATCGTGGCAGTAAGCATCTGCTGTACAGACGGGTCTAACCTTAATCGGGCAGGTGATTCGTAGCACGAATGAATTGCCCGATGCGGCATCCCGAAAAGTTAAAACATCCACCGGCGAACCAGCGAAGAATACGAGCCCTGCAACATGGACTCAGCCTCACGTCAGATAGGCATCGCCCATTTACTTAGACAGGTGCAGAGACAAGCATTCGGTACGTAACTTGGCATTACTCATTAGTCAAGAAGTGGGCTTGACGTTTCGTACGGAGAATTCCGACATTCTGCTGCCTTTGTCACACTAGAGCCAAGCCCACACTGAACGAAGATGCTTGCCAAAAGCGGTAGTGTGTTTCGTAGTATACGAGACTTCAAAGTTTTCCATGACGGACAAGTCATGGATAGTAAAGTTGCTTGGCTGATTTGCCTATAAAACGCATGCGACCATGCTGGAACCGAAGCGATCATGATATAGATTTAGATTATTGGAGCTCTGGAGGTAAAAAACAGCAGAATTTCTATCGTTCTATCAAGTCCTGTTAGAGCAAAACAGCAAGATGACTGTCACAGCCAAAGGTGTCGCTATTGCCGAGCTGATCGTCTATATACCTATATCCCTCGTTACCCTCCTTGTCGTCCTCCGCCATGGCTTTCACAGACAGCTCGGGTGGATCTATCTCTTCATCTTCTGCGGGATCCGAATCGGAGGCGCTGTGATGGAGATCCTCAGTGAAAGCCATCCGAACAGCTCTACAGACGTCGAGTGGGCTGTGATATTGCAGTCGGTGGGCCTCTCTCCACTGCTGCTATCCAGCCTTGGCCTGCTGAAGAGAGTGTACGTTAAGCCACCTTGCTGCTTTGAGACCAACAACAAAAGAAAAACTCACATTTAATAGCTTCGACGAGATCTGCCAACATGTGCCATCCTCCCAAAGTTCCCGACCCAGTATGGTATTGCAGGAACTGAGCTCATCCAGCGGTATCGCAACGAAGCTGTAAGAACCACTGCTTCACTCAGAGAGTTGACACACTAACACAATTGCATCCATCCAGTCTAGGAATATATCACAAGAGAGCAACCGCCATCTCTGGCCGCAGCAAAATCGTCCAGTTACTTCACATCCCAGCTCTCATTGCATTGGTCCTCTCGATCAGCGGCGGGACAGACCAGTTCTCATCGAATGTATCCGACCATTCCTCCGGGAAGACCGAAACCCGGCTTGGGATCATTCTGTTCCTCGCCATATACATCGTGCTATGCATTCTGTGGTTGACAACAGTCAAGGACCTCTCTCGGATGGTGCCAAGTCAAAAGCGTATCGTTGGCGTGGTTCTGATCGCATTGCCATTGATAGCTTGTCGTCTGTTGTACAGTCTTATTGCCGATTTCAGCAACAGCCGTCAATTTTCTCTCGTTGATGGAAATGTCACTATCCGGTTGTGCATGGCCATCATAGAGGAATTCCTTGTGGTGTTGATGTACACTGTGCTTGGTGTATTTACTCCTCGGTCTGAAGGCGCAGCGAAGGGGACAGTCTCAAGTCTTCAAGATTGGCCGAATCAGCAGCCTTATACTTCGCCTGCTGATTCTAGCAATGCTCATGACCGTGAAGAGTATGGGCCTGTTATGGCTGAATTCAACCACTTCCGGTAGTGGCCGAGAATCCAAACGAAAATCTAGGGAGGCGAAGATCGACTGATAATGTTGGTTCTGTTTTTACTTATGCTTTAATTGAACGTACTGATTTCAAAACGAATTAAAATCCTTTGATATTCGCTGTACTAAGTCAATATATATAACTTGAAGGCAGGGTCTGTGGCTGTAGAGCTTCAGCTTCATCCCCTGCTTCCCCCTCCTGGCCGTCTTGTTGTGACAGACAATACTCCGGGGATAGCCAGGCCCGCGTACTCTCGCCTCCTCGCACCAGTTGTGCCATTGCTAGCGCTTGTTTGATTCCCATAGAGTTGCCAATTTTGTCCAGACAGTCGATGATCCAACTCTGAAGTTCCTTGGATGCATATCCAGAATCGGCAGCAATCAACAAAGGCCACATCAAGGCGAAACCTCCGGCTGCTGGGACTCCAGATGGAGATGCAGAGGACAGCTGAGGCGGCCTAGATGTACGATGCTTGTCTGCGTCTGACGAGCTTCCAGAGGTTGGGTCACTGAAGGTTTTGCCGACGTGGGTGTCATCCACCACGGATCCCAGATGAAATGGCACACTGGCCAAAATATCCTCGACTAGCTGACGGGAAATTTGCTGGCATTCTCGCAATAACCCGTGATGTTGGTGTTGCTGTAAATTGTCCAGAGAGTGGCTGTTCATGGCAGTGATCGCTTCGACAATCAATTCCAGGAGTACCAGTCTAGCAGATCGGTAGTTATTCCAGAAGCTACTCACGGTGATATTCCGGTAAGTATGATATTGGGCTCCCCAAACAGTATCAACCGTAGGCACTCCCTGAGCCAGGGCAACGTTGACAGTCTTATAGTTCCATGATTCCGGTATGTCGGACATAATCGATTGAAGTAGTGCGTCTAATCTCGAGGCATAGCGCACGATTTCCGAAGGACGGGTTATTGTGCCCTCCTTGATGGCTGCACAAAGGTCACCGAGTGAAAAAGTCACGCTGCTCAGGCGGTCGACAATCGCATCGTCTTTGTTCAGACGGCATCTTTCTGCTTCTTCACTCAGGCGACGAATCACTTTAGAGGTATACTTTTGCCGATACACATGACTGAGCACCTAATAGTTCGGTTAGCATCAATCCTGAATAGACGTCATATTGGTCCACTGAAAGCGACATTACTGAGGAACTACTAGGTTAACCTACTATTTGAGCGCGGAGTTGACTGAATAATTCCAACCCTTCCGGTCGAGTTAATTGCTCTGAGCCCCTGGCCTCAACGAGGATTGCCGCACCGTCTAAGTGCTTCATCCATCTTGCCATAAAAAGGCCGTCGCTGCAGGTTAATACCTGTAGCAAACGCGTTGGTATAAGTCAAGTTGCCATTTAATTGTTCACCTCACCTCGAACATGCTCAAGAGTACCACTGTTGCTAACGTTTCATCCCTCATACACAAGCTCGCGTTACTGAGGGAGCTACTAGTTTGCGACAATGCAGTCATATAATGCTGACGGGCCGTATGCATGAGCTGGGGAGCTCTATAGATGTTGGACAAAGCCGCCAACCCGGCAGCCGTGAGAGCATCGTTCACAGCGGAGTTCTCCAAACGCTTTGTCAACGTCGCTAGGTACGGCATATAAGCCCCTCGATCACCCTTAGCGATGTAGTTCACGAAGAGATACCCCTTCGCCAGTTCTGCGGTTGGATGCGATAGGCATGTGGAAGGTGAAGGCGAGTCCGTCGGCATCAGATTACCACCCTTGGCCACCCGCTTTTGTCGCTTGCTGGTTTCTTTGTCTCTTTGAAGCTGTGCCTTGCGAATAACATCACGACTCTGGTCGCGAAAGCTATACTCCAATGTAGATCGATACCCGGGACAGTCGACTTTGGCCCGAACACACTGGGAGCATGATGGTTTTCCTTTATCGCACTAACGAAATTAGTTCAAATCTCAGGCCATCTAGCGTGCCATTCCCATGGGCCATCAAGGTAAATTATGGCTCGTCACTAGATGACAAAAGAGGAAAGACCATGCGACAGAAACGCTGGTACCTTTAAGCGCCGCGGGCGACAGCGTTCGCAGGCCAGGCTTGGCTTCCCGCTGTAAACCATCCTCGTGATGGTGCCTGGTACGTAGTCGATCACTAAGAGGTACTACTTCCTTTGAGAATCTGAGAAAGATCAAGATTTTCGATGAATGAGCTAGGATAAAGTGGATGAGGGGATGACAGTAAGTGTAGCTGAAGATCCCGAATTGGGTGTCAAGCATTTCACGTGACACTGCTTATCTCAGGCTCGACACCACGTGCCGGCGACCAAAACGGCATGTAAATCCGAGTATCGAGGGATAAGACATTAGACCGAAAGTGTACAATGTCGACATGAGGCACTCGTGGCTATTGTCTTCTCTCCATCTCAGTAAGATTGTGTCACGGATTATCAGACGCCAAGTTACTACCTACAAGGCAATATGCTCTGGAAGGAAGCCCGTGCTAGTTAGGCTCCTGGAAGATGGCTCAGGTAATCTGTCTTCACCCATAGTCCGAACCCAGCTAACACGATAAACAGAAACGCACATGGATGAAGCTGAACTATACAGATATCAACGGTATAGATGGCTGTAAGTTTTAAAGAGACTCGGAGTCGCTGCAGCAGTCTCACGGTATTATACAGGAAGGGGGAATCCCAACATCTGGCCGTACGGTACCGTGAGTTCAACATAGATAATCTCCTTGAAGTAGCTGCTCAAGCAGCTGGCCACAATGGAGCGCGATGTAAGTGTTTAGCTTGCCGATCCGTGCAATTCAACTGACCAGGTCAATTAGATGTAAAGGTTTCGAAATGCGTGGAAGGACAATACAACAAGGCATTCGTCCTAACCATGAATAATGGTGAGGAACTCGTTGCTAGGCTGCCAAACCCAAATGCAGGCCCTGATTTCTATACAATAGCCTCCGAAGTGGCGACTAGGCATTTTGTACGTACCTCTTTTGCTAGTCTTGACTGATGATGTTGCTGACAGATTCAGGTTCGCGAGACCTTGGGAATACCGGTGCCGCACATCTATGCTTGGTCTGCAGATCCATCAAACCCAGTGAGAGCTGAGTATGTTATCGAGGCGAAGGCCGAAGGGCAGTCTCTTGGGAACCTTTGGGGCCGAATGTCCAGGTCGTCAAAATTTGGAATCATTGACCAAGTTGTCGAAGTGGAGAGGAAACTCGCGTCTGTATCCTTTCCCGTGCAAGGGTGCCTCTACTACACCTCTGACCTGAGAAGGAAGATCCCTGATGTTGAAGACCTCGACAATATGCTTAGCAGAATGTCAGGGCAGGGTTCAGACGATTGTAAGCAGCTGTCCTGCTTCACAATAGGACCATCTAATGACCGAAAATTGTGGGATGGTGAAAGACATTCGATGGATCTGGATAGAGGACCTTGTAAGTTAACGAGACATTGCCCTGTCAATCAGATCTGTGTATCCTGCTCATGCCTGCTAACGCGGATTTAGGGACTAATGCCGTCTCTTACCTGACTGCCCTCGGAAGAAACGAACTAATCTGGGCAAAGTGCCACGCAAAGCCAAGAATGAACTTCTACCAATCAACAGAGACTCCAGAGAATCCCCACGATTACATGACCCTTCTCAAGAAATACCTCGACGTTGTTCCATACCTAGTATCGAAACAACCTTACTCAGAATCCAACATCAATACCCTCTCACATCCAGATCTCCACCTCGACAACATCTTCATCGACCCAGAAACACACCAAATCACTTCCATCATAGACTGGCAGCTCGCAGCCATAACACCACTCTTCTTACAACATCCTCACCCACAAATGCTAGAGCTCTCACTCAGTCCAGGCAGCGACGACCACAGAAGCAGAGAAAAGGAGCTACTCGACTATTTCTACAAAGTAACTGAACAAGTCAACCCTTCCCGGAGCCAGGTATTCAGCGACCCACACCTATCCACACGAGTCAACCCCACAAATCTGGTATCCGGATGTTGGGAGCGCGAAGACACCTTCTCACTGCGTGAGTCTATGATCAAGCTTGCCGCGTACTGGAACCAGCTCCACCAGAATGACACACCGTGTCCGATTGATTTTGATTCCGAAAAGCTCGCTGCACATGAAAGAGGAAGGGATCTGATTGAGAAGCTTTCGAATATTGTTCAGCAGTTAGAAGAAGAGGGACTTATTCCCATTGGAGGAATGGTTCGACCGGAGGAGTATGAGCATGCCAAGCTGGCGAGTGAGTATTTTAAGAAAGAGTTTATGGATCTAGCGGAGGGTGATAGGCAACGGGAACTACATGAGAAGGTCTGGCCTTATTAGGATTGGAGGTGTGGGTGTAGCATGTTGTTGTCATCCGGGCTGCCTAACATCGGTGGGATGTTGTATATATTTGAATTGAGCCCTGCTTGAGTTACACTGAAGTGCGTAGTGATAGACGAGCATCACGTAGGGCATTGTTCGTTGTGTTACAACATTATAGATCTAACAGAATGAATTGAAGAGGCAAAGGATAGAGACATCAGATATATGCATACCGACTAGTATGTACACAGAGAGAGAGAAGAAGCCAAAGAAAGCAGACTACTTCAATTTTACACCCTCTGAACCAAGCAAAACTACTAGCATCATGCACCATGATAGTTGTCCACCTGTCACATTCCCTACCAACCTGCAGCGGGCTATCTGTGGCCGGTGAGTCTGCGTTTACGAAAGCAGCAGCGCTCTTTCATCTCAGGCGTCATCTCTCCACGTGGCTCAATGAATTGCCCATCCGCATCAAAAGTCAACGCGTGCGACAGATTCAAAACACCCCAGTCGTCAATTCGCCATCGATCCCACATCACAAACGCCCACTCCCGCAACTTTTTCGCTTTGTAATAACCAACAAATTGCCTTACCTCGCGCCCTTGATTGGCCCAGCGCCAGATATCTTCTGGCCCGCTGTCTGAGTCACGAACCCACGGCTGTGGAATGTACTTCTTTTCTTCCTCGGAATCAAAGTCTCTGAGTTCAGGCGTGCAAAGCGGCGCGCGGCTAAAAAACGTCAGGTCGTGCAGGAAAGATCTGTTCCAATAATTATAGGTTCGTGTTCCCCGTACGACCTGCCAAAATTTTTCCAAGTCCGCTTCATTCTCCATGACGAATCGTCGGATATGAGCCAGGCCATGTGATAAGTGAAAGTCAACAAATCTTTCAGCGACCTCCCAAGGAGAACCGGGGACATACAGCGGCCGCTTGATCGGGAGGTTACAGCTCGATAAGACTAGGGAAGTCATTATTCTCCGCGTAAGTTCTGATAGGGATTTGTCACACCGGAAAGAGATCGCAAAGGTCTAAATAAAAGGAATCAAACATACCTGGTTTAACGACATGTTTGTACAAAAACTCGCCCACGCAAACTAGTTGTTCGTTCTCCCATGGTGCAAAATGATCCTTATACCTCTTGCCTTTGTCGATCATCAATTCTTCCCTCCAAGAAGGGTCCAGATTGCAACATGTTTCAAATCGATACAGACTGCGGGCGATCCGATTTCTCTCCAGTTTGGTTGGCGGTAGAAACGGGGGATCTGGCTGGCGGAATGAAAGACCAGGTATCCTCAAGGCGTGGGTAGCTATTCGGTCGACAAAGTACTGCACGGTTTCGTCAAGTTGACTGATCGAACGCGCTTGAGCGAGTCCCCATTCCATGGAGGCGAGGAAATGGTGTTGATCCCGGGCAAAATATGGGGTCAAGAACTTTTCAGCTTGTTGGATGGACCCGTCTCGGATTTTGCTGGATGCGTGGGTCGCTAGGATGTCAAATAACGCGTCAGCGTCAAATTGGCGGATTATGACCAATCGTATGATTGTTTTTTCTGCTCCTTTGAAGGCATTATACAGATATGGTTCTGCCGTGACAGCAGCCTCCAGGGTTCTGATGTCCATGGCAGCGAGAATGGCTTGAAGAAGCTCGACGGGCAGCTGTTCAAGCCGTGATTCCTGTGCCATGTTGAATGTTGATGCTAGAATGAGTATCTAGAAGACTGGCTGTCACTGACTATGGAGGTGAAGGGTTGGAGGACGAAAGAGTGGAAACAGGGAGTTAAATAATGATACAGTGACCTCAGCATCGAGGCAGTCCAGCCTTCATACCCCCTCATATTCGTCGATATCCTTTGGTGTCTCAGGGGTGGCGCAAGTCGATCGTCAAAGTATCAGTGAAAACATTCAATCAAGAGCAGTAGCAAGTAGACATAGAGATATTTCCCGTTACTTCCGAGTAGAAGGTCAGACTATTCCTGTAGATTCTCTGGTAAATTGCTTATGGCACGGCAAGAGCCTGGTAGTGAAACTCGTTTAGTCAATAGAAAGACACCAGGTTGAGTAAACTCCCGTGATACGTTCATCCTTTATGACTCCAAGGTTCGGTATATAAAGAACAATGCGCACGACTAGAAACCTTCCACATGATCACAGGGTCTACAAACAAACCACACATCTATATGCTAAATCTCTATAGTCTAGATAAGTTGCTAGTACTTTGCCGAAATGCTTAGCCTGCTTCCCCGGGCCCGCTTGTATTGCTGAGACAACTGAACTTCCAGGCTTTTCTCAATACGATAGAAAATATCGGATTCTACCTCAAATAATTTGAAGATTTTATTGTCTGCCTCTCTTACTGTATGATTGAAAGCAGCGCCTGGTACGCGCTAAGCTAGTTTACCTTTGTTATGTGGCTTTACATAAAATGAATGGCGGCACAAAGAAGAACGGATTCAAGAGCAATATGTTATGGGTATAATGTCTTTATTCTTCATCCACGCATTCTAGGTCACACTATATTAGCTTTGTGTCCCATTTCTTCATTGTACTTTTGAATATCAACAAAGAAGTTTGGGAAACTGCCTGATATTTTATTATACTAATCTCATATCGTTATCGCCTCTCTTGTAGAAATAGTATATACTACGGATTTATGCAGTGATTTGAGGTGGAAATCTTATTAGTATACTCCGTTACCGGATATTCTAGTAGTTATCACTGTTCTTACTGCCAACCTGCTACTTACAAAGCTGGTTGGCAATTCGATATCAAAGCTGGTCGCTACTGCCGTCAATTGTGTACTATAACTCATAGGATGTAGGTGAATGTGCAAGCCACAGTCATAATTTTGGTCTCCAAATCCCGCTTTTGAGTCTCCATTGCGCTGATCTCCAGTCGATACTGAGTTTCTAGTTCTTTCAGTTTGCACAACCGTACCGCGTGATGTCTGTCAAATAAGGGGGTCAGTTCAGCCGCTTCACCCCCAAAAATATCACAGTACCGACGTACATGCTTTTGCAGACAGACTTGGGCACGGTATATAGCTGAACGACCGGAATCCACCATGTGGAGACCAATGTCTAGGAATGAGTGAGTGAGTGAGTGACCTTCTGCGGCATGGCAGGGAGAGGCCTCACATCTATATGGTCATCTAATCTTGCCTCGTGATACCTGGCCGTATCGCCCGTCCGGTTGGCTGCACTAGTCACAGAGTCAAGTCTACTCTGAGATTGTGTCTTCAATCCCATGCGTCGAGCTGGTTGGCGGCTTTATGGGTCAGATGTGCGGCACGCGCGGACAATATTTTGGGCCTGCGACTCCAGGTGCGAGACATCCTTTTCGACACGTTGTATGTTGTTTGAGTCTGTGGGAGTACGGGTCAGCACGTTGATATTATCTAAACTACTATCTTCATTGTTGCCCGATGCTTGTTCCAGTCACGTTTCTTCCCTTCATATTGTTTTATCAGACTGCAGTTGCAAATTAGAAACGCAGTGGTTAGATGCATTGTTCTCTTATTGTTCCATTACTAGAGTATACCTAGACTATCCTCCTCATACCTTCATAGTATCCTCGAAAACATCAACATGCTTATCTATTTCCTAACCACTGAAGAATGCACTTCGTACGGATAGAAACAGTAAGACTCCCAAACATGAATATGAATGTCGACGCACTAACCGCTAGACCAATACAAAACTATATCTCGCGCCTATTTAGACAGTTGACGGAGAGAAATATGTGTCTCACCAATAAATAACCCAGAAAAACAACAGATGACAGACGATATTCCTACTAGCAACTGAAGTCGTCAGCTAGCAAGCAAACAAATTACAGAGTCACTTCCGACTGTCGAGTGGGTTAATAGATCGGCATTTGGTATAAGCAGTATTCAATGGGTTACAAGATGGTAAAAGCTCACATGGAAAGGGAACGGTTAGTAGGTTGTGTGTTTTACTAACTGCCATGACCAAAGAAAAATCAATAAATTAACACAACAGGTAGTACTATGGAAATAGATGATAGTATAGGATCATTACACAAAGGTAGAGATATCAGCTATATATGCATAGAGGAGAGCACAAGAAACAATCTGAGGGAGTCAGTCGGCGTCGGCTAGTACTTCAGCTTCGCCTTCTATCGGAATATACTTCCACTATCAATCATCCCGAGGGAGTTCCCGTTCCCTACCAATTCTGATCAGGTTTCAGGCCGAGTCTGCGACGACGAGCCAGGAGCCGCTCCTTCATTTGCGGCGTGCGGTCTTCAGGAGTAGGCTCCCCGAGCTGTGGCCATGCAATCAGCTCCCAACTTTGAAAAGGTGGCAGCCGCTGTTTAATCAAAACAGACCACTCGTCGATGCGCCATCGATCCCACATCACATACACCCACCGTCGCAGCGGGATCTGCACCGTGGAACCAACAAAATCTTCTTTTCCTTCCTCGTGAGAGGCCCAGCGCCAAATATCTTCTGGCCCGCTGTCCGGGTCGCGGTACCAAGGCTGAGGGATGTGGTTCGCTTCGTCCTCTGCATTGAAAGTTTTCAGTCGAGGCGTGTAGAAATGTGTCCATCCAGAGCGATATTCATCACTGAAGAGGAAATTCAAACTTTGCTCGAGATCTGGTGTGTCACGTAGTACACGCACAATCTGTTGTAGGTACCTTTCGGTGTGAAGGGCCACCTTCCGAGCATGAATAAGACCTAGAGATACGTGAAACATGGTATGATTATGATAGGCTTGTTTCGGGTGATAAGTCTCGGAGATATGTTGCGGCCAATTTGAGAGAAGTTTGGGATCCTCAAGAACTAATTATTACTCTCAGAGTCAGTTCTAATGAGACCTCAATGATCAGGGAGCAGGAAAAAAAAATAAAAAAAAAAAAAATAAAACAAAAGAAGAAACAGAAGAAACAAAAGAAACAGAAGAGACAGAAGAAACATACCGCGTTTGACTACATCCATTAAAAATTCATAGATGCACCATAGTTGCTCATTCTCCCATGGCGCAAAGTATTCCGAATATGCCACTACTTTGCTCCACCCCACTTGCAGATTGCAATATGAATGAAACAGATACAGACTGCGGCTGATCCGGTTTCTCTCTGTCCGGGATGGTGGTGTAACCGGGGCGGGGGTCTCGCTGTCTGAAGTGGAAGGTATGTGTAAGGCCTCTGTAGCTATTCGATCGACAAAGTACTGCACGGCCTCATCGAGTTGGCCTATCAAGAGAGCCTGAGAGAGCCTCCATTCCATAGAGGCGTAGAAATGATGTTGATCACGTGCATGGTACGGCACCATGAAGGGTTCAAGTAGTTTGTATGGCGAATCATCAGTATTTGATGTAATGTTAATTTTGCTGGACGCATGGGCTGCAAGGACATCGTGCAGCAGATCAGCGTCAAACTGATGTGGCACAACTGATTGTACGATAATCTGTTCTGCTCCTTTGAAGGCGTTATATAAACATGGTCCGGTCATGACGGCAGCCTCCAGGGTTCTGATGTCTGACGCGGCCGCGAGGATGGCTTGAAGAAGCTCGAGGGGCAGTTCCTCGAGCTGCATGCCTCCCTGTGCCATGTTGGTGTTGATAGGTATGATGTAGGTGTTAAACTGAGTATCAGAAAGGCTGGCTGTCACTGATAGTAGAGGGGGATGAAGAGAGGATGGAAGTGTTGGAGAGATAGAGGTATATATAACTGTACAAGAGCTTCAGCTATCGGGTTGTCTCTCTCATATTCTCCATCGACAACGTTTGATATCTCAGGGGTAACACGAGTTAATCATGATGTGTAACAATGAAGATATCCTATTCCCCGCTACTGGGAAACAGAAGGTGGGAGTATCTATGATGTATGGCACACACGTCGGCAACTACCTGGGAGTATTGTCCAGTCCAGAGACATAACCCGGATATTCGTTTAACCACATGCATCGAATTCGGTATATAAAAACACAAAGACGAACCATTCCCAGGCTAAATATTCATAGTCTAAATGGCAATTTGCCAGTACTTTCTCGAAATGCTCCCCCTATCCTACTTGTATTAATGAAACACCTTAGCTTATCTTGTTGCTTTATGAGATGAAACATAGCGGGTAGTAAAACAAGCTTGATTTATATTTGGTTGACTTTTCGGTATCAGCCTGCTGTTATCTATAATAATCAAGTAAGAGCCTGGCACATCTAGCATCGTATCTTTGTTGTGTCTAGATACAATAGGACAATAGGATGAAAGGGCGCACAAAGAAGGAGCAGAGAGCATTCGATGAATATAATGTCTTTATCTGTGCATTCTTTGTTCATAAAGGAGTAGAGCTTGAGATATACCAATCATCAATTAACTCAGCTCTGAGCTCGTTCTTAATTACAAACAAACAAACCACACAAGGTAATAAGCACTTAGCATCGGAATCAACCTAGTAAACCACTAACCCAATACCTTCCAAAGTAACCCTACACTTACTCCCTACCCCTTTCCCAATCGAACTTCCAAACAATCGAACATCATCTACTCCTTAAAAAGAACATTCCCCCTCACCAACCCCTCAAACCCAACAATATGCGTGGAATGACACCACGGCTTCCTCCCGACCTCCAACTTCACCACATCGGCAAACACCCCACACCAGCCCTCTCTCCGCAACAACTCATTCACCTCCTTTCTTGTATCTTCATGGATCAGCTTTCCAAAGTTCTTAACATGTGGATGCTCCCCCACATTATCGTAGATCGTCGCCAACTGAATCAATTGTCCCAGGAAGGTGATGTTTCCATCTGTACCGAGGTCCTGGTGTCGGATGATTGCTTCGGCAACGGCGTCTGCGACATCAGTGGGACAGTTGAAACCGGTGAGGATGGAGTGGGCTTTGATGCCGCCGTAGAGGTCAAAGGACATGTTTGTTGAAGTGATGAGAGAGGGGGCGGTGCCGATGTCGTGTAGAAGGCAGGTTAGGGCCCAGGTGGTGGGGGAGAGGGGATGATTAGGGAATTGTTGTTTGAGGAGGACCATTCCTTTGATTTCTCTTTGTTAGTGAGAGGGTTAAAGTTGTATGATTTGGGGGAGGGGGCTACCGTAGTAGTATACGCGCATGGAGTGGTTGATGGTCTCTCCGGGGAGGAGGGATTGGACGTATGCGAGGGTCTGGGCGACGAGGGGATCGGTGGATGGGAAGGAGATGTCGATGATGGGGATGTAAGTGGGTGGATGGATGAAGGGCTGATCAGGGAAGATGGAGCCAGCGTTGGCAGGAGTGCTGGTCCAGCCGTTGAGGGAGATGTGGTCGTGGCACATTTTGATGAAGTTGAGGGTAGCTGAGTATGGAATGATACTAGAAGTAGATGGGTGAAAGTGTATAGAATCAAAGAGATAGACTGTGATGATCGAGCTTATATAGACAACTCCTCGTCTTTATAAGCTTGCATTTGTCATATCTCCATCGGACTGTTACATCTGCGATCCATGGATGCTTCGCGGAGATCTGGTGTCATTACCCAAATAGGCAGTCATTTGGAGTGGGGCCCATCACAATTGAGTTGATGCCAAGCTCGGGCCCGATCGGGTCTAGATCCAGAATCTCTGGATCTCTACCAAGTTATCATAGTCATACAGACGAGCTGAGAATAGTTGTTTCGTGAGTAATATTGGCTTGGCTTACTGCTGGCTTGGAAAGTGGTCCTGCACGTTGACTATTTACCCGGATTTATTGTGGTGGTGTATCTATCACAATGAAGTCGTTCATTAATCCATCGCCAACAAATGCTTGAGGTAAGATAGTTCAAACAACTGGTATTATTCGCATGTATATAACTAGTACTATAGTGATAGAAATTCTGATCTATTACTGTCTAGAATTAACCCAACTCGTATCGTTCCACCTCCTGCGAAGCCATCATCTCCTGCGGCTGCTTATGCACCTTCGTGTCCAACTCCTTGGCCGGCTCGCTGTGTGCACCTCCTGGCAGCTCAGCAAAGCCCCTGAAAACCGACCGCCGTTGCTCTCCCGCGGCCGCTTGTCCGGCTCCGCGGCGACGACGCAGCCAGAATGCGAGGGCTACGCCCGCTGCAATCAGAACGGCGCCACCGACACCCACCCCGACGCCAATGCCCACTTTCGCCCCGGACGACAGACCCCCCGTGGAGCTGCTCGTGCTGTTGGAGATATCGACGCCCCAGTAGTTGGCCCAGCTCTCCTCCCAGGTCCCGTTCGAGGCCGCAATCGACGTGTCACTCACGTCGATCCGGGTGATGTCGGCGCTGGCATACCCCGGGCCCGGGGCCTGGGCGAGGAACCAGTTGCCCGAGTTGTTCCCGTTGAACCAGTTGACGCCCACAAAGGCGGACTGGAGAAAGGCGCGACCGAGCACGGGGGTCGAATCCGTGAGGAAGCACGGGAAGTAGGTGACGTTGGCATCGACCAGCGGTTCTTGCAGCGTCAGATTCAGCTGGGAAAAGGGAACCTTGATGGTGATGTTCTGGTTGTTCACGCCATTCTTCTTGAACACAAAGGAGAGGTAAGCGGCAGACGAGGTGATGTTGGTATAGTCATTGCTCGTGGTGTCCCAAAAGTAGAGGCCCAAGCTGGAGTTGAAGGAGATCGGCATGGTGGAGGTGATGGCATCGCAGGTCTCCTGGGGCAGGTACATGTAGGGCTTGGTCGGATCGATCTGGACGGTCTTGGCCTGGACGGAGCCGCTGCTGGACAGGAACAAGCCACTTTCGTTGGTGAAGCTAAAGGGCGAGGATCCCGCGGCCACCCCCAGCCCCATATCCTTCAGTTCCAGTTCCAACAGCCCGCTCGACGCCGTGACGCCCTGGGCGCTCACGTCGCCGATCACCCGGCTCTTGTCGTAGCCGCCCAAGACCAGCGAACCGGCAATGTCGGGGTCGACGGACCCGATATGCAGTCCATACGAGTAGGAGGGGATGTCGTTGTGCGAGTACAGCCACCCGGCAATCATGTTCAAGGTGGTGGAGTTGGAGACGCTATCCGACAAGTAGGGGGCCCCCAAGGCCAGACTGCCGACCGAGACGGGATACGAGATGCCATTGGGATACGTCTGGTAGGTCTGGTAGATGGCTTCGAAGCTGACATTGGGGACGACAAACGACCCCAGGGTGACCTCGTCGCCGAGCACCGCTTCGATGCTGCCCCCCTCCACGGCCCAGTATGTTGTTTCCCACGAGCCGGGGGTGGTGGTGTAGGCGGTGGTCGAGGTGTTCTGGTTGAACGTACCGGCTTCGGCGGCGTAGCAGGTAGAGGATAGGGTTTTGTTCGTGCACAAGGTGCTCATCAGGATCGTGCTCGCATAGTTGGCGCCGGGGTAGAGATCGACGGTCTGCTGGTTGCTGCCCACGGTGAGGGAGACTGCCTGCCAGGGACCATCGGGCCCGTAGGCCTGGGAGGACCAGCTCATGACATAGGGATTGGATGCCGCAGAGGTCTGCAGAAATACCCCCAACAGGGGGAGAAGTAGCGGTCGCATCATACCATGGATACTTCAGCAGGCGTGCAAACAGCCTGCGATGGCGCAGAAAGCCGGAGAAAAGAGAAAGGAGAAAAGCAGAGTCAAGGAGACGAAGGATGAGGGCTGGTCGAGGGTGAGATTATGAAACGGAAAGAATGCGACCGGGGCACATTTGCTGCAAATTGCTGCAAGGCGGGCTGATGGTGATGGCCTCCAGACTTGCTGGTGTTGGGGACTCCGCTGACATGCAGCTCCGCCATACCGAATAGAGCATAAAGGGTGTCCATCCGATGGGGATCGGCCCCAAGAGATGCTGAGCAGTGCTGAAGGATTGGGTGGTCAGATTTTGAGGTGGTCAGACAGTGCAGCTTGGGGGGATGTCAGGGGGGAATAATCCCCCAAGTATGCAGTTGGAGGACAGGAGACAATGTCGACCATTGCAGTGCTTGAGTGTCTTTCTATCATCACAACCACTATACCACTGATATGACTTGATGGAGATGAATAATAGCAGAATGAAGATAGCAATTGGGAATCAAATCCGAGGGCCGGGAAGGGGGTGGAGCACAAACGCAATCGGAATGTTGGATGGAGCAGCCCGAAGCCACTCATCGCCTTTGGCCCCCAAGTTGGTTCCCCAATCTGCA
Organism: Aspergillus brasiliensis CBS 101740; assembly: GCF_001889945.1. Lineage (NCBI taxonomy): Eukaryota > Fungi > Ascomycota > Eurotiomycetes > Eurotiales > Aspergillaceae > Aspergillus > Aspergillus brasiliensis. Next base: position 3,951,205 of record NW_027137442.1, read on the forward strand.
GTGAGTATCCTTTTTTGATTTGATGTTGCTATTCCTATCGCTGATGAGAAGTGGAATGTCTGAAGCCGCCACAAAGTTAAGTCTGACTGGTTCCAGTTCCCACTTGATAGTTACTGGTTTGCTTCCCCGTGGATATTCTGATGTCTGACATGTCCAGCCTCCCCGCCGGACAGCACCACGATTATAATTCATTTCCTCCTGGCAGCCACATGGGACGCCTGACATGAACAGCTTTGCCATTTCTGGAATAGACCTGAAGCTTGTTGTCAATGCCAAATTGGTGGGATGCTAATTCAGTTGGCTGATGTTTTCTGGGAATAAGCGAACAGGTTGGATGTTAGTTAGTCCTCGGTCCAGACCATTTCAAGTAGTCTCTCGGTTGAGAACTGGATCAGCTAGTTGACCCTCACAAGGCAGAACACAACTAGCATGGGTCGTGCTGTTCACTAACTGAACTTAACTATCTCGTTCGGTCGGACAAAGCACGGACCTTTGATTCAAGTGCTACTCCACCCAAGTAACCAAAGTTACCAAACATCTGTCCCGTGCCGGGTTATTATCGTTGCTGCTAATTCCAACAAGGCAACTAGCTAACCTTATCGAATTCAGTCGATCCACCCAGTAATTGTATTTGTTGCTGATTACTCTAGTGTGCTATCATATGCCTCTCGTTCTCTCCTGTTCGTGCTTATATGTTCGTTTTTTATTAATATATCCATTGATCTGCCTCTTTCTTCTCTTCCTCTGTTCTCATCTGAATGTCGCTCTTATTGTGCATTGAAGATTTAGTTATAGACTAGACCCGAGTGGCTTTGTATCATTTACTGCGCTGTATAGATGAACACTACGGTGATCTCTTGCCTCATATGCAGCAAGTTCTCAGTCAAGGGTAATATCTTGAAGTGAACACAAGAGAGGGAAAACGTATTAAATATCAAGGGAGAACATATCTTCATTCTTCTATGTAGTAAAGTAAGGACTAGCACAGATTCAATTGGCAGTCACTCTACTATATCACGGACAATAATCCACTGCGCTGGAAGCATTTAGAATGAGGTGCATTGGCTTCCCAGGTCGTACAACTATATAGTACATGGTCATATCAGAAAGAAGAACACCATATGATAGTATCAACGATACCACGATTTATTCTTTGCCATACAAAATCATGTCTATTACTCACTAATCACTGGCCCATCCGCAGTCAAAAACCCAAAGTCAGCCCCCAAGTGTGCCTGATTCACCTCCCGCTCATACAGGCCCCGATATCCTCGTCTACGGTGTCTCTGCCTCCACGCTGACTCCTCCGACTCCATGATGGCCTGCTTTCGCTGTCTAATCCTGCCCTGGAGCTCCTCCTCACTAATCTCCAACTGCAACAACCTAGCTTACACATCGCGGACATTCATATCACCCGTCTGAACAACACCAAAGTACGCATACATACCTAGCCTTGGGACACAAGAATAATGACTGAATCAGCGTCGGAAATACTTGTGTTCGATTCACCCCGACGAAAGTCATCCTACACGAGAGAATATATCGCACATGTATGCGCTGGTTCCAGGCCGCAGTAACGTAAATAAAGATGCCACTCCACATCTTAGTTACTGATACCCTCATCATAAGTCGTCAGGAAACGCCAGTAACGTCTGCAGTCCCGTACTGTTTTACCTAGAGCTGGGTAAAGTTTGCCAAGGGTTTAGCCCCAGTCTTGTTTATGCTTGGCTAGGCAGTATACCTCGGTAAGTGTGATGGCTTCTGCATCCCGACCTGAGTATTTCCACTTCAGCATGTCCGGATGGTCCGCGCCGAGGGTTTCGCCCTGCCTTCATCATCCACACAAAGAACTGTAGACCAGGGAGTACATAATTCTGAACATGACTTCGGAGCCAGCAAACCGTCTGCGGGGAACCGGTGAAGAATCCCTATTTCCCCGCCTCTACCAACTGCAGCCGTTTTATCCGTCTGCGGTCCATTTAGCCACATGTAGTCCATTTAGCCAAGCGGAGTCCATTTAGCCAAGTCCAGTGCCTAGATTAACTATAGACACAACTATAGAACTGTCTCTGGAAATAGGCTAGAGGTTGTTTAAGCCTTTACGATGATGCGGCAAAATGCATATGACTGAGCTGCTTTATCGTGCAGGGAAAAGTGGATAAATAGTCTTTTTCGCAGAATATAAATAGAGGTAGACCGGGCTCCGCAGCAACATTGACCAGCACAGGCTTCTCTTCTCTTCCAGGTACAATACATCCATCCATTCACCAGCAATCAGCTTTCTTCAAATCATCATGAAGGTCACTGCGGCTTTTGCAGGTCTCTTGGTCACGGCATTGGCCGCTCCTGTCCCAGAACCTGTTCTGGTGTCGCGAAGTGCCGGTATCAACTACGTGCAAAACTACAACGGCAACCTTGGTGACTTCACCTATGACGAGAGTGCCGGAACATTTTCCATGTACTGGGAAGATGGAGTCAGCTCCGACTTTGTCGTTGGTCTGGGCTGGACCACTGGTTCCTCTAAGTGAGTGCCGACTGTATATCTTTTAATCTCAATCTCGGATCTAATATTTTGTCAGCTCTATCACCTACTCTGCCGACTACAGCGCTTCTGGCTCCGGTTCCTACCTCGCTGTGTACGGCTGGGTCAACTCTCCTCAGGCGGAGTACTACATCGTCGAGGATTACGGTGATTACAACCCGTGCAGCTCGGCCACCAGCCTTGGTACCGTGTCCTCGGATGGAAGCACCTACCAAGTCTGCACCGACACTCGGACCAACGAACCGTCCATCACGGGAACCAGCACCTTCACGCAGTACTTCTCCGTGCGAGAGAGCACGCGCACATCTGGAACGGTGACGGTGGCCAACCATTTCAACTTCTGGGCGCAGCATGGCTTCGGCAATAGCGACTTCAATTATCAGGTCGTGGCGGTGGAAGCATGGAGCGGTGCTGGCAGCGCCAGTGTCACCATCTCTTCTTAAGGGATCAGTGCCCTTAGTAGTTTGAAAGATATCAAAGCGGAGGTTTGCTTTGTTCTCAACGTGGTATGATGATCGATATGGTGTAGCCGGGGCCGAGCTGTCGGCGGCTGCTGTTTTCAACTTGCACAGACAATCAACTCTCGTTTTTTACCTCCTTCCTTTTCCGATAATCTTCCTGTAGGGGGAGGATATTGATGCCAGACACCCAAAAACAATTGCACCTGATCTATCATGAATTGCCACCAAGTCATATAATCATAATAGTGTACATGTCAATGCATGGCTTAGTTCTTTCTTATTATTGGTAGTGTTTCTTGTACCTGTCTTAGCTTCCTGTGACTTGGGCTATTTCAAAACTGCGGCAGCGACCCGTTCATTCCGCGTCCATCCCCACATCATAAGACACAGGTGGACTTGAAGCTTTGTGGGGTATTAGAACTTTACTATTAAGCTCAACTGGCACGGTCGATCCGGGGTGATGAATGCGGGTTGGCCGGCATTGACGGAATACCATCCGCAGGCGGGAATTGATCTCTACAACGAGGGCAATAGTAAGAAGCTAGACGAACAGTGTTGTGGATGTTATGCACTTGGGGGTTTGTGGCATATCTCGTCTCTCATAAGATTCTAGTCGCAACCGCAATGTTCTGGGACTCTATGTTGGGGGGAGGGTGGTCCAGGTAGGGGCGGTGGTTTTCGGTGGGCATGTTGGTTAGTATTTTCTTGGTGAATTGGAGCGAATGAGAGCTATTGGTAGTTGTGGGCGATGATGTTGATGTGTGTAGTTACTACTTATACTATGACTATGGGTTTGGTCGATGGCAGAGTGCGGAGCGCATCCGTGTTCGGGGCGGAGTCGATCCGCTGCTGGGAATAGTCTTGAATTGTATTCATGAGAGATATAAAGTAGACTGCTTTCGTTCTCTATTGCTTATATCCATCTATGCTCTCTAATTCTTTTCAAGTCCATTCTTCCCTAAGTGTAAGCTGCTATCCTATGGTCAAGAAACATGCTGATGGAGTGGTCCCGGGTCCCTTCAATCCTAGTATAGCTTAATTCAAATACAATACTGGGTTCTGTTTCCGCTCGGAGAATATTCATAGAACAAGATTAACCGCTGCTAGCTGTTGCTCATGCTGCTTGTACACCACACAAGAGGTTATTCGCCGAGAGATTGTCATAGTAGCTGACTACAGTCACAGACTGGGTCGTTCGGTAGTTACTTTAGCTGACATGGCTCATCCAGAAAATAAGCCAAGGGTCATCAAGACCATGTAGTGTGACAGTGCTTACTGTTTTCGAGTTACAGCACTACCCACATAGTGAAACATAAGGGAATGCAGGCAACGATCTGGTAAGTAGGTAAGTTGATCCCGAAAGTAGATTTAGGGAAGACTTCTCAGCCGTTGAGCGGGAGGTATTTGCTCATGGTAAATAGATTTCTTTGTGTCTTGCTCATTCCATTTCCTAGAAGTATTGCATTGGATTGAATGTTGATTAGGGGCAGGATAGGTTAGGTGGTTTTATGGTATTACCTTTTGCTGGATAACGGGTCCAGTCATCTCTGACTCTATCCCTGAGGGTTCTTGTGTCCCCTACGCTGATAGAGGTTGACTGGATACATTATCCAAGATATGCCGAGGATAGAGAGAAGCTATCTAGAGGGTAGCGGGTCTGAGCAAGCATCGCCACTCGGATATTAACTACATCATCAATTCTTCTCAAAATGCAATGATTCCATTAATTTATTTCTCATCAACCAGCTAACCCGGTTTCTGTCCGTATACAACCTGTCTGCGAAGGGTTAGTAGTGCCAGGAATCATGGAAGGCGCTCACCGACATTTGCAAATTTCCCTCAATCTTGCCCTTTAGAGCCCGGCGCGCAGAAGCACACATTAGCACTGTTTCCGCAAAGGTCTTTCCAAGGTACTTCTCCAGTAGTGTAAAACTGTACCCTTCCAGTCCTGCTGTCCAGTTTTGCATGATTTTCTCCGTCAATTCGTCGCAGCCTTGAGTGCATAGGGGTATGTTGTAATTGTATTCAGTGACCTTGGTAAATCCATGCTGCGTGAGTGCGGCTCCGAATTGAAGAGGAAGATCGATCTGGCGACCATCTCTGGCGAAGGCTGTCGTCATCTTCCGGATGTATCTGTGGAAGGGGCTATTTTCACCAGGGTCATCTAGTTGCACGCTCATATCCCATATTTCTACCCATCCCCCGGGAGTTAAGCAGCTAACGTTGTGAGTTAGTCCGGAGGCAAAAGAACTTTGGAAAGTAATTACCTAGACGACCCCTCGAGCAACAGCGACAGAAGCTGGCGATCGCCCCGAACTTGGTTGATATGAACCAAGTCAATCCCTGCGTATTGGGTATGCCAGCCCGGTTCACATAGGTTGTCGACCCAGAACTCGCAGTTCGGTGGTACCCTACATTGATCAGTAAGAGATGATAGTGAAAGTAAATGGCAATACCACGGAAGCAAATCGTACCATTGATCTTGCATATTGACTATATCGATACCGCGGACCTAACTGGTCAGTTTCCTCATCAGCGCAGACGGTAGTCTGACTTACCGTAGAAGAAGGATATCTTTCCGCTGTATGATGTTAGATTCCTGGATTATCGGGAATCGAGATTGAAGCTTGAACGTACCACATTCCATAGCCCAGCATCCAGTGCCGGTCCGAATATCCAGAACGCTTCGCGGACTCTCTATAGGGGCATGGTATAACCTCTCCCCGAAAAGCTCCCGCAGCAAGACGTGTTGATCATCTACCAATATCAGCTATTGATAGTATAGAGTATAGACTATAGAATAATCCATACCGAGTCTGTCTTTCTCTATCTTCATGTCATTAGCGGCAACATCTTCATGCAGGTGGGGTGCTCACCTCGTCGATCGGCCACGGATGCTCCCTCAAGTGAGTCAAGGAATAGCGTCGGCCATGTCGGTACAGATCTGGATGAGGCTCCGTATCAAAGCTCTCCGTCTCACTTTGGTTCAGTCAGTGATAGATGCAAAACATTGATAGATCGATGGATACATACCCGTCCATCTCATGGTCTAGTGAGTCCGAGTCTGACATGACGTCGTCCATCGGTTGACAATCACAGTAACAAACGACCATGGTTACAGTTGATTGTGATGCTAACCACGGATTCAGAGATGTATTTAAGCTTTCAAGATAACATCAGAAGATGCACTCGGCGCCTGTCAGTGGGAAGAAAAAAGGTTCAGGCACGAACCGCGGAAGCACGTCCATTTCCGACAAGGTTCACAGTTGACTCGGGATTTGCATCGGGTTTCGAATAACCTTACTCCGGATGATTCCCGCACCTGCAGGAAGAACCTGCTTTATAGCAGGAATCCAGTCACCAGCGATGCGAGAACTGCCAGTGATATTCCCTGTGACGCGGCTAGCGAGAGCAAATCACCACAAGTCCCACAACGGAAAGAGCCGGGGGTCCGAGCGGCTACTATTTCCGTTCGGCTGCAGATTGGTTGCTTTCCTCTTGATACTTAGGGTATCTACGAAGTACTTCTCAAGGGAACAGGATCCCAATGGAACTTTCACAGTCACACGTCACGAGAATTTGGGTGCTCACATTCTACAGGATGCATAAACTCTCTGTCAGCACAGACATTTTAGTAAAGCTCGATTGACAATCAGACCGAGTCTATTTGGGCACCCTCATGCAGGGCATCACATCGAAAAAGAAAAAAAAAACCAAGGATGAGGCCCGAATTATCTCCAGTTCACCCGAAGATGTTCTTTTCTATCGGGGAACACCTCCACAGCACATCGGGAACGATCGATCAAGCTTGTTTGGTGTCCTTGTCGTGCAGACGCCTCTTATCATTGGCGGAACGCGCAACCGGAAGGATCGATATGCACGGTGAGCACATCAGTGGGCCTTGCTGCGCGATTCTATCCTGGAAGAGGAAAAAGGTATCGGATGGAGAGAGACGGTGCACAATAGATTGTGGAGTGGTGGTAGATCCTTGCCTAGCCGTCGTCTGCAGGATTGACCACGCAATTTGCGGCTTTATCGTGTGCCTTCTATAACGTCTAGAGCTATATATCCTAGGCCTAGATTCAGCCTCTTCCGCCACAGTGTCATTGTGTTCTGGATTTTTCTTTCTTTTTGTTCCTGGACTTAAAAATGACAGTATTTCGGTAGAAACAACCCTATTCTCGGATTGGGAAAAGGATCGAGAATTGTCCTTCAATGATCGCCGTGGCTAACCGTTAGAGGTTAGTTCTGAGTTAACTCGCAGAAAAGCAAATTCCTAGCTACCCCTTCTATATGCAGTGGGGTAAAGAAAGCGAAAATGTCAGTAACGCTATTGTTGTTGCCTGGTGGCCTACGCGAAGTGGTTTCAAGCTCAGGCATGATTGGAGACGGAGATTATCGTTGAATACATAGACAGATTGTTACTAGGAGCTGCTCATAAGTCTCTTTCAGACGTGAACCCGAGAGATCGCAGTTACTTTCCGTGTCCTTCATACTCCTGCAATAATGCGAGCTCATTTCGCCATAACCGTCGACAACTCATGACTGCGTCCACCGCTGAGAAGGGAGAACCATTCCACATTATTGATCTCTTATCCCGCAAGAGCAACTGATTGAACTCTGTAAAATCCTCCGTTCGCGTATTGTTTTCGTCCGCCACTATATGATTCGAACGTCCCGCCTCATCTAACAACTTCACGATACCATGCCATGTCATGTGTGCAACGAACCTTGCCATGTTGAAACCCTGGCGTCGTGAAGGGACATCAGGAGCGAAGTGATCCAGTAGTACTAAGAGTGTCTGTGTGTGACCTAAACAGGACGCTACACATGGCGCTGCCATGTTCGTCATCATCTTGCACTATGACACCGCTGCCTGGATCTAGAAGCGCCTGGACCACCCCAGTGAAGCTGAGATGAGTCGCCATTGGTAAACCACTCCATATGTCGTAACTGTCATGCTCGAGAAGGCTGTTATACGACAAACATAGTCTGACCAAGGTTTAGTACGAGATTGAGTAACAGTGCACAGGACAATGGCGTCATTTCAAATTTGCCTAGCAGCAGTAGCCTCTTGCAGGACGTCATGCTGCACCCAGTGATTAGCGGCATACGGTAGGAAGACTATGCTATTGTTACTGCCACTGCCACTTTCAGGTTCACCGTCAATGCCAGGTAATAGTAAGTATTGTAGGCTGCAATCACTGCGTGGGACTCTGCTAGGTTATACCGTCCCTGCCATTTACCCACCTTCTTAGTGTCAACGAGGAACACCCTCGCTTCTGATGGAGAAAGAAATGCCACGTCGGTCGTACGGTGATGAAAAGGCCACATAGGTTTTCGACGACGTCTTTGGAATTAGTACTTGGCCAGAGTTCAGATTCGAGTTGTGCGGGTGACTCGAACGGCGTAGCTTGCAAAGCCAAGGTCAGTGCCACATTCATTTCGCCAAGAGACAAAGGTCGCTCCGCAGTAAGGATACGTAGCAGCGCTTTACATGTAAGCGTGAATGTGATTGCAACGTAGTTGAGTGGAAAAGAGAGGAGATGAGGCTGTTTTCGTCTTTTGTAGTATATACACAGCTTGCTATGGTAGCTACTATCTAGGAGAGCACGGGAATATCATATAATTAATGGAGTATATCTTTATAATTCTATATCTCCGTCCGTTTATAGAGTCAACTAAGACCGTGGATGGACTATAGATAGAGATTCTATATCACTGGACTTCACATTTAAGCTGCACAGGATAAATCCCTAACCATAACCATAATATTTTGCTGTATCTTTACTCTGCATTGCCAAGAAGCCGCTGTTCCACTTGCTATAGACCAGAATTACCAGTTTCACTATACCAAGGTTAATATTTTCCCTGGAGGTCCCCATATCCATGGCTCCCAGAACCACCTCAAGATGTCTGCGGCACAGAGTTGGGCTGTCGATCCCGGTGTCCTTGCATTGCTTGAGAAAGGTATTAACTGGGTTTATCGGGGGTTCCACTTGCTGCATGATCTTGTAGAGTGGATTATCCAGGATCACCTGCTATGTATATGCTTGCTCCGGTGCGGTGAACCTCAGCTGACCCTAGGTGCTGTCCTCATATTAGATTGCACGCTCTCTAGCTTGACTAAGTGCCTTCTCCAGTACTTCGTCGCTCAGCGCCTTCTTGGTTGGGTTGCGGGTAGGCTGTAGTGGATTGGCTGCCTCCCTAAGGCTGCCTCAATAAGGATGAGCAGGTCTTTGTTGATCTGGGGCGTGTCTAGGGCCGCCTGTGATGAGACTCTTTTAGTCTTTTGTTTGCTCTACCAAACCCTTGGTATGCTTGGAGAAGGTACAGCTGGTTGATTGTCTTATATGGCTGTCCAGTTCCTTTTAGCTTTATTGGTAGTCTTGTAAAATTTCATGACTCCGGTCTGCAGGCCGCTCTATAGGTTTCTCTCATGTAATTTTTGAATGGCTGTGCGTGGCCCTCGATGTTGATAATACTCTGGACTGTAATAGCATATACCGTGGCTGCTGTATTGCCATTTACTTGATATTCTTTAGAGATAAATGGTCTCTACCATCTTCTGCTCCTTGCTGTCCGTTTCAGTGTATCTCTGGTGGAATCCCTGGACATGTTGTATATAGTTGGTAATGTAGTTTGTTTTTAATGATCTGTTTTCTTCAATGCTGAGTGCCAGTCCTGTGGTGGTTATGTTAGTTATTTCTATCAGTCTCTCACTGCTTTATTTAGTAGAAGGTATCTTTTATCTCTTAATCTAATTAGACCGTTTCCATCTGGGGGTTCGTCTTTTGTCGGCATGGCAACGTGTTTCAGAGGGGGGTGGGGGCGTGCTGCTCTTCTCTAGATTGCTTGTTATGTGCCTGCGGTGGGGTACGATGTTCATCCTCAGACTGGCAAGCTGGTAGAGAAAAGGACATGCAAAGCGGGAAAGATGAGGCATATTGGTAGTCCTCATGCATGGAGATTCTCCTCAATAAATTGAGCCATTTCAGAGCCTGAACTCTTGTTTAATAACCAGTTTGGCCGACTGGAGCGGGTGAATTGTAGACTGATGGATGTACTTGGTAATGAAGAGATATGGGCTATTTCTACTGGAATTACCAGTATAATTGATAAATTTGTAATTAGGAACATCCTGTCGAGGGAGCTTGCCGGATATATAAAGAAAAGTATGGTAGAATAGAGAACAGAGGAGTCTTATCAAGTGACTTCGAATCCACAACAGGCGTTGCCCAAGCGAAGAGGAGGAAATATATTTTACTTCCTCTGTAAAATCAGGCCACTGCTCCATTTATCTCTAAGAGTAGATGTCGTGGATAGCACAGCCCTTTGTATTTCCGGGGCCGATCTGGAGATCCGGGAGAGGCTGTAAAATGAGGTCTCGACCATTGAGGCCGAGAGTTCCAGAGGGTAACAAGCCACATCAGTGACGATTGGGACTGCGACCTCGACCCTCAGGTTACTCATTAGCATAGGTACCTGGCCCTGATCTGAGAATGGTTTCGGTTTCCCTAGATATGATCTATGTTGAGCACGGCCTGGTATACTAGATGAGGAGGGTTCTACAGCGCACCCCAGTATCCGCTCCGTGTAGTCTTCAAGACCACCAGCTCACAAGGCTGAGTCCGACGATGGTCGAAGGCTCCTCGAACGGCAGCGCGAGGGGTAGGACGTCCACCAATGCCACAATAGAACACCCACACAAAGGAGTCAAGTTACGTCTCGCAGGGGTAGCGCTGCTTTAAACACTAAGAACACTTCCACATAGTATGGGGATTCCATAGACTTTCACGCCCCCGAGATCAGGGGCATCAACGGCGGCAGCTGTGGCGGCGGTAGTGCTAGTACGAGAAAGGCGAGGAGGCATCGAGTTTGATTCTGACGATGCTTGGAAACCCCTATAGCTTCAATTGCTCAGGTTGAGTCGATTTCCAGCAGCAGATGCCCCTGGGTTCTTAACCTGATTTAAGGGCTATGGTATGCCTAGGTCAGTTTTGACCGGTGACTTCCTATTAGATCCTCTGTGTCATATTTGATTTCTGTTGACATGTCGGAGAATTGTCTGTTAAAGGTGGAATGATTCAAGCCTTGCTCCAAGGTTGTGGTTGGGCCAGAGGAAGCCATGACCTGTCCGTCGCAGTAAAGGTTTCATCGATGCACAGCCAACGATGGGCAAAGAAACGGACGCTGTTCTAAAGCCTCTTTACGTGCATATATGAAGCATGGGAGATGCTCTTCAAACTTTATCAACATCATAAAACAAGGGAGTGTAGTATTAATAGTAGTTGTGGTAAAGGCGAGTACCTCTATAGAACTCTCGATATCTCCTCTGTACGGTGTCAGCTTGCAGTATTCCGCCACGTAACATCACGTCCAGCCGATAACTATATCAGGCATTATGCTCCGATAGCAGGACAGTATGTAGGCTGTGAATCATAATAGCTCTGATTTTATGTGCTTTCCGCACCTCATGCTTTCAGATGATGCGGAAATTTTGTTTCGCTGATGAATTCTGGGAAAGGAGTCGCACGATTGAGTAGCCAACGGAACATCCATTGCTGGGAGATTCAAGGTCTCCGAGAGCTATTCTTATTGATTTTGGGCTCGTGGTCTGCCGCAGATATCCTTTGATTAAAGAAGGGAGCACAAAGATGGAGCATCAGCCACACTCCGCGTGATGTGCAGCAGACGGCTCAGGTCTGATATCCCATATCTGTGCTTCTTGCGCAATTAATACACCCCTGTCATTGCCAGCGACGCTAAGTTCGGTAATCTTGATCTTCACATAAGTCAGAGACTGTGTGTATGTGTGTAGATATAGTCAGCTCACAGGCTCATTCCTCACAGCACGAAGGCCGCAGAGCTTTTGACTTAGCCTCTACAGGCTGTTCCCCCTTTCCGTCGATCATCCAAGCACGTAGGAAGGGACCATATTCAATGCAGTGGTTGATCCCTGGTCGGTGGAATTCAACGGATGGCCACCCACCCACCCAACCCAAACGCCTTGCCTTGGGGAGACTCAGTAGAGGCTGTAATGGCAATTAATAGAAGCAATAACATCCTCATTTTGGATAAAGTAACTGAAAGAATTGACTGTACATCATTAGTGCAAGCATTAAGGGTTGCATATCGGCAGTTATTGGAGGAAACAGGGGAGCATTCCTCCATAGGGTGTGACGAGTGCCGCCGATGTAATATTGAAAAGCGTGGATCATTCTCGATTAAGTCAGAGGCCTGGCTAACCGACTCGTTTAAACGTCTGTTCTTCGATATTTGCTTGCCAGATGTCCGCGTTAGCGTCAGCGTCGTTGACTCTTCTCAATTTTTTTCAATTGATGCGCGGAGGCGACGGAGACGACGGTAGTAGTAGCGCTGCAAGTGCTCGTCGTGTTGGCATTCAACGCAGCCGTATGCTAGAGAGTGGAAAGAAGCGAGCAGAGTGCTCGTTTGGCCAACCCAGCGCAAACAAAAACAATAGCATTGCTTTAAGATGAAATGGTGATTGTACCTCAGATATGCCTGGTTAGGAGCTAGCTTATGGGGTGGTTTCGACTGCTCGACGGATGGGCGAAGAGAGTCATGGGCTTTCGATACCATAAGCTCAGGTTTACGCTATTGAGATCCTGAGATAGAGTATGTAAAATCAATAGTTTAGGTGGATGAATCATTCGCTCAATTTGGAGGCTGCGAATGACAGTGGATCTACTTGATCGGAGGTTATTGAAGGGACAGGGTCCGAAATAGATGGTTAATGTAGTAGATCATGGTATGTATATGCAGGAGGTTGTTGAGGACATGTTGCTCTGGTTAGGAAGTTGGGATATAGGTATAGATCATGTTTAGGATCGATCACGATTATAAACTATCTTAAATGATATCGTATTTTAAATGATATCGTATTGTTTGCTAGAGATGGAGATATGTAAAGGGAAGATCGGGAGAAGGAAATGTAGGCCTTTTTATATTCGAAAGGGGCCGATGGCAATTCCATTAATCGTCTATTCAATTAGATCTATATTCATCATTACGGTGTCTGGTTGATCACTGATGCCATTCATATTATGATATTCCATGGGATAGACATTCAATGTGTAGGAGGATGAAGGGCCATACTTCACTATCATTATCAGACCTGTCGTCAGGCTTAGACCTCCGAGGCATGCTAATTGGAAGTGGTATCCCAGCTAATGGATTATTATGCTAGACATTAGGAAATGCAGTATATCTTCCATCAACAGTACTTTTTTAGACAAACTAAAAGACGCGTCATGCAGTTGGTATCCGGCATCACATAAAAGATTAATCAAGAAGGAAGGCATCATGACAATATTATACACGTCGAAGAAAAGAAGTATTCATCCAACAGGCATGCTGGTATGGCAGGCCGTCTCAGGCGGAGGGATCGGTCTTGGAGGGATAGAACCAGGCAGCCACGGCTATGATGAGGTACATCATCATCAACAATACACCCTCTAGCCAGTGCGACTTTCCGTCTGCGATGAGGTAGTTAACCTGCGAGGGTTAGTCGACGTTCATGTGCAGCGGGGATGGAAGACATACCAGAAGAACAGCCACAAAAAGAAGGATCACCTGGAAGGCATCGAAATACAGAGTCATGTCGTCGTTACCTGCTCCTGTCAGTATACACTCAAGTCTCGATAGGCAGTCATAAACTTACCCATGCCCCATCCGATCACGATGATCAACGGCAGCACCAATAGCGCAATCTGCATACTGGATCCTACCGCCACACCAATGGCCAGATCCATCTTGTCCTTGCATGCCACAGTCACGGCGGTGGCATGCTCAGCCGCATTACCCACAATAGGCAGAAGGATCAATCCAACAAAGGTCTCGGAGATGTGGCCTTGGGTTGTGAGGGCGTCGATCGAGTCAACCTAAACAATTAGCTCCGTACATAACGTGAGAAGAGAAGGGAGTGGCTTACCATGAACTCGGCGCACAAAGCAACGAAAACGGTGGAGATAACGAGCGTCAACACGGCCACAAAAATGCTCAGCTGAGGCTCCTCTTCCTCATCGTCCGGTTCCTGCAACTTCACATTCTGCGCGTGTTCGCCCGCCATGGAGGCGGACATCTTGCCGATCTGCGCGATACCACGGCTGGCATCACCTTCGTTCACCTTCTGCCGTCTCTTCTCCACCTTGGGGCTGGGGGCGTTGTAGATCTCCGTGTGAGACTTGAGCTGGAAAAACAGATAGCAGCCGTAAACGACCAGTAGGATGACACTGGTGCCTGCAAAATGTAAGCTTACGTATGATCGCTTTTAGACAGGTACATACCTCGTGACAAGGGTGCGACTCCCGCATCGCCAGCTGGAAACTGTTAGCTGCGTCAGATGAACGATACATCAAACTCACCATCGGACCAAGCGTGGAACGCCGTGGGAATAATCAGACTTCCCACGGCCAACGCCAGCAAACTAGCGGCCGTCTGAGCAACCACGGGGTTGAAGTGTTGCTCCAGACGGTCGATACCACCGAAGAAGAAGCACATGCCCATGACCAGAAGCAGATTCGAGAGCATACTTCCGATCAGAGATGTTTGGACGATGGTGACTTCGTTGTCAACCAGGGCGATAATGGCAACAATGAGTTCGACCGCGTTACTGCACCAGGTTAGAGCAGGAAAATTTTAGGTAGGAATAGAACGTACCCGAAAGATGCATTGAGCAAACCTCCGATAGTCTCACCCGTGCTGTGTCTGCATTAGCATAATCCAGTCAGGAGTTCGGATCAACATACCGCATGGCAATCTCCTCGGTCGCGTAACTCAACATGGCCGCCAGGGGACTGTTCATGTTAGCTAAGAACGTGGTACAGATAGATGTAGACCTACATGATCGCAATGAAATTAACGACAAAGACAGCCACTGGGCTGACACCATTCACATAATTCAACGCAACTATCAGGAGTCAGTACTGCTTCTTATCAATCCGTTGAGATACTTACTTCCAACAGGCGCGGCGACAAGCAAAACATTAATCCACGAATTGAAGATCGTAGCCTTCAACTGCCCCATCACAGTGAAATGATGCTTCTTTGGCATCGACTTGCCCGAATGAGTGGACAACTGATCATCTTCAGGTCTGAAGGTGTTGCTCAAGAAGGTTCTTCTCTTTCGCGGGCCCTGCAGGTCGTCGGGCTCATCCTGGCGCGGAACATTGATCGGAACTTGACTATGCATGGAAGGGTCGGTGCCCACTTTGTCATTACTGTCCGTTCGCCCAACGAAATCAGTGTCCGCGGACTCAGGTGGGAAGCTATCGGCATGCTCAGGGCCGACCAGGCCATCAGTCATGTCTCTCCGTCGCCGGCGCTCCTCGGACAGACGTAGTCCGCCCTCGGACAACACGGGGGTGAGGCGGTTTTCCAGCTGAATCGAGTTGGTGCGTCGCGGCTGTCTGCGAAACTTCTTGAACGGATTAACTGAGGACGGTTCGCCCTCCTGGTCATACCAGGCCAGCTTTCTGGCATGTCGTTTGTAGATATCTGATGCCAAGACGCATGTTAGTGACGGGCGCGGGCGGAAAGGAGAAGAAATGAATACGTACGCATGTTGTTAAACGTATGTTGATGATTGATGGATGATCAAGATTAAGTGATGCAGGGGTTCCTTGGGATCTATGTACTAAACGACATTTAGGCACCATGTCAGCGATGATATATAAGAAACAAATTTAGAAGGGCGATCGATGGAGCCGCGTTGCAGAGAGGCGATGAACGCACATGGGCGTCCCAACAGCGCGGTACCAGCAGTCATCCATGCTTGGTCCACTCGGCAAGACAAAGAAAAGCAATAGTTAGACTCACTGACGTGGAGTAGACAGCCAAAGAGCCCTTTGTTGAAGAGGCTCAAGTGTGGCTGAAGTGGATTCGTGAAGGACTCCGCCTCGAGTGGCTGCCAAAACGACAGTCGAGCTGGAGGGGATTCAGTTTTGGCGTCGGAGATATTATTCCAGAAATAAGTCCGGTGCTGATGAGATAATTATAGGAGAAAAATCACAGAGCAGAAAGAGTGACGTCGCGTGCAGAAGCAGCCAGATGTAATATATAGAAGAAGCCTATTACGATGGGACTGTGCAATGACAACGGTAAAGAGCGACACCAAAGTTCAAGGCAGGATTGAATGCCAAAAGAATGACACCTCACAAACTGCAAGGGCAAGTTCCAACAGACACACAGGAAATCACACAAAATGATCGAAAGGAGGGACTGCACAGGAAAGTTCCAAGTTAATTGTTGTCACATCTCCTCATTATTTGGTTTGAGTTACTGCACTGCACAGCACAGCCACACAGAGTTACCGCTAGTCTACGCGCAGGCGAGCCTCTCATTGGCTGGATGCTCCCAGTTGATATTTGATAACCCCCAAGTGTCCCCATCGGCAAAGAGAATCCCGCAAGCTCAGTGGCTACCCAACTGGCAAGTGGATTGAGCTTTGATGATTCCAGCCCCTGGCGCTTCTGAAGAAGGCAATTGACAATGCCAGAACCCCCAACTACAGTCTGCCAAGGCTAAGATTGCCTCCGAACTAACGAATTTTGGCTTCGCTTTGCCAGAGTGCAGAATTCATCATAATGATGTCCTGGGCTCTTGGCTGATCCAGGGGCACACAGCACCCCGACAGAAGAGATTTCACCCTCATCGGGCCTCTATGGCAAGCGTGCTGCCTGGCTGTCAGGTAGGGGATCTAGATATTGGGCAGCAGTTTGGCCATCGCAAACGCTGTTTGAAGAAAGTTTCTTCAAGAGTGAGCAGCGACAGAATGGCCCCAGTTGGTCAGAGGATCTTGTGGTTGTCGTAATCAAAGTTAAAACTTTGGCGAAGCAATTGAGGAGGGCCCCCCTGGCCGGGCTTGTTTCGCGCCGCCCCATGTGGTGGTCTCTGATTGGTAGGAGGTCTTACTCATATGTTAGATAAGCGGAAAAGTACCTGACCGCCACATTTGTGGCTAGTGGTACCTCAGCCACATGTACCAGCCACTGTCTGTCCAGCACACTGCCACACGCACCGCCACAAAGGTCCTCAGTCAAGGCTCTGTCCAGCTTCCACATGGCTCACAGTGACTGTGTAGTCAGTTCATCGAATATACTTCTGTCAGGCTGATTTGAGTGTCTTGACTGCCCCTGCTCGAGGCAGGGATACTCTGTTACCCCAGCAATCAGAGGAATTGCACATGTTGTCCTACCCAGCTGACATTCTGACCAAGCGTTGGGGAATTAGCACCTCGTCGATCAAACAATGCAACTTCGACCAGAAGAGATAAGTAACAAACCAAAGCGCTGGAAACGTGCGCTTCAGGTGCTACAAAGAACATGCCATGTAGGGTGGTGACCCTCGCCGGTGCAAGGTGAGAGCAGTGGCATTTGGAGAGATAGACTAGCGGTTGACAGCCATCCACCAATCCACAAAGTCGCACCACACAGCGATCGTGGCGCCTACAAGCTCCAGCAGAGCAAGCCATGATGACGTCCCACGATGAGCGGCCGGCTGGATCGGTGAGCCCGTCCCCCATGCCTTCTACCAGAACTAAGTGGGGGGCTTCCTCCCTTGCTTTAAAGGAGGGGGTTGGAGGGGGAGAATGAGATCATAACATTGACAAAATGATGGATGGCTGATTGATGGCTGATGACAACACCAACAGCAGCATGGTCAGCTTGGGTGGACACAGTAATAAGGAGAAGGCAGAAAGAAAGAGGCGACAGCAACGGGCAGTTGGACGGGCTATTATTGGGTCGCATTGGAAGCCGCTCGATGATCTTTCAAAGCTTGGTATCCCGTGTTCTGTGTTTCAGCAGCCGATCCCAGCTGATGCTCCCGGATTGGGGACGGGCTGGCATCGTTTCTTTGTACTTTGTTTGGATCCTGAGTGATGCGGCATTTCCAATCCAACAGACCCCACGAAATGTTGGCCTCCAGGAGAGAGAGAGAGAGAGAGAGACCATTTTTGTGTCAGCGAGTCAGACTCCTGCTCCACCAGAAGCGAAGCTATTGAAGACCGTCTGAGAATGACGGAGGTTTATTTAAGCCGGGCAGCGGCCATTCTTTTCATCTACGTCAAACGCTATAGATAGACACGGCTGATCCGGAAGAATGATTAAAAGCCGTGGAAAGCAACGTGGATACAGGATAGAGAAGATACACCAATGCAGATGAAGCGATGCCAGACAAGCAATGGTGAAGCTCCATCGGAGTGGGTAGACTAATAGCAGCAACCACTGCAATCAAAACAAGAATAAAAAGAAATAAATAAATAAATGTTGCCATCGATGTTTCATTCTCCTGGAAGTGAATTGTGGATCCCAAGGTTGGGATTTGTTACCTTAAAGTTACCCGTCCTTACATTAGTTTACGGCCCCCTGGGGGTGGTCAGGGCCGCCAGACCCTTAGACCCTGCCAGGGTCCGAGGGTCTTTCCCTCCTCCCATTACCGTCTCGTACAGGGTATGGTCACATTACCACCGCAAAACCAACCATCCGATGCGCTCTTGGCGGTCTTGGCAAAGGCCCGCTCGGTCCGGCGCTCTCCTCTTTTTGGCAGTGCCATCTCTGCTTATAGGAGATGTTTCAGTGGATGGGGGGGAAAGGTGTCAGAATTCATGGAAATAGAACCGATGTGTTTGATCCTAACCATTGGAAGTGTTTCAATGCCTCCAGTGTGTATCATTAAATACGAACCAACAACCAGACTTGCCATCTAGAGCAGACTTTCATCATCTTCCCGTTCCCATCATTTGGCTTCTGAGGATGTGCAGTGAGTGAGCCGTCCAGGAGAGAATCGCAATAAGCAGACGCCCCACCGAACAAAGAAGAAAACGGCGCCTGAGAGGTCAATCCCTCAGCGACCGAGACGGAAAAGGACGAGAGGACGTCAGGATGAGCCCGGGTCTTGCCCAGTTGGATCAGGTCAGGAACAAGGAACCAGTCTCGGCAAGAGTCTGGACCCGTCAGAACAGCGTATTACCGCCCGTATCAAAATCCCCCCGCCAGGGTCCTGAGCCAATCATCCCACAGGGTCCTGGGGCTAGTTTCACCCTTTCAGCCCACTTGCTTTCGTTCCCTCGTTCTGTTTCGTTCCCTCCCTGGCCCTTTCCAGCCCGGGTTTGGTTTTTTTCAAAAGTGGGATTGGTTCCAACGCCCACGATGCTTGACGGGAAGAAGAGATTCACAAGATAACAAAAAAAGGCTTGTCTAATGGATGAGGGACGATCCATGACACTGCCACATGGATGATAACTAGTAAGACTGTAGAATTGGGATGGGACCAAGTGAGAAGACAGGATAGCCCCATGGACCCGACAATGGATTGTCCACCCTGGAGATCAACATCGACCGGAACTCCAATCACAGCGGAATTTACTATTTTTACAGCGGAGGGCGTCGTAAGCCAGACATCCGACAGGCACCGCCCGCAATAGATGTTGTAACTTAGTACCTAGTAACATTAGTTAGTTAGTGAGTACTCTGTTTGTTAGTGAGAGGCAGGGGGAGCCACTCGCCTCCCTCCCCCCTTCTGGTACTGCTGCTGGTACTGGTTATTTCCAAATACCCCCTCCCTCCTCGTCCGTCTCTCCTCTTTCTTCTCTTCTTCTTCTTCCTTCTCTCCATCTTCTTTCTTTCTTTCCTCTCCTTCCCAGCCACTTCATTCTTCCATCCAGCCATCGCGATATCCACGGCGCCTTGTTTCAGCCGTCAGTCACTCGTTGTATACTTCTAGACTTTCTTCCCTCTTTCTCTCTCCCCTTGTATCTCAACTCTTCCTGTGGAAAGTTGATACCCTGGGGACTGCGGTGATTTCCATCTGCAGATTGTACAACCAGCTACTTTGATTCCGGACTCTCGCTTCACATATCACTGTTCACATAATGAAGTTCACTGCTACCACCCTTGCTGGAGCTTCGCTCCTCCTGGGCCGCGCTATTGCTGCGGACCTGCCTGCCATTGAAGCCAAGGTATGTTTCCGGTTTTACCATCAGCCTCGCAAGGGTCAGAGGTCGAGTTCCTAACTGGTCTGGATGGGAATAGAGCAACAAGTTCTTCTACTCCAACAATGGCACCCAATTGTAAGTGGATCCGACTGAAGTATGGTTTCAAGCATTCCTTACTGACCCATTCTAGCTTCATCCGTGGCGTTGCCTATCAGCGTATGTAGAATCAACTGTCAATGGCGCCTTACGACGCGCGCAGCGAGCTAACCCATCCACCAGAGGACTACTCGAGCAACGGCACTGATTCCTCCAACTCGGACTACACCGACCCCCTGGCCGATGCCACCACCTGCAAGCGTGATATCCCCTACCTCCAGCAGCTGCGCACCAACGTGATCCGTACCTACGCTGTCGACCCCACCAAGGACCACACCGAGTGCATGCAGGCGCTGCAGGATGCGGGCATCTACCTCATCACTGACCTGTCGGCCCCCTCCACCTCCATCAACCGGGACGACCCCCAGTGGAACACCGACCTCTACTCGCGCTACACCAGCGTCGTCGATGCCTTTGCCAACTACACCAACGTCATCGGTTTCTTCGCCGGTAACGAGGTCGCCAACAGCCAGAACAACACCAACGCCATTGCCTACGTCAAGGCCGCCGTGCGTGACACCAAGGCCTACATCAAGGCCAAGAACTACCGTAGCTCCCTCGGTGTTGGTTACGCCACCGACGACGACTCCACCATCCGTGATGACCTGAAGAGCTACCTGGTTTGCGGTGACTCGGCTGACCGCATCGACTTCTTCGGCTACAACATCTACGAGTGGTGCGGTGACTCTTCCTTCAAGACCTCCGGTTACCAGGCCCGTACCGAGGAGTTCAAGGACTACCCAGTCCCTGCTTTCTTCTCCGAGTATGGCTGCAACAGCCCCTCTCCCCGTACCTTCACCGATGTCCCCGTCCTCTTCGGTGACCAGATGAACGATGTCTGGAGCGGTGGTGTCGTCTACATGTACTTCCAGGAGGACAACGACTACGGCCTGGTCTCGGTTGACGGCACCAGCGTCAGCACTCTCAAGGACTTCTCCAACCTGTCCTCCCAGATGAAGAGCGTCACTGCCACCGGTGTGAACAGCAACAGCTGGTCCGCTAGCAACACTGCCACCCCTACCTGCCCCAGCGTCGGCACCGCCTGGGAGGCCACCAACAGCCCTCTTCCCCCCTCCCCCAATGAGGACCTGTGCTCCTGCATGGAGGCTTCCCTGTCTTGCGTCGTCAAGGACTCCGTCAAGGAGAGCAAGTACGGTGACCTGTTCGACTACATCTGCGCCAAGGGTGACTACTGCGCGGGCATGTCCAGCAACTCGACTACCGGTGACTACGGTGCCTACAGTGTCTGCTCCACCAAGCAGCAGCTCAGCTTCGTCATGAACCAGTACTACGAGAAGCAGAGCGCCAAGGCCAGCGCTTGCGACTTCAGCGGTGATGGTACCACCACCTCTTCCAGCGCTGCCACTGGCACCTGCTCTTCCCTGCTCCAGGAGGCTGGCACCGCCGGTACTGGCAGCGTGACCTCCTCCCCCACTGGTGGCGGCTCTGTTGCCAGCGCCAGCTCCAGCACCTCCGAGGGCGCTGGTGTCGGTCTGACTGCCCCCAACGCTGTCCAGGTCGGCAGCTGGCAGCTGGGTGCCTACGCGGTGACCGCCGTTGGTGCCGCTCTTGGCATGATCCTGCTGTAAGCGTGACAGCAAGATGTTGTTTGTGAGAGGGGGGGAGGGCCAATCATGGCCCGGTTAGACTGGTGGATTTTGTTAGCCGTACATAATTGAATCCGTTCTACTTTGTGATTATTCCAAGTAGCATTTAATGCACATATTTTGTATCCACTGTCCTACAACTATACCTTGAAACTAGAGCACTATAGATCCGAGTGATGTGTTAAGCGGTATACAGAGTATGTTAAAGTTCTTACCTGTACTATGCAGCTGCTGCACACGCCATCCAACTCCGCAACTGCGTGTTCAACGGCCCGTCGGTAGCGGATACCGACTCGGCCAGATGCCCGGGCACGCCGAGCGAGCAGTTCGGTCACACAATCCGCAGGCCGACTCGGAAGAGTCTGCACGCGATATATAAGATAAGAAGGTAGCGCAGATAGAAGAGATAGCATTGAAGATATTGATCTGATACATTCGCTTCTAATCATAATCCTAGACTAGAACGGACCCATGCCGGCCATGGCTCCCGATCTTGAAGCACCAATAGAGGCAAATACTCAACCATCACCACCAGCCAATTACCACAATGACACTCCCAAATCGCAACAACCATCCATTATTGATGAGAAGAAACCCTCTCCCACACAAGGCTACGACCTCCCCTTCTGGCACAAGTCCATCATCCTCTTCATCGTCTCATGGATGACTCTGGCCGTCACCTTCAACAGCACTTCGCTGCTCCCCGCCACGCCCGAAATCGCAACCCGATTCAACACCACCGAGGAAATCCTCAATGTCATCAATGCCGGTGTCCTCTTGGCCATGGGCTTTTCCTCGCTCATTTGGGGTCCCCTGACACGGTTAATTGGGCGTCGCATCTCGTATAACATCGCCGTCTTGGTGCTGTGCGGCTGCTCGGCGGGTACGGCCGCCGCCATCAATTTGCAGATGTTTACGGCGTTTCGGATTTTGGGTGGGTTGACGGGGACGTCGTTTATGGTTATGGGGCAGACCATTTTGGCGGATATTTATGAGCCTGTATGTTCTATCCACTGATATATAACTTTGTGAGTTATTTGCTGATGTCAGGTATTCAGGTTGTTCGAGGAACTGCCGTGGGCTTCTTCATGGTAGGGACGGTTGCGGGTCCAGCTCTTGGTATATACCTTTACCCTAACCTAATAGTATATAGTAGTCACGACATGAAGCTGATGGACTAATGATAATAGGCCCCTGTTTCGGTGGCATCATCGTCACCTTCGCCAGCTGGCGCATCATCTTCTGGGTGCAAGTCGCCATGACAGGCTTCGGCCTGATCCTCTCACTGATTTTTGTGCCGGAGATTCCTTCAGCTGATGCAAAGATCATCACCACCACTGCCACTACTACTACCACTCCAACGATGAAGGAAACCACCCTGCGCATCCTCTCCGCTTTCAACCCCGTCCACATCATCCGTCTCTTCGTGTACCCTAACATCTTCCTCGCGGTATACCCTCTTCCTACCCTAACTCCCTTCCTCCATGTATATATACTAATAAAAAGAAAAGGATATAACATGTGGCCTCCTCGCCACCTTCCAATACGCCATTCTCACCTCCGCGCGCTCCATCTTCAACCCACGCTTCCACCTCACCACCGCCCTCGTCTCCGGTCTATTCTACCTCGCCCCGGGTGCGGGATTCCTCGTGGGGAGTGTCCTCGGCGGACGACTCTCTGATCGCACCGTACGGAAGTACATCGTCAAACGTGACGGCGTGCGTCTCCCCCAAGATAGACTTAACAGTGGACTCGGGACGTTATTCTTCGTCCTCCCCGCCGCGGCACTAGTCTACGGTTGGACTCTCCAGGAGGAGAAAGGCGGCATGGTGGTCCCTATTATTGCGGCGTTTTGGGGTGGCGTGGGGCTTATGGGGACTTTTAATGGGTTGAATACGTATGCTGCTGGTAAGACTCCCCTTTCCCTATCAATGTTGATAGCTTTGTTGAGGGGAGGGTCATTGCTGATGTGTTTGGGGCGATAGAAGCACTCCCCCATCGCCGATCCGAAGCGATCAGTGGGAAATATATCATTCAGTATCTATTCTCCGCTGGGAGTAGTGCGGCGGTGGAGCCGTTGATTGGGGCCATTGGGGTGGGGTGGACGTTTACGATTTGTGAGTTTCCCCTTCTTACTCTCCTAGTATTGTTTTCTGGATAGTTTTGGTGGATGTGGTGGCTAATTGTTAATTGTTGGGGGTTTGTGTAGGTGTGTTTTTCTCTCTCATTGGCGGTGTTTTGGTGGTAATTATCACTCGAAAGGGGTTGGATATGCAGAGGTGGGTGGAGCGGAGATGGGTGGAGGCTTGAATCTTCTTCAGGTTCAAGCTTAGCTATGGATTTATGAGTGCTATGAGTATGCATTTGGGTATGGTGTATGGTTTGATGTTGGATTCATGTGTCATGATAGATACCAGTTTAGACTTGATACACTTTGGGATAGACGATAATATACTACTGCATATATATATCTCTGATCTATGAAGTCTAATTACATAGCTACCTATCTATCTAGCTATACCCCTGGTATACATTCTCCTCATTCATATACGTATCTACTGGATGCAACATGCCCAAATCAAAATCACTCTGCGCCAAAAAGTCCTGCATCGTCGGCTCTAGAAACGCCATGGCTGTCGTGAACCCACTCGCCGCATCCCGCACGACTCCTCCCTCCACCACCCCTGTCGTCACCGGCTGCAGTCCAAAGTCCGTGGTTGGTACCATCGGCCCCTCGGCCATGGTATGCGTTGTCAGCGCTGTGTTCGATGATGCTGGAGTCGCCGCTGCCGTCGCCGCTGCAGATGCGGCCGCATCTTTGGCGGATACCGTCCCCGGTCCAATCGCTGCAGCGGCGTTCCGTCGACTGCGGGAATCGCGGCGCCGCTCGCTCAGATAACGGTCCAGGCAGCCTTTGACTTGCTCTAAGTTGTTGTAGAATTCCGATGCCGCTAGATTGCCATTCTCGCTCATCGATCGCAGCACCTCCATGCCGGTTTCAAAGGCTCCCAAGTCTGCGGGGTTCCCGACGGGCGTGAAGCTGGACATGGCTAGCACGAGTGCCGATGAGAAGAGATAGTGTGCGTGGAAGAATCCAAAGGTTGGCAGTGTGCCGTTGATCCACCGTGTCAGAATAATCGAGTGTGAGTGCCGTGCAGCGTGGATGCAGGCTTCGCCGAGCGTGAGCACCGGCTGAGAGATCTCTTCAATGTCCTCTGGTCGGGCTCCGTCCGCTTCACTCAGTTTGATCAGAATATGGAGCAGCGTGGGTCGGGTAGTCAGAATCACACACTAGTTGCGGTCAGTAAATGGAGTTCTGTAGAGAATGCGATCGATGTACCTGGTTGAATGATAGATGCAGCGAGCCTACCGGCGTCCGACTCATCTCTGGCTCCACCTGATCGAGTCGCAAATGCTCCGGCAGTGTTTCTACCCAATTCTTCAGCGCCTTCAGTAGCTTCTGCACTCGCTGTAAGAAGGTTTCGCTGTACTTGCGGCGGCTGTACAGCTTGGCGATCGTCTCACCCACGATCCGTGCCAGGCTGATGTTGGCTTTGAGATACTCGGTATCGGAGAACTGCTCCTCATGTAGCTGCGCGGGAGTGACGTTGGACGGCATGTCTAGATGGATATCATCATCCAGAATCTGTGATGGTAAGCCCATCTTCGATCCCCACATGCGGTCGAATATGTAGATCGTCCACCAGATGCGCACACGATGCTGCCTCTCGATCGGATCGATCAGCTGCGACTCAGGGACATTGTGATTCATTCCAATTGATAATCCCAGACGCATGGCGCTTCCAATCAGAACATAGGCCGAATGCCGTCGGTTCAGATAATACGAGAATAGAGACAGCAAGAGCAGCGTCTCCAGATGCGTGATGCTCGTCCTCTCCGGCAGCACCTGCACCAAGCTCAGCGCCCGCGCAAAGTACTTGGTTCCTGGTACTCTGGACCCCGAGGACGGCTCATTCCGCATAGAATAAGCCTCCCCAAATGCAAACAGAGCAAAGAACTTGCATTGATTGACCTTGCACTCAAAGTCGCCCGTTTGGTAGATCTCCTCGAGCTTCTCCAGCGTCGACTTGCGCAGCACCAGATGATAGATGAAGCCAATCTGACGGAGCGCAATCTTCAACAATAGCCGCGCCTGATGCAGACTTGGCCACCAGATATCCCCCGTATTAGCCGCAGCGATATTTTCATCCCGGACATACTGCGTGCGCGTAATATGCGCTGTCGCATTACTCCCGGTCAAGAAGCGCCGGAAGCGTGTCGCAAAAGCCGTGCATGCCGCCTCCCCTACGAAAATCGGCGGCGCAGAAGGATCGTATGGGTGGAACCAAGCCCGGTCCCCAATCAAAGGATTGTGCACATTGGGATTATTGCTTTCCGCTTCATCTGGCGCCTCTGCCGTTCGCGACGGGCCGCCGCCGCGCCCGTCTTCGGCCTCGGTCGGGTTGACCGAGGAGGGCGTCGGTTGTTCTCGCAGACGTTGGATCTCGGCCTGCAGTTCGTGCAGATAACTGAGGAAAATTAGATCAGTCTAATTCCCGGCTACTATAAAAAGCCATGCATGGCGTCCTTCCGTCCCCGAGCATCGTGTGAGTCACAAAAGTGTTGGACTTTACCTCTCGCTCACTTTGACCTGACGATCCCGAGGTGCGTATTGGCACTCATCGGCACAGCCGACCTGGCGACATTTGGCACAAGGCTGGTCCCCAGAGCACTTGATTTTGTGTGCGTGACATCGCTGGCAGCTGAAGCATGTTCGCACGATGGAATTAGTTATGGTGCTCAGAGATTGCTGCTGTGTGAGATAGGGATGTAGAAGGCAGACTTACGCAACGAACTTCCTCCGTTTCGGACATTCGACCTCCTCGGTCGCTCTGGAATGTTTTCTACGGTACATGAGTCATGACGATGCCCGATTTGATGTATCAGGTCCTGGAATGTTTCGCAAAAAGGCATGTAATCGATGGAGCATATGGTTTGATGAAGTGGAAGAGTGATGAATCGAGTTGTTCGGACAATCGGCGGTCTGTTCACATCGCCGAGCCTCAGGCCGAGACTGTCGCTTATGTAATAATGGCGACGGATTAAGAAATTTGACTTGATCACAACAGACATGGATTGATGGGGTATATCTACAGTGCCATGGTGACCAGTCTCTAGTGGTCTGGCACAGTGTGGTATGAAGCAGTAGAATTCCTCCGGTCTCCAAAAATAGAAATCCGTCACTGCACAGACGAGTGAGGTGGATGATACTAGTGGATACTATACTAGTTATATATATATATCGCTATATCTGGTACTCTACTAGTACTAAAGTTCTGTCGAATCTTCAAAGATCTGTTGACACAACTCCGTACCACCACTCCTATAGATCCAAGTAAATCCAAGGTGATTTTCACGCGAAGGCCAGGGTACTAGTAGCATATTCTACTCCACTGTGGTCTTGTCAAATGCCATTTACACCAAAGTTTGGACCGAGTGGAGCCGGACATCACGATCGTCTCGGGCGAGTCTCAACCGGGTTGGAGAGCGCACACGAAGCGAGTCAGCGGCCAACACGTGCATCGCACACCTGAGAAATCACCACCTCCCATCTCGGTGGCGTTAGTGCAGCGTGTATGCAGTGTCAATGCGCCAAGGGGCGCCACGGCGATCCTTGTAAGCCGTTCTATCTACCCAGCAAAGCCGCCCCCATCAGCCCACAAGATCCAAGGGGGAGCATTCCTACACCACCCCAATTTATTATTCCCTGCACTCGAGCGTTGTGTGGGTTTTGGAATTGCTGTGATCCGAGATAAACCCAGCATTAAGCCCAGCTAGAATGCCTGTTTCGTCTTGTCAACGGAGGTTTTTTTAAAGCGACGTACTGCGTATAAATGGGCAAAACGAGCAAGATTCACAGCCGTTTTGGAAGAGTTCCCTAGACGTGTCACATAGCCGCAGGGAAGGGAGGGTGCGACAGGCGGGAAAGCGATCGAGTCGATTCACTCGTCGTCCAATCGCGTTGCCAGAAGGAAAGTAGGAAAGCAAAGCAGAAGCGTAACCCTGTCAGGAACCGGGATCTCGACTGAACGCAGTTCGCTGGACGTGGTCTAGGGGGGCAAAAAGCAAGGTTAGAGTAGAGTTAAAAAGGCCGGGGAGCTGAGGACACCAACAGTGGCTGCCCGCAAGCGTGCGCGCTAACGCGGGTCTATCTATGCGGATTTTATTTCCAGACCCCGAGGTGCGCGTAGTCCAACCAAGCCTTGGCCACAGTACCTCTGCGTATCTCCCACGCTGTGTGTGAGGGCCTCAATAGGGAACGGCGGCTGTAGATCAAGCAGATGTAGGAAACAAGCAATGCAATAGAAGAATTTCCCGATCGCAGAGACGACAGAACCAGTTGGAGATCCTCGAGCATCGGGTCCACCCCCGGGCGGTTGCAGAGTGCTAGTGCTAGCAAAACCGGTTGAGACTGGGAGGAGAGACCAAGATGAAAGTCTGAGAGACTTGGTTAGCGCATTGGCGAAGGGGGTATCCGGGATTCGTGTGCCGGTGCCACAGGACAAAAAGGAGACTAATCCATCACTGTTAGTAGCGAAGCATTGCTCGAAGTTGGCAACGTGCAGCTCAACCCCGATTGCTTCTCCGCCACCTTGCCTTCTTCTATTCACCCTTCCTACGATCTCATCGCTGGAGATCGAGCATGGGATCTGGCATCCAGATCATGCCCTTGCTTCATTCCGCTGACGACCACGACTTCTCCGGCGAGGCTCCAGGAGGAAAAACTGATGGTCCGCGTGCTGGAAAGAGGGTCGCAGAGTCAGCCACCTCCCCATACGGAACAATTTTCCATGCCAATAGTGGAGGCTGTACCGCTTTCAGAACTACTTAAGTAAGTCTCGGCCGATGGAACGAAGCATATTTGAATGGTCGACTGCCCATCAGATGGATGGTTCGCATTTTTTGGGTCAGTGGCCGGTGGACTTTTTCCCTGCAAGTCATGCGAGCGGAGTGTCACTTGGGGGGGAGTTGGCCCTGGTGGTCAGGCAGACAACAAGTCGCTTCTTCTCTCCAATCTCTCCTTTCCGATCTTCTCCCCGCCTCGGCCGAAACATCCTCAGCTTCACCTTTTCAAAAA
Source organism: Aspergillus brasiliensis CBS 101740 (assembly GCF_001889945.1). NCBI lineage: Eukaryota > Fungi > Ascomycota > Eurotiomycetes > Eurotiales > Aspergillaceae > Aspergillus > Aspergillus brasiliensis. The sequence continues at coordinate 3,980,066 of NW_027137442.1, forward strand.
CCCCCTGCCTCCATCGCTTCGCTATCCACTGGATACGGTTTTATTGCAGAGTGCCTACTAGATACCTTTTAAGCACAGATTCCTGATTTCCCCTCCCTTGTTCGGGAGGCGGCGGACACAACAAGGTTTCCCTGAATGCCCACCATGACCCGCTTGGGACGGCGGACGCGAAGGGAGCGCTCTCTATCTTAAGAAGAGGATGTGAAGATACTCCGTCTTATGGTCTCTTTTCCCGCTGGCTAACGTCTTGTGTTATCCTCAGTACAGATTGATACTGCGAGTCGAATGTGCCGGAATGCTTGGCCTCCCCCCCAAGCCTCCTCGCCAGAACGCGCTCGCGAACGAATTCCCATTGATGAACGAAAAACCCAGAATGCGGCTCGCCAAATCGTTGTCTAAAGCTGTGCTGATGGAACCGGCTAGTCACTTCATGACATTGGCTGCCCCGGAAGGGGGAACCGGCAAGTGGTAAATCGAGGAAGAGATGCCAGTGCCATGGTCGGCCGCATCGTCCACGATCTGCATTGATTCTCTGAGAGCTTATCAAGTTCCTATATCCGCAGACCCACGAGCTTCTGATCTTGGAGCCACGGTGTGGTGGTCTTGACACCTACAGACTGTGCGGGGTGAATACAAAAGTCAAAGTGAAAAAGAACATGCCGCTCGTGTTGAATAGCAAATTGACAGGGTCCTCCTCGCATTCTAGTATATGACATCCATTCACGTCAGTGTTAATGATTAGTGGCTCCTCGGTCAGCATGACATATCCAGCTCAGACGTGCTCTGTCAATGCTAGTCGATTGCAGTGTTAACTGTTCGGCTAGCTGTCTCAGAGAATGGATAATAGTGAAAACAACACACTTTTCTTACCGATATCTCTGCTCGACGCCTTGAGAGACCATCACCTAGTGGAGGAGATCTGCCTGGAACATACTGCATACGTACTGCAACGTGACTTGGTAACACAGACTGCCGGGCATGTGATGGGTTTAGCGACAAGCATCATGTCAAACGCCATATCGTCACAATTCGACCTCAGCATGCAGTTGAGGAACGATCAATGGAAGGAATTTCAGCCAGCGCAATTCAGACCGGTTAACATGTGACCACCACGCCGATCTGCTTGCCACGATTCTAGCCACGCTTCTAGCCATCGCTTCCTCTCTCTGATACGGACACCTGGTCTTCTAAGATTTCTCGGACAGTAGTTGTATAGATGTCCATTGACTTTTCATTCGACGTTTACATGACAGAAGACTTTCGAATTCAACTTTCAGTTTTCGCTACCGGGAGTCGTCGAGAAAGCACCACCCCAATTTGCGGTTCCGGACCGTTTTTCGATTCTCAGCTTTCAAAGTATCGTGGGGCTAGAAAGAAAACACACTCAGTCAGACACCAGAAGGGAGGAGAAAGGCCACGGAAAATTCACGAAACACCGTAAAAGAAAAACCACCGGTAGGAGGTGGCATATGATGCAGATGTTATACTGCTTACCTCGAATAGGCAGCAGCTTCCCAGTGAACTGGCGATGAGGTCTGTTAAGATTGTCGCGACCCCTCTTCGATCCAAGGAAAGGTGGTCGTCTGTCCACCATCGTTTGACGCCAGTGATTTTGCCAGCAGAGGGCATGCACAATGAGCAATGAATTAGCCACCCATGTGCCCCTGCGGTGTTGAGGTTGCGGGGTGCTTGCTTTCCTCCCCGGGTACTGACCCAAATTTCGACATATCCAGACCTTCGGGCAGTGGTTTCGACGAGCTTTTATTCGGTGCTACTGAGCGACCACCAGGACATGCAAGCGAGTAAAGACCACATGTTGATGCGGGTGGCGCTATTTTGCTGTTAGAACTGTGTCATCCAAACTGCGCAGCGGCGCGTCCCAAACGCTCATTCCAGAAGCCGACGCGAGGCTCGAAATGCACCAGCTCCCAAAGCTGGGTGCGGACCATGTTTTCAGGTTGCCGCTGAACCGGATGAGAGAGACTGGGGAGGTCCGCTTCACAAACATTGGCGATGGTTTGGCTGTCATGCGGTAGCAGGAGCTCGGGTCGCGCCCTTTCTGGCTGGGTCACGAGCGAGCTTCTCGCCTTGAAAAATAAAAGGGAGGCTCATGAATGTCTTCTGGAGACGTCCTTGTCCCTTGTCAAGAATGCGGAGATGGAGGAGCGAAGAACCATGGTTGTGAATGATAGCCAGATGGACAGTCTTCTGGGCCGATCCCATTTAGGTGTTCCGGAGACGCGAGCCGATTTCCGCCCAATTTGTGGCGAGACCAAACCCGGCAGTTAACTCCAGCCTACCACACTTCGCCCTTGACCGGCTCTGGGTCCCTTCCGGCCAACAAGCGTTAAGCAGTTGCTATGAATCTGTGACACCAAAATACCGCCCTGTCCACTATTATTGATCTCTCCTGGTCTATAGTGACCCTTAATGCCCAGCGCTCGCTAATCAGGAGTGTTTGCCCGTATTTGCTGTTGCTGGGTTTGTCCGTGCTATCGAGGGTTGGGACCAAGGGGGCTGACAAGTTTTCTGGCCTCGCCTCGTCTTGTCTTTGACAATGAGCGACAACAACCGGCCCCCTCCTTTCCCTTATCCCTCTTATCCCTCATCCGCGTCCTCCGACATCCCGGACAGTGACCCTCAGTATCGCAGCTGGCCGGTGCCTCAGTACTCGCAGCCCGCCTCCTTTGGTCCGCCGGTCTCTTATGAGTCCGTCCCCGTCAGTCATGCTGAGAACCCCGCGCCTGGCGCCTCACGGAGCGCTCCTGGGGATCGCACGGTGAACTCCAAAGTAGCCATCCCCAGGACCGTGAGCACCAGCACCTGGACCAGCAGTGGACGAGTCAGCCGGGCTTGTGAGAACTGTCGAGACCAAAAGGCCAAATGTAGCGGTCACCGCCCGACTTGCCAGCGTTGCCAGGAGTCGGGAATCCGCTGCTCCTATGGGGATCGGAAGCGCGAAAAGATGGCCAAGTGCGTTCCGTGACTACTTATAATTTTTGTGTCGATCAATATATCTAACGGTGGGTATTTAGGCAGCTCAGTGATCTGACGACCCAGGTCCAGGTATACGAAGCCGTTTTGCGAGAGATTGCTCCCAAGTTGGACTCGCAGACGGCCCAATACGTCGAACGAATTTTGCACGATGTGAGTAAGGTTCCTCTAATTTGTCTCTACTACCCGAACTTTCCCGCTGTTGATTACTATTCTTCTTTTCTCTCCTCTCCTCTAGTCCCCCTTTCCCAGCCGGATTAACCTAAAGAAACCCATCGCAGCAAAGAGACGACCATGAACAGCTCGGTGGCCTGCATGCGTCGTCATCATCATCATCGGCCACCAAAGTAGCGGATGCAGCCCTTCTGGGGCAACCTTCCCCGGGGTCTTCACTGGCAGCTCTAGACTATACCAACGAAGATTTCAACCGGGACGAGAAGATCCAAGCCATGGGCTTTGTGGGCGAACACTCTGAGATCGCCTGGATGTACAGATTGAAGCGCCTCCTGGAACGATCGAACTCCGCCTCCCCCCGAGAGACCTGGGATCGACACTCGGTTTCTTCCGTGAACTTTTTTCTGGACGACTCGGATATTCCGGTTATTGATGATGTTGATCCATCTTCACGACCTCCTGTTGCGGTTGCTGACCAACTTGTCGACAGCTACTTTCACGCCGTTCATCCGACATTTCCAATCGTGGGGAAAATGATCTTTTTGGCACAGTACAAGTCTTTCTACTCGGCTCCCCATGTACGGCCGGGGAAACGATGGCTTGCGATACTCAATCTGATCTTCGCTGTCGCTGCGAAACTCGCGCGACATTTGTACCATGGTGCTGGTAACGGAGCCGACGACAGTCTTGTCTACTTCTCGCGGGCGTGGAAGCTTAGCATGAATGATACAGCACTGCTCGAGCACCCGAATCTACAGCAAGTGCAAGTGGAGGGGCTGACTTCGTTCTATCTAATGTCTATAGGACAGGTCAACAGGTATGGGCCTTTCCCTTCTATTTTTTCCGTTTCTGGACCCATTTCTGGTTCTCCTAGTGGTGGTCGCCTGCAAGTTTTGCATCCTTGTCTGATTCAATCAAACCTTTTCCTAGGTCTTGGAGGATCTGTGGTATCTCTATCCGTTCGGCCGTCACGATGGGGCTGAATTTGCGAAGTGAAAGCAATTCCATCGTTCACGTGTCCAAGGAGACGCGATATCGGGTCTGGTGGTCTCTATATATGCTGGATAACTCACTCTGTGTCATGACGGGCCGTCCGCCGAGCACCAATGACGTTTTCTGCACCACGCCGCTCCCAGTCCCTTTCAAAGAGGAAGAGTTCATGGATAACAAGGTCGTTCAACTGATAGCTGATCATGAAGCTCGAAATATCTTCATGGAAACCTTCTGTTTACGGGTTTCTGGCAGACCGCCCGACAACGGAGGGACGCCAGACTCTTTCCGACTGCAAATGTCTCCGTTTGGAAAACAAAGTGACCAGGTCGCTGCTGGCGCTATCGAAGTGCTTACCCCAAACACCTCGCTTTACTTTCTTTACCATATTGACCTAGCGCTGATCATGCGAGAGTCAGTTGACCTGTTGTATGCTCCAGGGGCAGCGCGAAAGTCGTGGCGGGAGATCGAAGGGTCCATCTCCGTGTTGCATGGCAAGGTTGAAGCCTGGCTCTCCAGGCTCCCGCCCGCCTTCCATTTTACGAAAGGAGCGCCCGCGTTCGAAAGGCAACGGGCAAGCCTGGCCTTTCGCTTTTGCAGCACCAAGATGCTCATTACGCAACCGTGCCTAAGCCGTCTCGCCCAACAAAATCACGGCAATGACCCACCGGGACGGTTCTGCGAGACCATGGCCACCGTGTGTGTTGACCTCGCAGGCCAAATGCTTGACTTACTGCCCGATTACCCGGACCTCGGCTGGGTGTATGGTGTCTCTCCCTGGTGGTGCATCTTACACTATCTGATGCAGTCGACCACCGTTCTCATCATGGAATTGCTGCTCATGGCCAAACCTGGGAGTGCCAAGTTTCGGCGGGTGCTCGCGCAGGTGTCCAAAGCGACCGGCTGGCTAGCAGAGATGTCGACGAAGGATCCATCCTCCCAAAGGGCCTGGCTGGTGTGCAAGGAACTTATCGCTGAGCACGCCCCCGAACTTGGTGACATCGCCAGCCCCGCCGACCGCGGCAAATCCTGACTGTGCGGGCGACACTGTGCAAACTGCAAAACATTCCATGATGGATCCCATGCCCACCCACCTTGCGTTTCCGAAACAAGACCGACGACTGACCGAGGGCCCTCGCCCAGTGATGCCTTGGACTAACCCACCGTAGTGGTCTCCTCCCTCCTCCTCCCTCCGCCAGAGTGGTTATTAGGATTGTGCTGACCAGCGTGTCTCATTGTCTGCTTCGACATGGCCATCTACTTCCCTGCACCGTCTATTGTCATTGGACCACCAAACTGGTACTGGAGTAGGTCTCGTTCACATTTTTTCTTTCTTACTTTTCATGATCATCATTATCATTCTCTTTCATTATTCTATCTTCTTAATCCTTGCAGTCTCTACCCCCTCCCCGGGTCTCCACTATAGATCGGAACAGGCATTCTATGGATGCCAAGTCAATACCAATAGATGTAGACAACCCCGACTCTGCCTCTGCACCGATGAAATTCGAGGAGTGGATCTGCATCGCGCAAGCCTTGTCTTGAGTCGCAATCCACCCGTGCGCGGTCCAATCCGCATGGGTCTTGGCTCTTTCTTGACAATTTCGTTTCAATTCTTACAGGACGGCGGCGGGCCCTCCTTTTCCCACTTGGGCACACTCCGGCAGTTTGTCACAACTCACCACCATGAACCAACCCCCCCGCAGGACGGTAGAATTGATCGTCGAGCCACGAAGTGCAGGGCAGCCAGGCGAACGTTGTCCTAATCGGGCTACGGTCCGAAATTGACTCCGCCTTTATTGGGCATCGATCCGATATTGGAGACGCCCTGGGAAAATCAGGGATCTTGATTGGTCCAACCCGGGCTGGGATCCAATCATTATGTCGATGTGAAGTTCGATTTCTTGGATTATCTCTTTAATTTCCTAACTTAGTCCCTATCTATTGAATATGGACTTCTCTTATTTTATTGGAGGGTAATGTGCGTAAGATGACTCAAAACTGCCTGCGCGGCTGGGAATGCAATTGGCAGCATGCCTTTGGCAGGGAGCTGGCTTGGGGCGCCACTCAGTCCAAAGAGAAATGAATCAAGACCAGGGTAAATATAGCAACTATAACCCCCGCGTCGTTGAAGTCTCTCTCTCCCTCCCACCGCTATGGTACTTTTCTCACACGTTTGAGAATCTGCCGCTACCGCTGGAGAGCAGGTGGACTCTCCCTTGCAGTCGGTTTCTGTCAAGGTGGGCCGACACTTCAAGAATCTTAGCGGATTGCTGTCATTTGCTGGCAGGCACCTCCGTCACCGTGTGGAACGGTAGTTTATTATTTGAACTCTTGAACTCCTGCCTGCAAGGTTGAATCCTGTCGGGTCTAGCTACCGTTCGTCCCCCCCTGCTGCAGCTGGAAGCTTGCTGCCCGTTGGGGGCTGATCCATGGTTGGGAGAGCTTCTCGGCCATGGTCCGGCAGGTCATGGGTACCAGATGCTTCACGAGTCTAGACGAGAAGCGAAAAGTAAAAAAAAGCAACTAAGAGGGGGGAGGTGCGATAAGGACAAAAAAAAAAAGAAGAAGAAGAAGAAGAAAAGAAGTGTACGGAGTAGTTACTGCCAGTGCCCATGGTTATGGTGTGAAGGGTTGGATGAGGCTACAAGCATTTACTATTTGGGGAAAGTTGGGCAACGACCTCACCACCTCACCAATTCTTCATTCATTTGATTCTCAGGTACGGAGTATAGCTGGTGGCTCACTTCGTATTTTCAAAGCCACTGGCTACCTACAGGCAACTGGAGTTGTCGGCTTGCTGAATTTGACAGGTGTGAACTCTCTGGCCCCCACCAAGTGCGTAGGGGAAAAGAGGCTACTTCGGCAGTGTACGGATCCTCGATCTGGAGAAGGCAAAAGGAGGCTGCATGCCGCATGGACTATGGGGCCCGTTAGTCTAACTACAGGCTAACTAAGTCTGTATCGTGTTCCGTTGGAGGTGCTTCTGTTCGACGACTCCGTAGATACTTGCTGATCTAAATCTGACCTATCCATCTAGCGAGGTGCTCCGAAGCACACCACGGGGTCGAACCATGATTTTAATTTGGGCTAGAAATACGGATAAAAAGCAAAAAAAAAAAAAACAAAGAAAGAAGTGCAGGGTCAAAATGGATGAAAGGGAATAGTGAAAAGCCCAATTCGAACTGTGTGGCTACTGACCATGTTGGAAAATAATCATCTCCAGCATGGCTTACGCATGGCCCCCCTCGGCGTACCCAAATAGGGTCCAGATCCCGATGTCAGACACCAAATCCCGACGACGCTACCAATCATGAGCCGAGCCAAACCTTCCCAAGTTTCTGTTTCTGAACCTCATCATTTGCATCATACCTGTTGGGACTTGGGACACGCGAGATGTGAGAGTCACCCTGCATAGAGTCGATTCATCCCCCGTCAGCGTGAAATGCCTGGGCTCCAGCCAAGATATGTCTGTCAACCGATCAATGCCAGGTCATCTTCCACTGACGGGTGCAGACAATTTGCATTACTACTACTATCAGTGCCTCCATCTATCTATCCCATATTCCCATCCCAGACCGTGACGCCAGAGGAAAGCGGCACATTCCGGTCCCTTTCATTGGCGATGTTCGGTCAGTCTCCATTCACCGCGCGGGTCTTGATCATTACCGATTGGCTATGATTGAAGAGGACTCTTTTTCCCGCCGCAGTGGAAAGTTGGATGGATCGTCTTCGGGCCAGCCCACCTGCCCTTCATCCCCGTTTCGAACCATTCCGAAGTCTTTTCTGTTCTTTTCTTTCTCTTGCTCCACAATCAGCTGCCTCGGCGGCGGCAGACTCCTTTCCTGCATTATTACTGCATTGGGTTGTGCATATCCCCAACGCATGACAGGGCGTAGATGCTCCTGTCTAGACTATCTACGTCGCTGTACGCCACCCTCAGTTGGGGGGGGGGGGAAAAAAAAAGAGAAGGTACCTAAGAAAGATCGTTCTAAGCCCTTCACATTCCGATCATGCTTGGTAGGGCCAATCACCAGCTGGTGTCAGCTGGCGCACAGAAAAATTCTGATCGTAGGCACATCGGGGCATGTGCACGGCGTGACTCCTCCTATCAGTATCGAAAATTCAGGGCTCAGGAGGTAGTTGTGCCTTAATCTTGTAGATCCCAACGGAACCAAGTACTTTTGTATCTTCGGCCAGACGGAGATCTCGGACTCGATCCGAGTAGGGAACTCGGGCTCGTATTCTGGGTCGAGATTCGTTTAGAATTCCTCTGGTCCCCGAATCTGTTACGAATCCATGTTTTACACGCCTGAGGCAACATTGTTTTATGGCATCATATGTGCCTCAGGCGTGCGTCACCTACTCACGTGATGATTAGGTAACCACACGTGATACAGGAGGCTGGATCTACACCGCCTTCCCTTGTGGATGCGGAGGCTGTCACATGATTGTGGGGAAGTCACGGGCAACTCCATCGAGCAATGCATCAATAATCAATCATTCCATCAATCCATCAATCAATCAGCCATCCAGTGATTCCAATGCGCTCGCCCCAATGACTTCAATTGATCCACTCAATTGATTAGCTGTGTACCACTACGATTCTCCGGACCCAATGATTGTTCAACCATGCGACGGTGACGATAAACAATGTCATTGCGGGGCCCTATGAAGCGTTCGCACCTGCGGCAGGTGAGCGCCGCCAGTATCGACACGCTTTCCAGTTCGCGCACCGCCGAGCTCCCTCGTGGCACCCCCCGGGAACGTTCCTCCACTCCCGATGACAAGGCGGCCCGACTCTCATCCACTGGACTCGACCGCCGTCAGTGCTCCCTATGGGTCCATGATGAGACCTTCTCCAAGGAGGAGATCCTCTTCAATCAGGCCGCCTTCAGCGACACCGGCGTGCAGGTAGGCGATGTCATCGAGATCTTGCCCGCGCGGTTGTCGGGCGATGCCCCCTATGCGGCCAAAGCCGACATCGGTGCCCGGTCCCTGCGCGAGAGTCATGTCGACTTGAACTCATCGCTTCCGGCAAATCCCATGTCCAAGTTCAAGACTCCGCTCCAGAGTCGATGTCTCTTCGTGGTCAAGCCGCTGCCGCAGGAGATCAAGACCCGTCACCCGAAGCTCGAATTGTCGGTCACGAGCAGCGTGGCCAACATCTTCGGGTTCAAGAACCGCACGGCGGTTCACATCTCGATTGTGGAGCGTGCGCAATGCTCGGCCTCTCATGTGGACATCTCCTTCCGCGATCAGTATCTGGTCCGTTCGGACATGTGGAGACTGGTCATGTCGGAGTTGGCGGAGAAGATCGTCTACAAGGGTCAGAAGATCGTGTTCATGGGCAGTATCAAGGCGACGGTCAAGAATATCTTCATTCGGGGCAAGAAGGTCCTCTCGGGCTTCTTCTCCCCGCAGACTATCCCCGTATTTCGAAGTGAATCGGCCAAATATGTCCTCTTCATTCAGATGTCGAGAGAGATGTGGGACTTTGACTCCGAAGGCACTGGGGACATTCTCTTCAGCAGGGTTATCAATGGCTTCCTGCCGGAGCTTTTCAAACGCTGGGCGAACTCCGACGCGAGACATCTGGTTACCATTGTGTTATTTACGCGCGTAGAATATGATCCGGCGGCCATTGGGCCCTCCTCGAGTCTCACATCGGAGAGTCTGCACAACCACTTCACGCCAAGCGGTGCGCCAACCAGGGACTTTTATCGCGTGGTCGTTAATGACATGGCGAGTGGCCATTGGACCGCTATTTTGGATGAGCTGAAGAAGGACTTCCGAACCTTCTTGAGAGATGTATCGATTCTTAAAAGCACAGAAGACGACATCAGAACACCCACCATCGATGGGGTCAAGGTGGCCCCTCGAGCCCAATCTGCCACCATCGCTGGACGGCCCAGCACCGCGCTTCGCGGGAACATTCTCGAAGCCATTCACCTAGCATCGTCCCACCTGGCGTATGATCATATCGATCGCGATATGGTGCATACGGGGACTTCGATCATCGTCATCACGCCCGGCAGTGGCGTCTTCGAGGTGTCATATGAGTCTCTAGCTTCAACGACGGAAGCGCTGACGAATCGGGGCATTGCCATCGATCTGGTCTGTCTGAGTCCCATGCCACTGCACTCGGTGCCTCTGTTCAAATACCGCGAGCCGGTACAGAAAACCCAGAGCCCGTCGTATGGAGGAGATATTCAAGATGGCGGCTATTCGCCGGAGATGCGTCTGTCGTTTGCAAGCCTGGCCAGCAGGGGATCGCATCTCTCGCCAAAGTCGGCTTTGCATAGCTCGTTTCCGGGAATGAGTGCGAGACCCTGGTCTTCACGTCAAACCGAATGGAACTACGGCATTCCTCATTGGCTTGATATCTCGTACTGGAACCCTGAGACGTACAGAGAGGCTCGGCGTATCCTGAAGAAAGATCCCAACGCCCCGATCCCATTCACAGTCACCAAGCAGTCGAAGGTGTTCGTGCCGCGCGTGCGCATGTATGAGATTCAGATGATGGGCGTGATGGAAAGTGAACAGTCAAACATTTCCATTCCGTATTTGCTTGAAGGGCAGGGTATTTCGAGAAGGTCGAACCACGCAATGGCCTTGAGCCCCGCGAGTATAAGCGCAGGAAGCCTGCCTTTCAAGCGAAACTCCCCATTCCGGCACCAGCTGAGTGACAGCCTTCGACCCGAGCCGTTTCTCCAGAACATAGCAAGTTCGAAAGATGCTATGTTGACCAAGTCGCGAAAGTCCTCGAAATCAGTGCTTTCGTGGATGGACCAGTATGACGAAGGAGTGTTCCATCCATTTCCCAAGCGACGCCAGCGTCCGAGGCCAACAAAGCAGAAGCGACCCAGCGAGCCAGAAGTTCAAGTGTCAAACGCACACGATCGGCTGTCCGCTCGGTCCGTCACTCGCCTGAGAGAGAATGAGACAAATTCGAGCGAACGCGCCCACTCCACGTTTTCTGCTCCTCGAAAGATTGACGGCACGCTTTCGGTCCCGAAAAAGCCCGCTCCTACGCGGACGGTGTCACCGAAGAAGCCTGCTTTGAAGACATCTTCCAGCATCCGGATGCCACGGATCTCGCGTACGATCAGCTTTGCTCTGCGGGGTCTGAGTGCCACTCCTCCCAGAGCCCAGGCGAGTACGGAAGTCAACGTCGAGCATGCTCGAGGACAGTCGACGGCAAACGTGAAGAAAGCCACAGGGATGTTCGCTGATACGCGAAGTGTGGACTCCCTCAGCATATCGGATTCTGCGTCAACGAAGACCGTGATCGATCTGTCGACGACACCAACTACGCCCCAGAAGCAATCCCAGAGCTCAGCAATTACCCCTTCGCGACCCATAGAAATCAAAGTTCCTTCAAAGCAACCACCCGAGGATGATCCGGAGCAAGGCGACCGCCCTATCACCGAGTCATACTCGACGACGACGACTGAGATTCCCATACCTGGTGAAGCTCGCCATGAAAATCGGACCAGAAGGCCGCATCCACGCGTGACCTTGACCGTCAATGGTAGCTCGCGGGACGCATCTAAGAGCGCGCCTTCCAAGGCTTTGGCGCCTTGGGTTCGTTCTATCAATCCCTGCAATACTCCGAAAGACGTCTTGCGAGACACCAGCTGGTTTGGCCGTTGGCAGCATGCGTATCCGAGGCCTCCACACGTAGCCGTCGTCAAGTGGAAGAGTTTGAAGTCCCCTGCTATCTTGCCTTTGACAACGGAAGAGTTCCCGACGGCGACCGAGCTGGCGTCGGACTACTATCAAACTCCCTACCGCGTCTTCCCGAACGACGATGCGGAGGGTGTCGAGCCGCCGAAAACACGCGGCGTGCTGCTACGTGAAATGATTTCGCTGCGTCTATCTCATGGGTTCCAAATCGTCGTCGGCAAGAATGTCGTGGAAGTGTCCGGACAGTATTCTCTCGAGGCGCCCAACGTCTTCGACACCCGCAGCCTGGAACGAGACGGGGCAACTGTGTTCTTGTCGAAGGGAAACACGATTCACCGGCTCATCTGTATTGATGAGGCCGAGATCGAAGTGACTCGATACACCCATCGAAACTCGGCCATGCTGGCGTCACACAAGATCAACAATTTCACCATGTATTCGCCGGCCATGCGAACGATTCTGAGCCCCGAATACGAAGTCAAAAATATCCGACTGGATCCAACACTGGAAGAATACAATTGGAACTACGCCGATAATTATGTGGCTGGACATCGCGAGTACCTCTTTAGCCCGGCTCAGCAATTGCAGTTCTGGCGGGCGCGTTATGTGCTGATCCCGATGCACCTGCAAGTCAACTCCCGCCGCCAACTCCAGTCGTACAACGAAGACAACGAGGAAGAAATCCATCTCCTGGGCATAAATCAGCTCACGCATATCTGGCAGCGACACAAGTATGTTCCGCCCGAGGAGAAGTTGTTCGACACGGCCCGCAAGAAGCGGGAACAAAATCCCCTGAACATCATGTACCAGACGCGGAATTCCTCAGAGGTCGTGGCAGCTGAGCTGGATCGGATCATTCTTACAGATCCCGGTCTGGACAGTTCTCCGGCGCAGCTGCTGCCAGAGTCGGAGCTGCTGGAGCGATCGAGCATTAGTTTGACGACGTTAGCTCAACTGATTCAGGGTGAGAAGGGCGTCCGGATGATGGATCGACGGTGGCATTGGCGTCTGCACTACAATTGCTTCATCGGCTTTGAACTGACTACCTGGCTTCTGCAAAACTTCCGCGACATCGACAGCCGCGAGGAGGCAGTCGATTTCGGCAACGAGCTGCTGAAGCACGGCCTGTTCCAGCATGTGGAGAGGCGTCACAACTTCCGTGATGGCAATTACTTCTACCAAATCTGCAGCGAATACCGGGCCTCTCGTCCAGAGTCTCGCGGCAGCTGGTTCCCTCAAATCCGGGCCGACAAGCCAGCGGCCTCGACACCGACTGGAGAAAACCCACGCGACTCGCCCATCAGCCACTCGCGGTCGGAGAGTCTGGACGAAGCCGCTCAGCCGGCTCCGAATACCCCTTCCAAGGGGAAGAACAAGGCAACCATCATGTTATCCAAGACGATGAAATACGATGTCGATCCGCGCAAACGATCGATCCGACCAGAGGTGATCGACCTCCACTACGACCGCCTCCACAACCCAGACAACTGCTTCCACATCGAGCTCAGCTGGATGAACACTACGGCCAAACTCATCGAAGATGCCGTCATCTCATGGGCATCAACCGCCGAGAAATTCGGGCTCAAACTCGTCCAAGTCCCCATCGCCGAAGCCTGCGCCATCGACGAAACGCAGCCCTTCCGCAAACCATACCGAGTCCGACTCAAAGTCCCGCCTCCCAAGGGCCCTGTCCCCAGTCTCTTCCAAGCATCAACATCATCCTCGACCACCCCAACCACACTCACCCAACCCTCCACCCCAGACCGACACTACTACCAGAAAGCCCTCCTCCGGCGATTCGACTTCGTCCTGGACTTCGAAGCCCGCTCCGCCTTTCCCGCCGATGTCGAAGTCTCCTACTCCTGGGGCATCCCGGACTACCGCTACCCCCAATACATCCACCGATCCGGCAGCCTACTAGTCCAAATCACCGACGACGGCGACTTCCTCTTCCTAGCCAACCGGCTCGTGAGCACCCGCGCCGCCGCCGCCAGTCGCGACCGTCTCGACCGCGACCGCGACCCCCAGCACCGCGCCCGCGCCGGCACCTACGATCCCGGCGATCGCCTCTCCCCGCGTCTCTCCCCAATGACCCGTCCCACCATCCCCCACGACACCCTCCCCGGCAGCAGCAGCATCAGCATCGGGAGCAACAGCCCGCGCCTGTTCCCGGCCTCCACCGCCGCCGCCGCAGCTAGTCTCGACTCGTCGAACTTCTACCGCGCCCCGGAACACATCCTCACCAACTTCGAGGACTTCTGTCGGGACCCCATCCGCCTCGAACAATTCTACAGCGAATCGCATGTCCGTCCAACATCGACTCGCGTCGAGCCTACCGCCTTACTGGACACGGCTATCCCTTCCCTAGAGTTGCCGGCTAGTGTGGTGAGCCATCATCCGCACTTGGGGGTGACACCAGGACCGGGACTCATGTCCCGGGCGTCACATAATGGGACGTTGCCGACGATTGAATCGAGGACGAGATCGAGGGATGAGGGGAGGAGTCCGAGGAGTGGGGCGCTGAGGCCGATCATGTAGGATTGATGGACGCGTGGATGATCTTATTGTGTAATCATAATCTATAACTAGTTATGTTGGAATGATTTTATGATTTAAGTTGGGTGTGCGTCTATATAAGGCGTGCATGGCGGGATGTATTCGATTCAAATACTACCCAACAATATCAATAACTTGAAGGTTTACTGCCTGATGTATCGGAAATGAGCGGACGCAGTGGTTGCTTGGAATGGAAGGTAAAGATTTCAAGATTCTAGGATGGTATCAAGATTTAGTTGTCTATATTCAGTTGGTATGTGTGACTTGACATAGTCTGGTTTATCTACATAGCAGTAGTGAGATACAAGGTTAGGGTGGCAGGCAATGGGTGCAGTCATATGTATGCTTGGGCGAAACAGAAACTATAATCAACACATGGGTATCATGATGATATAAAAGCGCAAAAGAAAAAGACAAAGCCGTACAAGGGCACGCCCTGGTAATACCATGGGAGAAGAGGAATGAGAAAAGAATTTTAAAAATCCCAAACATTGACCGCCCCTTAATTACACAACAGGCCTACCACGCCTCTTCAACATCGAGGAGCCATTTACGAATGCCCTCTCGTAATGTATTATCACCTCCTGTCTGTACTCGCCGGCGGTCCCGGTCTGTGGGCCCCAGCTCGCTATCATCTTCACGGCAGTGCTCCGCCGTTACGCTGCGAACAACCTCGTCGAGCGCGCTGAGGACCAGTTTGCGACACTCGGTCCGAGGAACCTCCACTGGGCGCGTCTCGTCCCGGCTCAGCACGTCTGACATGTGCTTGTCCTGCCGAGTGCGTGTGGGCGACGGAGCCCGGGAGTGTACCATCGAGGAAGGCCCGCTCTGAGCGAGAACTCGTTCAAGAGCATCCACAAGCGTGCCATCCAAATCCATCACGTGCTCTTCCACGAAGCGTTCTTCCACATCACTTGAGCCAAACCCATCAGATGAAGAACTGGCAGACGATTTGCTAGAAGCGGTAGTTTGGGAAAAGAAGCTGGTCAGCTGAGACGCAGACGCCGAGCCACTAGGGATATGACGAGGTGTGCCCGGTTGGGGAGAGAATGAAGGCGATGTGTTGCGCCAAGAGGCACTCCCGACTTTACGTCGTAGCCGCAGCCGCTTCACTGTGAAGGTTCGCACATCCGCAATGAGGGTGGTTGCAACATCAACCCATCGCCCGGATCCGTCCGCATCAAGGCACGCGGCCTGGCTTGACATCGGTTCCGCTTGCATGGCACGCTTGATATCGGCCTCGAGCCCATTATAGGGTCGGACCGCTTGAAGTAAGAAATCATCATGGAAGCTCTTCAACCAGCCAGCAACGTTGATGTTAGGTCCGTCACTGTCTTTCAAGGTGGAGGGAAAGCCGGATGTGCTGCTGTGCGTAGACGCCACCGCGTCAACACTAGTGACCGATGTTCGCGTCTTCTTCGGGGACGCCATCGTGGAATCTCCAGATGAGGAGAGCGAGACAAACCCGGGCAAGGGAAGATCAACATCAACAATCCCATCATCGCCTCGGACGGACAACTTCAGAGACGATTCTCTCGCTTGGTCCGTAGCCGCTGCCCCATCTGGAGCGTCGTCTTCATATCCATGGTGAGCATTGGAAGGCTGCGGGATGGAGATATGGTTGCTAGTGGCGCTTTTCGGAGATACTTCGGCAGGTCCGAGCGAGGCCTCTTTGACCATCTGACTCAGGGTGGGAGGAGGGCGCCTCGGAGGGTTTGTGTACGCTGACACGGACCGTTTGCGGGTGTCGGTTGGTGCCACAGATTCGCTGTCACCAGTAGACGATTCCTGACGGGCGCTCCACAGACCGGAGAATATGTTGCCCCATCGACCATTAGCAGATGGTACACTGCCATTCGCACTAGTGTTTGTGCTTTCGCTTCGTTGGAGACTCCTCAGCAGCGTTTCTGACGCGAGGCTGTCAGGCCCGTCGGCTACTGCCTGGTCCGACCCTGCGCGCTCGGAGCGGCCTTGAGAAGCAAAGTGAGGGACCGGGACAGTACTACCCGGGGTGGTGGTCGATGTGGTCGCCGCACTCGTATTCCTCGCGCGCATATCCCTGGCGTGGACGGGCACGCCTAATGCTCGAATGGAGCGAGCGTCGGACCCCCGGCGCATGGAACTGAACTCCGGTGTCACCGACGGCTCGGTATCGTCCGTGGAGCGATGCGCCGTCTCGCATGACGAAACACTCACGGACCGTTGGTGCTGTTCTCTATCACTGATAGTGAGGCGCTGTGCGCGAGATCGACGCTCCATTACTCTCCGCAGGGACTCTTGCCGCAGAACCGGGACATTTGGCGGGCTCTGAGAAATGGCCCTCGTTGAAGCCGCAGTGCCCGGCCTGATAGGGGATGGCAAAGGCTCGAAGCGCTGCTTTGGTGGAAGAAATACTGCAAGCAGGAAAATAAGTCTCCGCGCCGTCATCTTGTCAGGTGATATAATGACAGTCCGATGAGCAAGAAGCGGGTCAGAATCTTGCTGGGCCTTCTGCTGTAAATAATGCCGCCGTCGGTACCACTCAGGGCCTAAGGCATTGAGCCACTCAGTATGGTTACCCAGGAACGCTGTAATGAGAACAAGGAAGAAGAAGCTGTGGTCCTTATCCCCGATGCTGCGAATGATGGAGCGGCCCTCCTCACGCCACACACCCCACCGATTCTGGCCGGTTACGACGAATGGCATCTGCAGCGCCGTGCTAATGCGGCGGCTGCTGCGGATCGCTTCATCTCGTAGCCTAGAATTTACGGCCAAAATATTCGCAGGCAGATGAACGAAAGTTTGATTTGTTCGTTGCATATGTGGAGGCTTAGCTGGCTTTGGATGCATGGCGGAAGAGGAATCTACCTTCTTCAGCAGAAAGAGAATTTCCCTTCGTGACAGCCTCTCCAGATGAGACAGGGCGCGGTTGATGACATCCCAATGATCCACCAGGAGATCAATGCGCTCATCCAAGCTCGCTGGTGGGCTTGCAAGTGACAGGCTATCGTCGAGGAACCCTCCACGGTAACGGTAATCCGAATCCAAGGAGCAGGACATTCCTGGTTTGGGAGAGTCCGGACCCTGAGCATTAAAACGGGAAACCGGCCGCCCTGCGTTCCGAGAGAGGAGCGGGATCTGAATAGTAATCGCCACAGCATACATCGGTGTCTTTTTCTCCTTGATCTTCCGACGCTTCGTGACATCTGGAAAAGGAAAACCCGCGTTTGGAAGTGACTCTTGGTTCACAGAAGCAGCCGCGTTTATGCCATCCGGGGACGTCTCGTCACTTTCCGGCAGATGCACGCTGAACATTCTCGTCAGAAGTATCGTCACCTTTGCTGGCGCTCTGGACTCATTCCCGCGGCTGGTGCTTGTAAAGGCCGATTGACTTCCAGTTGTATACGCCCGCGACAGCGAATTGCGGCTTGCAGGGGATGTAGGTGCGGTTTTGCCAGGTTCATCATCGGCAGAGATGATATGCATCTTCGTCGATGATCCCCTATAGCTAAACGCACTGCTACCAAAGATGCAGTTTAACAGACCCGTATCATTCGAGTCCGCAGCATAGCGAGGGTGGCCAGGTTCATGAACGCTTCCCGCCGGCGATAGTGTAGAGCTACGACCACGGGCCCTCATGAAAGCGCCAGACGACATGGGAGGTGACCTCCGTGTCTCCGCGGCGATAGAGAGTGGGCTTGGCTCCGCGGCTGACGACTGAGACAAGTAGCCCCGCCGTGTCCCACGGGTCAGATTTGAAACCGTACGGGCATGTCTCACACCAGTGGTATTGTCGAACACCTGAGGTTCCAACCCGAGTCCCATCGACGTCTGATCCTGTGAACTGGCGCGTGTGTCCAACAAGACACAAGCGTCTCGATCTCCCAACGCATTCTGTGCAATAATCACCCGGAAGTCCTTCAACGGGTCCAACTCGACACCGCCGCGATCATCATAGGCGCCAGCCGTAGAAGCGTTCGGGGAATTGTAGGCCGTATGCAGCGGATATGCGTGCGTATGGGAATGTCGGAGGAGACTAGCATCGGGGAATAGTAAGCCGGATGTATGTTCTTCCTCCGTAACAGACTCTAATTGGTGAGCGTTTTTGGCGTTGTAAGTCGCCGGATTGAGAGTAGCCGCGGCAGTGCTCAACAGTCGACCCAGCATGATGGCAATTCGGGGAAAAAAAGGCAAGCCTGCAGTAATGAAAGGCCAGTGAGAGGATGCCGATGAATGAGAGGGTCGAGCACTCGAGCTGAAAAGCAGACGAAAAAAGAGAAAAATGATTAATCTAGGAAATCAAGGCAAGAAACCAACACTCAGACAAATATACTAGACTGAGCTGCAGCACCCATCGTTCAATCCCGCCGAATGTCAACCATGATCAAGCCATCCAGAAGGAATGAACGGGGGGGCTTCTCTTTCACGGTGGAGGCCAGACACGCCCACTTGCCAGGGGGGGAAAAAGCAGTAGTAGTGAGTGAAGCAAAGTAAATAGTCGTTAAAGGAAGCAGTAGTCTGAAAGTTAACTAGTGGTAGTGACTGCCCGTGTCCAGAAGGGGGTTAGTCAGCCGCAATTGGACCGGAAAGAATTAAGTGACTGGGGATCGGATTCGAAGCCAATCGAACCAGATGAATGGAAGTGACTTTCCACAACGGAGAAAGACACAAACAAGTGGGAATGAATTGACCCAGAGGGGAAGGGGGGAGAGAGACGGAGGGAGGGAAGGAGGAGGAGGAGGAGCAGGAGGAGGGGAATATTGGGGAAGGAAAGCGAAAGGGAAAGAGCGAAGAGTCCCGAAAGGGCGGTGAAGCTGGCCGCACTGCACATGATCTCAGCCTCATCTCATCGCGGCCGATCGCCTGCAACTTCACGGCCTTTCGGGCCTGTCAGCGCTCGACTGCCCCCCTGCACACGGCCCAATCTGTCACACAATCACCTCATGCTGCATGGGCCAGGCAGCGTTTGGGCGGGAATCTGCACCACTCGGGATTCCCAAAGCCCCTCAATCCCACTCTGATTCATCAGGATTTCCTCCGTGTGAATGCCGGATCTATACATTGCGTTTCATTACTCGCCTACGCCCCGTCATGGGTTGGATCTGGTGGAATCAGGGGAATGAGCCTGGACTAATGAGAGCCACAAGCGACAGGTCGGATAATAATACAGCAGTTACAATGCAGGGGTGCACAAAGAACGAACAATGACATTGTCGTCCAGATCACAGGCCGACGCTCAAAATCTCTCAATTAACACACAAGAACCTTTAGCCAATGGTATCTGCATCCTCATCCCAGGGATGACGCTTTCATGATAGATGAGTAAGTAGTGGTAGAAGGAGTAAATAGTAGTCAACTAAATATAGTACAATCCAATCAGGTGCGTTTGGTCTTTTGCTTCACCTTTTCGACCAGTTTCTTCAGATCGTCCGACCCGCCCTCCTTGGACGCACTCTTCTTCTGCTTCTTCTTTTGTTCACGAGGGGCATCCTCCTCGTCTGCGTGGTCATCCCGCTCCCTGCGTCGCTTGCGACCCTCCTCCAAGAGAGCCTTCATACCCGAAGTCGCCTTGAATCGGGGGTTGGTGGGATCGATCGCGAACTCGTGGCTCTCGTACAGTCGAGCAAAACGAGGATCGGTGACTTCCATCTCGAAATCATCCGTGGGGGCTTCAACTTGCTTGCCCTTACCCTTGCCCTTCTTGTTCTTCTTGCGAGCCTGCTTCTCGGCCTTTTCGATCTCATTCATATCGAAGTGCTTGATGCCAGGCTTGTTGTTGTCGTCCATCATAAGCAGCTCCAGCTCCGCCCGCTTGGCTGCGGCCGCGGCTTCCTCCGCTGCACGCTCCTCTCGCTTCTTGCGTTTCTCTTCCTTACGACGAGCAGCCGCAGTAGCCTTGCCAGCGGGGTCGTCGAAGAAGGGATCGTCAAAGCCCAAGTCGTCCTCCTGGGGCTGTTCCTTAGCATCCGAGGCATCAGCGGCGTCGTCCTCCTGCTCGCCGTCCTCACCACGCTTGGAGGCCTTGAGCTTCTCCTTTCTGCGCTTCTTCCTCTCACGCTCCTTGCGAATGTATTTCTCAATCGTAGTCTCATCCTTCTCGGGCTCGTTCTCGAAGATGCTGTCGCCCTTGGGGCCACCAGCCAGACCGGAAGTGAAGGTGACCTCCATCTCACCGACGGGGCCGTCGGACTTGGACGATGGCGTAGGCTCCGCACCAAGGCCAAGTAGGGCTCGAAGACGTTGCTTCTCTTCCTCCTTTTTAGAGACCTTGGAAGCTTCCCCATTGCCGCGCGTAGTATCAACAATCTCCACGCCACCCTCATCCTCGTCATCCGAGCTATCACTGGCCAGATAAGCCTTCAAGTCGTTCTCGTCGATGTCCTTCCGACTACCCCGGAAGGCCCGAGCCTGAGCTTCCTTGCGCGACTTATCCTCCATATCCCAGGTCAGCTTGACCTTGCTGTGCTGCAGCGCATCGGTGACGAATTCGTTAGGTTGGTACCCATCGGGGATGCGGTCGCACTCGTCGCGGGGCGTATCGTCGGAAAAGTCAGTGTCCTCGGGCACAAAGCGAAGGTCGAAGAAGTTGGCGCTAGACAAGTACTCAGCACCATCGACGAGGTCATAAACGTGCTTCGCAACATCTCTAGACGAGAAAGTCAAGATAGCATAGAAGTAGCGTAGCCGCTCCAGCTGATACTTCCGTAGCTGTGTCGAGTTGAACTCCTCGCCCTTGTCCTCCTTCAGCATAGACTGCTTGATCTTCTCTTCCTCCTCATCAGAATCCATCTCGGAGTCATCCTCAGAGTCATTGCCCTTCTTCGACGCAAAGATCTCCCTAGGCGGCCCCTCCGTCTCCTCCCTCTCCATCCGCTCCTTACCGAACTCACTAGGATAAACCGCCACCTTCAACACCCTCCCACCAGTCGGCGCAAAACTGGAGAAAACCGCCATCAGGTCCTCCGCGCGGATATTATCCCAATCAAGATTCACCACCGCAATGCGATCCGTAACATCACCAGTGGGCACATCCGCGCGCTGCTTATCGGGATATTCCAGCTCCTCGCCAAATCCTTCGAACTCATCTTCGTCCTCGTCTTCCTCGTCGCTCGAGCTCTCCTCCTCCGAGGACGAAGACTCATCGAACCCTCCATCTCTGGCTGGATCGTAGGATTCCGCCTTCCTCAGCTCTCTAAGCACCTCCTCGTCATCTGCAACGCTGGCGTCTTCAAGACCATCATCTTCCTCGTCCTCATCATCGTCCTCGTCTTTTTCTTCTCCCTCCTGCGCATCCTCATCCAGCTGGTAGAATCGCTCCAGCTGCTTCTTGGTGTCGTCTCGGGAGAGCTTCCGGCCGTATCTATCGACTGCGGCGTTGCGGGAGAAATCCTTGTCGCGCAGCATGTGCGCGAATCGCTTGTCGAGCTTTACATGGGTTTGGCGTTTGCTGGGGAGACGATAGCGAGGGTCGGTCTGGATGTTGGCAAATCTGGGATCGGCTAATTGTACAGAAAGAGAATATGTTAGCCGTGTGTTCAATCTTTTCTTTGGAAGAATAGAATAGGTTGATCGTGAGGTACGTACTGATCACCGAGCCGGAGTCATTTTTGGCGGCGCCGCTCTTCTTGCCTTTCTTTTTGAGGTCAGGCATGGTGGCACGCCTATGGGTAATAAGTGATTATTCTGATAGACGTCTAGAAAAGAAGAATCTGAGCACCCTCTGCTAATAGAAGAAGAGTGGATCGTGTTGTTGAGGTGATTGCTGGAAAAGTGATGATCATGGATAATTTTCTGGCGGCGGAACCAAAGATTCTTCGGCGAGCCTTGGATGTGGTCCGTGCGTTTCTCCGAAGGTTCAGGTTAACTCCGTCTACTCGAGCGCTAGCACCTGCCCAGATTGTGTCCTATAGAATTTTTTTCTATTATATCACGTATATGTAGTGAGACGTATGTATATATGCCTATTTCCACAATATCCCAGGTCGTCCATGGTTGGATTCTGTCCATGACTCAACAGCCAAAATATCTCTTTTCAATCCACCGAGGTTCGCGCTCCTCCTCAATCCGTCCAACTACAACCTTAATTGCAGGGAACACTGTAGTCAGTCGCTTCAATCCAATCTTGCCTGCAGCGCAGGTCACGAAAATAATCTTATCCTCTTGAACCCCGTGGTCAATCATAACACGAACCGCCATTAGAGCAGCACCTCCACTGGACATCTGAGGGTCGAGGAGCATGACGTTCTCGTGGTTCTCGATATTGGGAGGGAGCTTAAGATAATGAAGCTCGGGTTCTTCGTTCTTTTCATTAGTCTGGATCAGCACACGGCCAGTGATGCAGTCAGGAATGGTCCGCTTGAGCGCTGTCTCGAGACAAGACCCTCCGCGCAGAATTGCGACGGCAGACACTACACCAGCTTGATTCAAGCCTTCATAGCTGGTCGACTGGGGTGTATCCACTGCTTGTGATACGTAGCACGTCAAATCCAAGGCCCTGTGCCGTAGGTAACATGTAAGCTATAATTCCACTATATCATGCGACGTGCGCAAATGATAGCAGCCTGACTCACTTTTCAATCAGTAAAGCGGCGAGTCGGTCGAAGTAGAACACAAAGTCAACTTGTTCCGTTGCCGGGTCTTGGAGAATGGTATTCATGCCGACGAATTGCGGCGTCTGGGGCATCATCAAGACGTTAGAAGAGAGTTGCTCTTCCGAGGCGATGAGGCCAAGCCGGTTAAGCTCTGCATTATGCTTCTCTGACTTCTCATCAAGCTTGCGCTGGATATGTTGCACGACCATTTCTTAAGCTGGAGTTAGCGTGATGGCCCGAGAGCGGGGAGCAGGCACTCTTACCAATAGCGGTTCGGTTTTCGATACCACGGGGAATAATAATGTCTGGGGGTTTGTCAGACCACACTCAACTTAAGGATCAGCCCTACATACCAGATACAGCTCGTTGGGGTTCGACGTATTGCTTGTAAGAAGGCTTCACATAAGTGAACCACTGCTTGACGATGCCTTCGACGTCTCTTCCTCTCTCACGGACATCGCGCATGACTAGCTTACTCTCCGTTAGAGCAGTACCAAGGGGTTGAAAAGTAGGACAAACTGACTTCTGCGCCCAAGGCAGACATCCATGTCTGCTTCAACAAATATCTACCGAGTAATAGTGAGTGATGGCTCGCATTCTGAATGTGGGCGGAACCTACCTTAACATCCAAGAGCTCCATGATCCTCGGGTCATGCAAGGCCAAAATACCCTCCAGGATCAATACACGCGGGGAATACAAGGTACTCGTTTCTGGCTGACGCTGGTGTTCTGCGAACGAGTAAATGGGAATATCTGCTTTCTTTCTAGATAGTTTGATGGAACCCTGTCAGCTTCCATATATGGGCACGTGCCCCACCAGCAATTACAGAAGGAGACTCATATACTGTACCCTTGCTTCAAATCCCTCAATGTTTGGACCAGGACATCAAAGTCCAAAGACTCCGGACAGTCAAAGTCATATTGATTGCGGTGGGCTCTGGCATGATCCTCCGGGGACAAGCTCTTGTAGAAGGAGTCCTGTACCACACACCGCCGTTAGAGAACAGGAAGCATTTATTGGTCGGCTAAACAATTATGAAAGCGGTCGTATATACCATTACGAGAATCACCACCCAGGGAAGATTCAGAGACTTCACAATCTCCATGGCCACCGAGGTCTTGCCGGAGCCGGAGCTGCCTGCGATGCCGATGATACTCAAATCCGCCCATGGTGGAGAGTAGCGTCTGTCTGTCGCAGACGAGTATACAGGGGAGATTGACTGCATCTTGCCGACCCTCACCGGAGGAACTGACCTGCCAAAACGAAGAAGACTAGTGACAGGCCGGCCTGATCATAACCGCAAGGGCAAAAGCAAAACTCAGCAGGGAGACCAGCAGCAGAGAAGCGCCGGCGACACAAGCTTTTGGAACCGATAAGAGAGACTTCGGCGATAATTACACTCCAATTCCAAAAGGGACCAAGTGATCGCCGCCTTCCCCGATCGGGCCTAGCTGGGGGCCGTGACCTTCGCTTGCGGCTTTAGGCTTAGCTGGTGAACGTGACCTAAAACCCGCCGCGGTTTTCTTCTTCTTAAAGAGCTCCTCCTCCTTCCCGCCGTTGGTTTTTCTTCTTCTCCTTCTCCTTCTCCCCTTCTTCACTCAATCTTCTGCCCCGAGCATCCTAATGGCTCCCGTCTGCGAAGCTTTCCATCTTCACAGACGGCCTGTTGCTCGCTACCAGGTCACTTGACATCTCCCACATCGCAAAATTTCGCAGCCACTGAGCTCGTCACCATGTCCTCTGCCAATTACGTATGCGTCCTGACATGTCGTGTGTGCCGCGTGGTTGCCTGGTTTTAACGGGAAGCAGATGTCTCCCTCTTCCTCGACGACGCCGACATGGCATCAGTTCGAACGGAAGGTCGAAGAGGTGAAACCATCCAAAACGTGAGTCCATTACCCCGCTATTTCCGTCTCGCGCTACGATTGCATGATGTATCTTGAAAATCAAGTTGGGAATCTCTCTGAAAAACCTTGAGGAGAAACTATTGACTTGTGTTTCTGAACGCTTCGTTTTCACCTTGCCTTGTCATCAATCATCTTGCCGATTGGTCTTCAGTTACTGACTGTCCTTCTAAAGTGATATCAACTATTTAGTCATGGATTACCTCATCACCAACGGCTACCCAGCTGCTGCGAAGAAGTTTGCAGTAGAGGCCAATATCCAACCCAGGGCAGATGTCGAGTTGATTCAAGAAAGAGTTGAGATTCGTACTGCAATCCATTCTGGGAATATTCAACTTGCCATTGAGAAAATCAATGAGCTCAACCCTCAGGTAAGATACCTCTTCCATCTCCCACTCCTACCCACCCCACCCTTGTTGCTAGGATTATACAAAGTTTCATGCACCACTCAGAACATCCCTTTTGGGGTTTGTTGATAAACAAACATCACCAATTTTCAATATGAGCACCAAGACCTAAACATGCCGTCTCTTATCGTCACACCTATGTCATGGCCTTTTTGCTGACTTTACCGGCTTAGATTCTAGATGAAGATGCCCCTTTGCATTTCGCCTTGCTGCGTCTGCAACTAGTGGAGTTGATTCGCTCATGCACCACTTCCTCTGATGGAGACATCAGCCCTGCCCTTGAGTTCGCGACCTCACAACTGGCACCGCGGGCGCCCACCAACCCCCAGTTCCTGGAGGACCTTGAGAGGACCCTTACACTCTTGATATTCCCGACGGATAATCTGTCCCCATCACTTGCCCATCTACTACACCCCGACCTTCGTAAGGACATTGCCAACCGCGTCAATGAAGCCATCCTGCTGAATCAAGGCGCTCGTAAAGAGGCCCGGCTACGCAACTTGGTCAAACTGCGCGCGTGGGCTGAGCAGAAAGCCCGGGAGGCTAAGAAGGATTTACCCGAGAAGCTGGACCTCGGACTGGGCGATAATCCCAACACCCACAACAGTAATCCCTTGGCCAGTTCGACCAGTGCCAGCCACAATGGCTCTAACGACACCGTAATGACCAATAATGGGGACGTCGACCCCATGATCTCCTAAACCCAGGATTCGATCTGCGATCCCCCTGGTGCCTAATACTTCATTTCACGTATCACCGCGCGAATTTTTCTTGTTCACCATTGAGCACGGCGTTTGGGTGCAGGCTACGGGCAGGGTCAGCTTCCATAGCCCTCTTGTAACATCTACGGTTCAATACGAGGATACATTATGCATACACTGGACATCTGTCTCCGCCGACCGTGGTGTGCGGACCAGGAATTGGATCTGGACCTAACAAGTCCTCTCAACTTGAAACCCTTCATTCACAATGAACCTCCCACACAGTAGTCACACAGCCTAAATGCCATTCACAAGCTACGATTGACCAACAAGGTAGAAACAACCCAGCAAGGAAATACTATGAGATGATGCTATAAGCAGGTTATTTATATAGCACTTCTTGACAGTGCCATCCCTCCCATCACGTTCATTTTCAGGAAGAATCATTATTATTTCCCCCATCTCTAGTCCTTTAGTATGGGACCCCACGACGCACGTATCTTGTTCTCATACAGATTCTGTACCACGAAGCGAGAGCAGCACGTTAATTTCTAATGGGATCAAGTGATGACGAAACCGAAGGGACGAACAGAATCCACTCTACGAGTAGTTACTATTAGTAGCAGCTGATCTTGATAGTAGTACTACTATTGCCAGGGGTGATGTGCTGGCAGCTGACAACTTGAAATGCTATGAGTATATACTACTACTACTATACTACGGATCTCTTGTCTCGGGCTCTTTGTCTTCGAAGCCGATCGTTTCTGCCGTCGCCAGCGAACGGTTTCTTGTTCTGAGCTCTTTTGGGCCGTTCTCTACAGCCTATGACTATTATATGTCATATGTGGAGCAAAACATGGCCCTCATCGTTGATGGTCAGCTTTTCGCATCTTTTTCAGCGAATGCCTATCTGGTGTTCTTGTTCTTACAGTCCCAGATCCAGCATTTGGCCTCACAGCCAAATCGTGATTTTGAAACTACAGAGCAATTCTATCTAAGGCACATGGCCGCCACAGCAGCTACTACTACTACTAGTACAAGGAGTGAGCAACAGAAATATATACCTACACACAGGTTGCGCGGATGTCCAATACTGTTAAGTATTAGTACTAGTATCATGCTGGCTGTAGTCTATGCTATTTGTGGAAAGAACTCTCGGTCCAAATACACCCAAACTAGTGTGTTTGAATACTATACTTATAGCAAGATAGATCTGAACTCTATCTTGATGCAAGAGGATTCTCTTGTAATCAGCACTCTTAGATTCCATCATAAAACGGCAAAAGAAGGGGTTTAAGGATTTTTCGGCGTCATTCCGGCTAAATCGCATTGACTATCAACCCAAGTACTGTATGACTCTACTATGGTCTTCAAAATAGCAATGCGGCTCATCCTCAGACAACAACAGCCAGTAAGATTTCACTCCAAGCTATGATCTTAAGACCGACTGGGTATACATAATGCATGGCATTCAAGTGTATACTCCTCATCCTTCTACTCCAACTACACCGCTAATGAATCCGAACAATACGTATATATAGTATCTCAAGTTCTAACCAACTAGATTTGATGCATACATACATACATACAACCAACATCAACCACTTAAAGCCTTTGCATTTGCATTACTTACTTACAACACAGGGTATCCCTCCCCTAGTCCCCCTATTGGATACCACAAGAGAGAGAAAAGAAAAAGAATCCCCCATGTCAACTAAGGCACAATAATAGCAAAAACCTCATCAAAGATGGGGTTAGTAACCGATGTTATACCTTGTCGTCTCATATGTAGAGTAGGTACATTCGAGGCGAACCTTCATTGTCATACAACTGTACTATAGTAGCAGCATGTCACTTCCAGCTAGACCCAGCTACGCTTGGGTACTGATTCAATACTAGATAAGAAAGAAAAAAAGATATAATGTTATTTACGTAGTAGTTCATAGGGCATAAGTAGTAGATATAGACGTGGTAGGAGTGTGGTGACTGCAGGCCATATAATATATGGCGCCCATCCGGTGACAGCAATCCATCAGGAAATCAAATGCACATCACAGCTAAAGGTGGAAAAGGAAAAAGCACCTTAGAAGCTCATAAGATCTGAACCAACAGTTAGCAATGAACCCCGTAAACCGATAGGGCAGGGCGAAGAAAGAAGAAACAACTTACCTCTTCCAAACAATGACCGCTTGGCCCAATCCATGGCCAACATACACCTCGTCCGGAAGCTGACACTCTCGGCAAAGTAAACACTCCGCCAGAGGTACATTGCCAGGACACCACCACTGAAGTTCAGTCCGCCAAAGTCAAAGATAGCAGCGTTGCTAATGTACGCCAGACTTCCCAAATGCTTGTACTTGAAAGCCTTGTAGCACGCCTCATCCAGATCACCATAGTCGATCTGGTTCGCCTGCATACCCGGCAATGCGGCCGCAATCTTGGTCAGCTTACGACCGAGATACTCGCCCTGCTGGTTCGCGCGCTGCGCCGTAGCAGGCAGGGAAGTGAGCTTCGTGTCGATCTGGTGCAGGAGTTCGGAGAGTTCACCGAACTCGAGCGTGCCGGATTGGTCCTTGTCGTATTGCTCGAAGAGCTTGTCGAGACGGCGGAGGTGGTTCGAGGCTTGAGGGAAACGCTTGCGGATGCGAGTCGCTACTTCGCGCCATTCGCGGAAGGTCAGGTGCAGCTTCTCGGGGTCCTTGCCTTTCTCCCAGGCTATGGTGCGCAGGAAGGACATGATGTTGCCGGCGAGGTTGTTCTGGACGGTGGAGCAATCGCCAATTGCGTAGACGTCGCCGAGGGGTGCGCCGATCAGACGAAGGTGAGAGTCTGTTTCGAGGGCGTGCTTGTTGTTTTGGGAATCAAGCTTGTCGGATAGGCGTTTGCAAAGATCGGCACGGGCTGTCATGGGTGTGAGTGTGTTGGTTGGATAGATAGGAGGTGGAATCACGTACCGACACCAGTGGACCACAGACAGAAGCCCATGGGGATCTCCTTCAGGACGCGCTTCCCGTCTTCCTCTTGCGTGAAGAGGACCCGGTCATCGCGGACCTCCGCCACTCTGGCGTTCGTCAATACGTCGACGTGGTCGCGAGCGAAACGGGACTGTACGGGCCAGTTAGTTATGGTAATTCCTGGCACGCGACAAACGGGGACCCTGGACTGACCTCAGCATAGCGAGAGAGCGCTTCATCGTAGGTGTTCAGAATGTGACTACGGCTCTGAATGATGTGCACGGAGATCTCGTTCCGAAGGATCTTAGGGAAGGAGTATAGGAGGTCCTCGTTGAGCAGATCGAACAGCTCCGCAGCGAACTCAACACCCGTCGGGCCTCCACCGCAGACAACGAAAGACAAAAGTCGCTTACGCTCCTCGTCACTAGTCGTAGGCAAACAGGCAAGTTCCATGTTGTCCAAGACCTTGTTCTTGATCTTCCGGGCATCATCGATCGACTTCAGGAAGTGGCAGTTGTCCAGTCCCTTAACGCCGTGGGGGTTGGTAACACAACCTATCGGATCGGAGAGTTAGTTTCAGGAACATCATGCCAGCAGGAAGAGAGGAAGATTTCGAACGTACCAACACCAATGACTAGTTTGTCATAAGGCAGATAGAACCTCTGCTCCTGGCCATTGGCATCGACTTGAGACACCTCGACCAATTTCTCGGAAAATTCAACGTCCTGGGCCTCTCCCTTGAGGAAATGGCCGTGCACCCGCTGCACGATCCGACGAACAGGCTCGACAAGCGACCTCAGACCCAGAGTTCCGACCGTCGCAGACGGCAGCATGGGAGTGAACAGGAAGTAGTTGGTAGGGGACACGACCGTGACATGGTAGTCACCGGGGTTGAGATGCTTCAGAAGGGCGATGCTACCCCAACCCGTACCCAGGATGACCAGACGGGGCTTGTCCTTCTGCTGCAGCTTATCCTCCGAATCACTGTCTCCAATCAAGACCTCCGCGATAGGGAGGTTCTTGGGTCCACCGCGCCGGGGATTCAGCGCCAATTCCGAAACGGGGATATCTTCCGCACTCGAGGATTCGCGGTAAGTGGTTGCATCGTAGATGAAGAATGCCACGACGGCAGCACCGCTCATGACAATGAAGCCGCCACAGTAGGCGAAGGACTTGAAAATGGCATTGCGGAAAGAGGATTTCTGAGGAGGTTCGCTGGCTTCGGGGGTGGTAGAATTATGTCGGACAGAATATTGGGGGTTGAAAAAGGCACGCGACGCCAAGCATTGAGCTGTCGCCGTGCGATGAGGTAACCGGGTTCGGGAGGCAGCGAGGCCTGCTGATGCTGGAGACTTCGAAGACTGGTACCGACGAGATATAAGGGCGATTCTTCTCAGGGCATGGTGGTCCGGACGACTCCGGAGCAGCGCCGCGCTCATGGCGTCTAAGCTGGCAGGAGGAACGAGCGGTCACTGCGAAGGGGCCAGACTGGAGACAATCGACCCGCGAAGAGGCCCAATGGCACAAGAAAGAGGAGAGGAGAGAGAGGTAACAACGAGCGATGACACCAAAGTGACAGGTGAAAAGCACAGAGAAAGAGACACGCTGACTGCGAGAGGAAGAGGGAAGATTCAAGGAGGACGAACAACACTTGGAGAAACCACTGCACCGCGACGTCATCTGGCCAAGCCGCGCTCGACCCGCTCGGCCTGCAGGGCCCGGCTTGGCATCTTTTGCTCGATCGGGACAGTTATACGGAGGTAGCTATAGTTACACATCTATAGTTTGTTCTCATGCATTGTTTGTTTATTTCCATCTGGATACTAGACATATGGTATTTGAAAAAATAGGGTCATCTCATCACACATAGGAAAGGAAGAGAAATAAGAATAATAATGTCAATGCGCCTCCCACCCACCGTTGTAAGTAATACCTCGTCGGCATTCCGAACGCCAGTTCCGATCCCATAAATGCATCATCCTCTTAGGTAGTTTAATAGATAATAGACAGCCAAAAAAAAAAAAAAAAATACACGGGTCATGGTGCCAACCCCGATCAACGGTTTCGGCACCTCTTCTAATTCCACTCCAATTCTTCTCCTGGCTCCGTACTGGCCCGTTTCTTGCCAGATCCAGGCTTTCGGCCCCGGGGACGCTTGACAGGACTCTGCCCGGACATGGAGTTCTTTCGCTTCCCCGGACGGGACCCAGCAGCAGCTCCCCAACCGGCTGCTGGGTCATCCATGTCGGTGGCTGCGTCCAGATTGTCCCCTTCTGCATCCTCACCACCTCCAACCTTGAATTCGTCGTCGATATTAAGCAAAGTCGCAAACTCGCGGCACTTGTCAATCATACTCTGCTCGCTGCTCAATGCGTTCATATTCCGAGCGATGGCGTCCCAGAACTTGTCGCCCGTCACGCCGTGCACCTTCGTGGCCGACTTGCTGAGCTCCTTCGATGCAGCTTTGGCCTCTTTGACGCGTGCATTCGCTGTGACACCATACAAACGGCGGAGATAGGTTCGGGCTTCCCAGAGCATGGAAAGGGATGCAGCGGCGGTAGCCAGAAGCCTCAGGGTAGCTGGATTATACTGCTGCAGGGCTACCATGGTTTCTAGGCCTTCTGTTGCAGGAGCAGGCATTCCCTCCACGGTAGTGGGCTCCCTCTTAGCGATAAAGATATCGGTTTCGATCGAGTGGGCTACAACGGTCCCAGTCGCAGAGACAATGCGTTCCATGCAGCCGATTGTCGGTACGAGTTCGGCAAGTTGATTGTAGTCAAGGAAAGCGAGGTTCTGAGCCACAAAGCGAGATAGTAGAAGATGCTCGGGCGGGTCGCCGGTGGCGTCAAGCTTTTTCAGTTCAAAGTCGACCTTTGAGCACAAGTTCGAGAGAAACTTTCTCTGGTAGCGACTGTTGCTGATTTTGATGATATCGAACAGCGGCGCAAGTTTGGCAATGTACGGGCGGCTTGATGCACCACTGGGGTCCCCGACCACATCGCGCTGGTAGTAGAAAGCCTCCTGGACAGCACGCATGTATTCCCTTTCGAACATCGATTCGTACTGCTGGTGAAGCATCTTATGAGTGTCAAACGCAACTTTTGCAATCGCGGGAACAGTCGATGTCTCCAACGAGACAAGAACGCCAGCACATTCCTTAGGGTGAACCAATCCTTGACGATTGATACTGGCAATCAGCTCGATGGCAGTCAGAGCGTAGGAGTCTTGCCGCGATTGTGCAACTCGAAGCATGCTCCGCAGAAAGTGCTGGGCAATCAACGCGGCGGCACCATCGTTGTCGCTGGCCTTCAAAGACCCTCCTAGTCGCGTGGCGCTTTCCTGCTCGGCGATCTCAGCGGCAGGTAGCACGGTCTTCTCGGCCTTCCCTTCGTGCATTGCGAAGAACTCCGCGAATGACCTCAGCACAATGTTCTGCAGGCTAGGATTATCTTCTTCAAACACCATAGACAGAACCTGCCTTGGCTTATCACGACTGAATTGGCCTGGCCAG
The DNA here is from genome assembly GCF_001889945.1 of Aspergillus brasiliensis CBS 101740. Taxonomy (NCBI): domain Eukaryota; kingdom Fungi; phylum Ascomycota; class Eurotiomycetes; order Eurotiales; family Aspergillaceae; genus Aspergillus; species Aspergillus brasiliensis. Next base: position 4,012,517 of record NW_027137442.1, read on the forward strand.
GACTGGCAAATCGATCCCAAACTCTCCAGGGACATGACTCTCAGCTCAAGAGGTTGTTTCGGAAGGGTGAAGGGTATAATGGCATCAACCATCAGGCCCGCCACTGACCCGCCGCCCCATGATGGGAAAGCATTCTTGAAATGCGGCTCGTACTTTTCAAGATCGCAGTGTCTGCCAACACAGCCGGCAATACGGATGTAGCTTTTGGCTCTGGCTAAGACTGCGGCGTTTGCACTGTCCGAAAGATCTATGTTTTTGTAATGCTGTATCGGTTTCAGAACGGAGATGGTCAGCTTCACTAGCCGGTCAGTATTGTGCAGAACTCCGTTGATAGTCCAGAGGCACGCCATCACTTCATTCAACTCTGAGCGAGCAAGCTTAGCAACGCTCTTGAAAAGGTCGTTTTGCACCTCCCTCAGCAGGGTATTGTGGGCGGACGACAAATATGGCAATACGCATCGGTAGATGACTACCACGGAGCGGAAAAGGAAAAGGTCCTCGGCCGTAGCCAGGTGTCCAATGTAAGGATGCAAAGTCTCCAGCTGATCAGGCCGGAACAACTTTGCATTGGCCTTTGCAAAAACGGTGACTGTTTGCAAGAGTGCTTGCTGGAATTCTTTCGACGATTCGGTACCTTCAACCAGCTTCTCGAACATTGTAGAGACCATTGCTTTGCATACTTTGAAGTTCAAAGATGCGGTCTTGGACGTTTCGGACAGGACCTTTCTGAGACAGTTGTTCAGGGTCTCGAGCGCTGTTTCGCTTCGCTGAACCAGGCTGACGATGAGTGTCACCCTCTCATCAAGACCGACCTTGAGTTTCGGGCCATCCTGAGCCGAGTCGATGAGTCCGTGGAAGGGAGTGAGCCAGATCTCCTCAAATGTTTGTCGCGCCAAAGTCGCCACACTGTCTTCCAAGTCGCCTGTACGTTGAAGAAAGCTATCCATAATCGCAAGCTTCAACTCGGTACGCGACGTGTTGAGGTAGATATCCTTCAGTAATCCGATGCAGCGCTTTCGTACACCAGCAGTTTGATCGGCGGCGCAGGTCAAGATAGCCCGGCAACCGTCCTCTTCCAACTTCGGCTTCAATGCAATGCATTTCGCGATCAAGGACAACGCAGAATCACGGACCATGGGAGATGCGTCAGTAGCACAGCGCAGAATTACACGCATGACTGAAGCATCTCTATCAAGAAGACTTGGGTCTTTCTCGAGCATGTAGATTACACTCTTCAAGCTACGGCTCCGAACTTTGGCCTGATCACTCGCAATCGAGTTGAGCAAAACTTTGAGAATAGTGTCGAAAGCTTTGCAGAACCCTGAGTTCAAGACAGTCAAAATGTATGCAAACTTGCCATGCGCCGTAGGCACGGTGTTGAATTGCCTAGGAAATAGATCAGTAATGTGGTGTGAGCCTCAACACAAAGTACTCACCTGTGCGTCTCGAGCCATAGCGGATCAGAGAAAAGCTTGGAGAAGAGTGAAACCAGTTCTTCAGTCGCGTCGTCATACATGACCTCATCCTTGTCTTCAGAATTGTAGTAAACGGAACAAAAGGTCTTGGACCATTGGGTAAGATAGAACCCGCGAGCACTAGCAAGCTGCCAGTTGTCTACACTGCGGTCCTGGATGAAGTATTCGAGTGTCATTCGATAGGGGCCTTCGGCAACAACAAGGTCTTGTAGATGCAAAGCACGGCTCGAATACTCTTCGAACAGCTGTTTTAGGTGCTCGCTGAGATCGCTATCAGACTCCTCCATGGCCGGAAGCAAATGCTGAGCAGTTACGATGAGATCGGAGATGGCAGAGCCCATCCATCCTAGAAGTTCAAGAGCCATGCTTTTCGCTGTCGCAGAACTCTTGTCCAACTCGGCGATACCCACCATGTGAGAGGCCATGATACGGAGAAGCAATTCTGCAGCCGGCCAGTCGGTAGAGCCTAGGACGCTGATCAGGTCTTCGGTGAAAAGGTCGAAAATATTTCGATAAGGCTGATCGCCGGTTTTGGTGGATGTCATCGCTCGTTGAACGATGAATTTGACAATGTACTGAGCACTGCGTACTGCGTTATCATGTAAACGGTTGACCTTCGTCGCAAGCTGTTCCATGGACATGTTTGACTGGTCATCATCCACTCCCTGGCTGTCGCCGAGCACTTCGTCATCGTCCTCATCTTCCGCCGATCCAGGTGGCTTGCGCCTCAATCTAGATGCCCTTGAGTTCGGGACGTCCAAAGCAGTTGTCTGCACCAGTTGCATGACCAATGCAGTTAGAAGTTGGATATTTTTTCCGTCGGCCAATTTGAACTGTCTGGCACTCTGCCGAGTAGACGGAAGCTTTTCAAGGGATACAAGAATTTCATCCAGGATATATGGGCGTTGGGCCGGGTACTTGGAGAAGACCTTGGCCAGTACATCCATGGCTCCACGTCGAACCGACTCGAACTTTTGAACACCAACAGTAGAGTCTTTCTCCGTGTGAGAATTCTCGACGAAAATTAGCTTAGCTGCGAAGAACTCCGCGGCGGTGACAGTTCCTTCTGAGACGTCAATCCGTGAGAGGAAATCCGCAAAAAGAGCAAGTACTTTTTTGCTTTGCTGGATTAAGGTACCAAGAACCCGTTTTTGGGTAGAGAAGAATTCAAAATACTTCGCATCCTTGCCTCCAGGACGTGACTGGACAGCAGGGATGATACAGTGATCAAAGACTTGGTTAAAAACATTCGGTATGGCTTCAATCAAATCTTCCGGACAAAGGTCTCGTTCCGTCTGAGAACCAGACATGGTTTGCAGAAGACTACCAATGGCAAGAAGAGCATTCTGCATGTCATCCACCTTTTTTAACCAATCCTGCGTTTCAGACTCACTTGAGGGATCGTCTATTCTGAAATCCGGAGATTGGGCAGCAATAATTGGTTTTTCACAAAGCTTCTGGATCCTATTCAGATAGTCCGATGGGATATCTTGGAGTCGATTGTACCCAACCACTTTCTTGATTGCCTTCTGCAGCCGCGTATGGGCGTCGGATGAGAGGATGAGCCCGTTCACCTCGAGTGCATGGGCTGTAGTAAATACCACGTTTGTTTGTTCAGGAGCCGCACCGGAGGATGTACTGGGGTCGAGCTGATCCTCAGATTCGAAGATCTCATGGAGCAAGTCCTGCAACTTCACTAGGGCAGCGTCTGCCTCTTCCTTTTGGTCTTTCAGCCGGATAGTCGTAAGATTTTCGCCCCCATCAGTATTGAGTTTCCTCTTCTTCGACATGCCGTGATCATCAATGTGGGGCGGCAATGGCTTGACGGGAATTACTACCGATAGTTGACTTGGCTGTTGGCTCGGTCGGGAGGAGGGTGTAGGTACAGGTCTGTTTGCGACGGAAGGTTGCTGTTCATTGAAGGACGTAGGCTTTTGCGGCGGTTCTATGTCATCCGGCGTAGGATCTATCGATTGTCAGTTCACTTCTGAAGCCCATGTGAAGCGATGAAGCCCTACATCGAAATGCAATATCCGTAGCATCTAACATCATCTTTGCAAATGAACCAAGCTTGTTGCTGCTGGCGACATGGTCGTGGGCGGCTGTCAAGGGTGGTTGCCGAGTGCTAATCGAGCTTGTTGGCAGCTTGAACTTGCTAGTACCCGGGTAGGTGAGCATATGATATAAGAATGAAGCATGGATGAAGCTCACAATTCAGTCAACTGATCACCATCCAGCAATTGCTGCAAGTATTCCCGAGATGTCTCTAAGCGATTCGACTCGTCCCGTCCCGATTGGATTTCACCATTGAGTTGACTTAATGCCGTACGGCCGGACTGGAGGATGTGATTAATGGAGGTCGTATTGGGGGGTCGACCGACGTCAGGGCGTAGGATGCAATCTTAAGGAGACAAGCCAATCAGTTAGTTCAAGTTCACGGTGTTCACAAAGAGGGTTTATCTCGGTCTGACCTAAACCGAATAACGGCGAGCTGGACATGGGCGAGTACTGCAACGCTTCCTCAACAGCCAACGGCCTTTGCCAGCGGCGAGCCTGCCCGCTGGGGGCATGAGCTTGCGCTTGAGGATGGCCGTTGATGACGACCTGAACGGCCGGATGCCAGTTTTGAGCCATGGCGGCGGATATCCCTACTGGGAAGCTAAGGATGGGATAAAGGAAGATCTATGACTGTAGCTTAGACATGCCCTCCTCAGAGACATGGCTATGGGAGCAAGGAGAATGAGAGACCACCCCCGATAAACGCCTGATCATCCAAAAGATCTCCATGGCAAACCAATGCAATAATTAATGCCAGGCACGGTTCTCTTGCCGCTGCCGCGCCTCACCGCCCGGCACTAATGGCGCGCTGGGCCTGCGAAAATTGGCCCGTGCTGGAGCCATTCTTTCCGCCGCCATCCAAAGAATTGCAAGGCGGGAAAGAAAAAAAAAATAGTGAAGGGTCATTTAAATCGTGTTTCAATTTGTCCGATCGATCAGATCTGTTTTGCTGCAAACCACCGTATCTTTCAATATGTCCGCGATCGGAACTCTCGTCTTCTGCACTGACTGCGGCTCTCTGTTGGATGGCTCAATTGGAGATCCAACTAAGATTCTTGTCTGTGATGTCTGCGGAGCTAGGAATAAAGGTAGGTTTGCCTTGTTGATATCCTTAAGGCGCATTCACTGACCTTTTCCCTCTTTTCCTTGCCATTCAGACACCGTTCCCCAAACTATTGTCTCCGAGTCCAAGCCGAGCGCATTCCCGTCTGCCTTGAGAGCGAAAAGATCTGCGGTCCAGACCTTGACGGCGTCCGACAGAAGAACCGAAGCCCTTACTCAACATACTTGCGTGAAGTGTGGACGGAAAGAGATGTACTACACCACCGTACAACTGCGCAGTGCAGATGAAGGTAGTACGGTGTTTTACACCTGTGTCTGTGGTCACAAGTATGCAACCTACGATCTCTTTCTCTTTCCTTGCTTCTTCCGCAATACCTCATACTAATCTTCCGTTACACAGGGAATCGACGAACAACTAAACGGCAAAGACCTGGTGTCTGTATTTTTCTTTGGGGAATTCTCAATTGTACATCTATGAGTCATGAAAGCAACTATTTACCGGCATTGTAGACTTTTTATTCGCATAATTCATCAAGCAGACACGGCAGCAGGGGCACCAGAGTCCGGCACCAGCGCATACTCCATCTCTCCGTTCTTTTCATACTCGGCCATATCAAGCGCCACGATAATGCTGTCCCGGACAACCTGCTCGGGGTCGTTCAAGAACTTCTTCAGGGTATCCTCGACACCCTCAACATCACCCAAGCTACCAAGGGCCTCCGCAGCTTCGTGGCGCACCATACCAGCTTCTTCTTGGTTGCTAAGAGTCTCGGTGAGACTAGGGACGGATGCGGGGTGGCAGAGTTGACCGAAAACGAATGCGACCTCGTGGCGGAACAGCGCAGAGGGGTCCTTGAGACCCTTGGCGAGGGCCTCGACAGCCTGAACGGCGGTGGGCAGATCAGGAGGTGACGCGAGGTCGCGCAGGGCAAACATGGCACGGTATCTTTGGAAGAGAGGGAGCTTGGTGTCCAGCAATGTCTGCTCCAACTCAGGGATAGAGGGTTCTGCGGCGGCCAAGGGCATTGGTGGGGCGGGGTCGATGGAAGTGAAGTCACTATATGTTATAGAAGCACTCGATTAGCATGCAATCCGAATGACTTGGCTGCGACAAGAGAAAAGTAAGATCATACCTAGGCTTCAACTTCTCAGCCTTCCTGGCTTCGGAGTTCTCCCACACGATACGGTCCACAGCGATGTCGCACGTCTCCCTAATGACGTCGGGCTCCTTCTCATCATCCTTCAGCGCCTTCAGAATCTCCAGACTGTCCTCATAACCCAGAGCACCCAGGGCCTCAGCGGCCTCATGGCGGCACATAACATCCTCCTCCTTGTCCTTCAGAACCTGCTGAAGGAACGCGACAGCGTCCGGGTTACGAGTCTGACCCAGACAGTAGGCAAGCTCATGCTTCAACAAAGCCGACTTGGAAGAGAAAGCGGCAGCGATGGCCTGAATCGCCGGAAGGGTGTCCTCGGAGGGAGGCTGCAGGCACGCCAGGTACTTGAGGGAAAAGAGGGCCCGGAAGCGGCGCGCGAGGGGCTCGGACTCATTGACAAGAACCTTGCGGAGGGTGAGGACCGTTTCACTCACTCCCTCCACATTGTTCTCGTTGACAGCAGACATGATAAAGAAAAATTATTGATTAAGGAGTGTGGTTTCTAGTTTGCAAAATTTCACGAGAACCAGCGAGAAACGAGGGGCAAAAGAGGGAGAAGGGGGAGCGAGAGGACCTTCAGGCATGAACTGACGATAGGTAAATTTTCGATCTTATCACGTCGCCGATAATAAATTTTAGGTGGGGGCGGCGGGGTTCCAAACCGCCGTGGCTGGGCGCCCTTTTTTATGCTTTGGAAATCTTGCCTGTGCCATTCTTTTTTATTACAAAGTAGTCCTTCTCGGCCTCCTTGGCCGGATCTGTTCTTGCCGGGATGGTGATTATCGAACGATATTTTTGAAAGCTTGGGAAAGCATAAGAAGCGTTGTTTTCAAATTCGCTGACAATCCTCGTCCATTTCCTCATGTAAATCTCAATTGCACAAAGTCCTAACCAAACCTCTATTCTCATCCTTTTCTCTAGACCGCTGAAGCCTACGGACTAAAACGAGTCATTGCGGAAAGAGCCAAAAAGGAAGATCCACTTGCTGCAGGTCTGAAAGCCCATCTGCTACCCGGTGAACTTCCGTTCTGCCCTCGTGCCTTCGGAGGAATTTGCCAGATCCGTATGAGGTATGGTTGTGAGCCGCGTTGCTGGATGTAGAAAGTTAGTAGTCAATTCTTCCGTTCAAAAGGTTCCGGTTAGACTACGAAGAAGCAGCTGAATTACTATCATTACTAGTTTTTCACACATAATGTCGTATCATTGATATGAAGGGGGCGGCATAGTATTCATGTGAAGATCATGTCTACGATGAAGTCATGATAGTACTAGTACCTCGCTTGTTCGCCTAGTACGCCTTTACTACATATACTGGAGAGCTGGTCAATTAGTACTAGCTGACACCATCCTTGGTCTGCTAATTGAAGCCAATGTCCTAGTCGGTTAGCCACTGGTACTAGTAGCAATTTGCAAGATTGTAGTTGATTGAAGTTTGCGATCCCACCGCCATAGGAGGAAGGCACTCCATGTCCGTACGCTATGTCTCAAAATTACATACGCCCCAATGAAGCCGGAGCATTTATACCGATGGTCGGTGCTAGCGCCTTTAGTTTAGATAGTACCTGGCACAAGTCGAGAGGTATTGCTCAAATTATCAGCGACTGCTAGAACAAGTTCTAATTTCTTGCGAGCTGCTTAGCATTAAAGTGATATGTAAGTTCATGATACTGCATACCAGCAGTCAGAAGGGTTTCGCCAGGATACGTCAATATGAATCTGGTAATAGCGAAAAAAGTGTAACATTTAGGAAAGTTAATTTATCACCTAGCACAACCCAGAACTTGAACAAAGACCTGCACTTATGTACATGACACCAGAAACCCCAATCATTTAGTCTTGATGTGCTTGAGCTTCTTCGGTTCGTAGACGAAGTTGTTAGCGTAGGCCTTGGGAACGAAGCGACGCTCATTCGGCTCCTGAACGAAGTACTCGTATCCCTGCTTCTGGGCGAACAGGATGGCATCCTCCTTGCTCTTGAAGTTCAGGTGGGTACCCTGCATGCAATCAGCAGAGGACTGCCAGCCCATGAGGGGGTTCTCCCAGCGATGACCCCTCTGCAGGATATCCCAATCCATTCTCCAGTGGTGACCGTGCCAGGTTCCGGACTGTGTGGCGGGCTTCGCTTGACGGTAGATCCTGGAGATAATTGATCAGCGCGTCTGATACAGGTGGGTGATAGATATTCGATTATGGAGCTTCATACCGGACAGTACGGGCCTGAAGATCGGTGGGAGCGCCGGACAGAACAGCGGCAGCAACAGTGGCACCAGGCTCACTGCCATCCATAACGCGCTTGGGCACAGGGGAGAATTGACTGGTTTCGGTTTGTCAGTTTGGGTCACTCCAATTGTATCGCGAGGTGGGAGGATTCGTACGAGGTGCCGTGATCAATGGTAGCGTCATAATCGGGCTGATGGCGGGTCATAGCCTCAGAAGGGCTCTCCTTGCGAATCAAGGTGCTCTCGGAGTGAGGAACAGTCGGGGCATCAGAAGTGCTGGATGTGCGGGAAGGGTCGCCTCGACCGGTGCCCGTGGACACAAAACGCGCATTGACGGGGGCGGCGAGCCTGCCCGTGCGGAGGCAGGCGAATCTTCCTGCTCTGGCAAGCGACATGATGGCGAGGTTGTGCTTGGATGAGTGGAGAGAGCAAGGTGCTGCGGTAGAGCAATTGCAAGTTGAGGTATGCGGCGAGTGCCGGCCTTCAGACGAGTCCGAATGCGGTTTAGCGCGACTCGAATGAGCCTCCCTGCGTCGAACCGCTCTTCCGACAACCCGCTTTCTCGTTGGCACTTCTTCCTTCTCTCCGTCATTATCCATTGTCCTAGTTCACCTGCTAGCGTCAAGGTAAGCTGGTTATTCCCAGTGTGATGCTCTGAATTCCGCGTCTCTCTATCTATTGATCCGACATTTTTCTGACTCGGGGTCGCACAGATCCTACAAGATGAGCTACATCGCCCGCCGCGGTCTCTCGACCTTGATCCCTCCCAAGGTACGAAACATCCCATATAACCACCAGAATATATCCTTTTCTGATGCTAATTGATGTTTAGATCGCTTCCCCCAACGTGAGAACCCCTACCTTGGTCTTCCCCGACACTGCCTAGACGTTACCGCCCGGAGCAATCTCTTTCGTGCTTTACCTCGGGAACTCAACAAAACGCGCGTTATACCTGATGAACACAACTAACTGTCAAAAAGGCGATCGGTGCTGCCAAGGATGCTGCCCGCATGGACCGTGTCGTGAACTTCTACGCCAGACTCCCCCGTGGCGCTGCCCCTGAGGTTAAGCCCACCGGCATCATCGGCCGTTACCAGGCTCGCTACTTCGGAAAGAACCCCTCCGCTGCTCGTAAGTACACTCTATCAATCATGTCTTACCGTGTGAAAGATGCTGATGATTTGCTTACTTGATAGCCCTCGCCCACGCCATCGGTACCATCCTGATCCTGGGCTACAGCATGGAGTACTACTTCCACCTCCGTACGTCCCCTACATTCTTCTGGCGTATTGTGCAGCAGGGCTTACCATTTCACAGGCCACCACAAGAACCACCCCCACTAAGCAACTCGCTTTTTGGTTTCTGGGAGCGGGAGATCCTGTGTATATACCACACACTCTACAATGAAGACGATGTAGAAGAATCAAACTTGTACCACCTCTAAGTTGCGTTTTTCGTTAACGTATCTTTCACTATAATATATAAGCTCTCTCGGTCAAACATTATGTGTCAAGAGGCGGTGATTTCCGTAGTCTTCTCAAGTTTCCACAATCTGCGAGGCTATACTTGACCGGGCGAGACCAAACACACTAGGTGTAAATCAAAATATTATAGAACAGGGCAATATGCCTCCTTTGACACAATTCTGACAATGGCTAGCCCAGAACATGCTCTGAGCTACGTCTAACTGTAAAGGAGAACCGCCATACTCATAAATTCGGTTTGTAGGTGAGAAAGCACTACGTATCCAGTGCAAAAGGCATAGACTGACAGTCCTTAATAACTGAGTAACTAATGCATCAGGAACAGGACAGTGGGTAGACATGACCAGGGTTCGATCCTACACACGAAATAAGAACAACTTCATATCTCATGTATTGTCATTATTACTATTGAAATTTCCGGACGGATAGTGAGGACTTCAGTCACTGCAGGTCGAAGTTCTCAACTCTACAATGTGTGAGGTTGGTGAAACACGAGAAGAGGGGCCCCAGTAATTGAGGAGAGCCGAGCTCTAACGAGAACTTGCTGGTATGGAACCGGAGATATAAAATACTTCTATTGAGTTCTGTATGCCTTCTTCTTCTCTTTCCTTGCTTCTATCTCTCTGTTTCAATAGTAGGAGCGGACAAACCTTTTCTGTACAGGGTATCAGAATACTCCAGAATAGCAAGTTGAAAAACCATTGATCCTTGAAAATTGGAGCGCCATCGCTGTATTAGAGAATACCTTCAGTTTGATCTGATTCTTTTGATCTCAGCATCCGCACGTAGTGAAACGGCCAACAGAATGGGCCCCAGCCTTTTCATATGCGTTAGCTCCAGTGTGTCCCAAGGACCGAACAGATGCATAGTCATGAAAGATGAGCACTGGCTGCTATAACTGCTATCTGTCAAGTACCTGATATAGTTGTGATCGTACTGAGCAACTATCAGATAGATCTCATGTCGATCCTGCGCGACAAGAAAATGCCTATTCCTCTAGTCAGCATCCCGGTGTTGTCTTGCAAACGAGTCTAAAGATCACTGAGGGATGTTGGGCATCATACCTCATATCAATTGGATTTGGCATTTCACAATCATTCTTGATCCAGGCCACCATCTGTGCGCTTTCTTGCATTTGTATAGGAACGGATTTCTTGGATCGTCTGACAGGCTTCACCTCGATGATGGCCTGAGCTTTTCCGCGACGGTCATCGAGATAGCCATCAGTTCTTGCCTCAAAACTGGCACCATCAAACTTAGCTTTGAAAACTTTTCTATGCAAAGTCCAGTTGTTGGCGAGCTTAAAGGGTACGGTCAGCGCATTCAAGAAGATAACCAAGGCACAATTCACTATCTGTTCGTCTTTCGTTGGAGGGTATAACTGATTCTCCATTTCCTTGGGAGCAGGTGTTATCTCTGCGAATGGGCTTGGATTAGGGGTTGGGGTCTCAGGGATTAAGGTCTCATGGATTGGGGTTTCTGGAGCCAGTGCTTCCGAATCATCAAGAGGATCATAGATACGAAGGTCTTCAATGTTCAATGCTGCGGAGATATTCGTGGACCTTGAAGGTGATTCCATATACTCATCGGCACGCTGTCGACCAAGTAAACGCGCGCGTGTCCGATGCGCAACAGGAGTCGTAAGTGACTCCGGATCAGTTTCATCCTTGGTGTTCGTAACCTCCAGCTGGTAGTGTCGGGCAATGTAGAAGTTTCCTTCTCCAGAATCCGGGCGCGTGAAGCTCTGACAGTATATGTCCCATGATTTGTAACCTTTCAACATCTTCTCCGCTTTCGCGATCCATCCATTGAAACCAGGAAGCATTTTCGGCAGATCTACTGCGTGGTGAGTCACCCATAGTACACGAAGCAGCATAAATTGTTTGAACTCAATCTTTGAGGCAGATGCTAGCTCTGCCCCGTGTACAGTCTTGCCTGTGAGTTCTAGCTCAGCCATGGCATCCTCCCATTCTTGCGCATTCGAAGGTAGTCTGTGCGGTAAGTCAGGCATGGTGTTATGTTCCCACAAATGTGGTCAGTGAAGGTCTGAAGTGAGTAAGGTCAATCTCTATACAGCCTTGGAGGGGCAAAAACGGCGCAGAACGCGCTCGAGTTGGGAGAGGAGAGAGGATTGCGTTGGGTACGTTAAATCTTGTTATACCCGTCTACCTCAGCTTTCAGAATGACTATCCCGCCGTAGTTCTGGTCTCTGTGCTTGTCGCAAAAAAGAACTGGGCGTCAATATGGCCAATGGGAGATCCATGCGCATATGCTGGCTGCGAGTACCTCCTGCTGGTCAACACAATCAGGGCTCGATCACAGTGAGCGCTAATGATGTAGGATTAGACGTAACAAACACAAGCTGGGCAAACGAACAAGAAGGTGCTTATTCGCAAATGATAAGAATAAGAGCTGAGAGAAATACTAGACATAATGTGAGAGTAGAAGGTAGGTACCAACGCAGGGGAATTTCTTCTTGCGGTATCAGCCGGTCTCAAATATATACTACTAGCTACGAGTTTAATGAATAGCTGGCATAACCCGTAGAGTGAAGTAAGACGCTTATCCTCAATTCAGTCGCATTCATTAGGCAGACAGTACTAAGTATTGAATGTACAAAAGTACTAGTAGGACAAATGGGATTTGGTGGGTTGGAAGCCGTGAATCTGGGGACGCTGATTGGTGGTTACCCGGCAACCAATGTTGCTGCTCTCAAAGCGGAAACAATTCGGTCACTTCCATTGCGACGTCCTGGAGACAAGGAACAACATAAGAGAGCACAAGGCCCCCTTTTCGTCAACCATCAGCCTACTCTGTTCTGTATACCAAGTGCCGGCTAAATTTGAAATTGTCTAGCTTCCCTGACAGTACTCCACCACTATGTCACGCGTTGCAGAATCTCCAGCCCGTCGCCTGGTGCGGGTGGCATTGAGGGACTTGGCGCTAAAAATCAAGAGCTTAGCAGTTGATGAATTTGACCTGCAGCAACTAGCCAACCTCAATATTCAGGTCAATTCTATGATACTAGATGAGGTGTCCGCGAATAAGCCTACTTATTTCGCACCCTATTCGGACCACTCGTTTCCAGAACCCAATGATGATGACCTTCAAGGATCTTATAACGGTCTAGAAGATGAAACCGACCCTGCTTTTACCCGTCCCTATGATCGCGCATACGTGATGGACATGCACCTTGACTCTTATATCAGCTACTATAACCTAAAAGCCAAACGCGAAGGATACAGGACCCCCTGGGTTCCGAAGTGGTAAGAAAGTCACTACCATCATCTCAGGATGTCCACTAACCCCTACTATATAGCATCGGAGACTCAGCGTTTGGGAATATAGGACTGTACAGGGATGAGCAGCCGGAGTTCGGATGCTTCAAGATCGCAGAGCCGAATGACCCTGCCTGTCCACATGTGAAAGCGGTCATTTACAATAATATGGTCGCCACAGATTCCACCATCCTCTTTGGCGAGTTGATGCCAATTCTCCGAATCATGCTGAAGCAATATTGGAGAGCGAAGTACATACATTCAATGGTCTCACCGGTAAATACTACGCCCTCTACTTATTGGCCAATGGTCTCCACTGTCCCGTACTGACTCGCGCTCTAGGTCTTGGTATTTTCGCTCATGGGGTTACAGGCCCGAGTAATTGAAGCCTTTTTCCAGGGTCAAAAGCTGATTTTACGCCCCACTAAACTGTACGATTTCAGCCACGGAAATCCCAATGCCTTCAAAACCTTTACGGAGTGGTATATGGGGAAGCCTATTGGAGATACTACACAGGCTTCCTAATACCTTCGCTTGTTTCGCATCAGCTTGTCATTAAACATTTGTCAACCGCGTGCTTATGATTGTCAGTCATGTTGTTCGCTAGTTCTTTTTCATCGTTCAAGCAAGGTGTCACGGTATGTGAAAAGTATGTCACGTGGGGGAGTTGCAAGGCGCATATTCTCTTATCATGATATGACTAATCTGGAATGGGACTTTTTTTGATTGTGATATTTCTCAGCGGCTGTTTTTGCATCAATAATCAGGGCATACTGCGACCCCATTTCAATCCAAACGGCACATGAAAGGAACTTCTTTCCGTAGCGGAGATAATCTGTATCGCAGATGATGTGTTTCAAGGGTGCTGAAGGCTCTAATTTGGCACACAGTCGGACAGCACACATCGCACGGCGTGCACAAAGTTGTATACTACCAGTAGTAGTGTGTACCTAGATCCATATCCCCCCCCTGGGGGCAGGCAATGAATCAGGGACAGGGCTTAGTGCTGCCAACCCTAAAGTGGTTGAAACCAACATTGCTGCGATTTCCCTACATCTACGCCCTTTGATACCCACCTACCATCAGGGATGACGGTGGCTGTGCACGACGAACTCGGACTACTGCAGTTACTGCAGCCATTGCAACTCCCAGGCAACGAACACGTCACTTGACCGTGGCTTAGACTGATGATAGTGCTAAGATATGCCCTACTAACTAGTATCTCTTGGTAAGGAGGAGCTTCAGAACTTAATGGTCACGAAGAGGTAAGAGAAAGTCATGGAAATAACGCGCAGTTATTACCTAAAAGAGTTGTTGATCTGAGTTGCTGCAGTTGGTACGAGATAGTACTGAGAGATACCAAGTACTAGGTACGGTAAAGAGCCGCATGGCTGGAATGGGCTGTAACAGATGGTAATAAGTAATGATGATGATGATTGGGGATGCAGAATGGGGACTAGTGAGATTCGTTGGTTCTTTTCGTTGTCGGGGGGTTTTTTTTTTTTTTCCCTTCTCCCCAACGAATACTAGTTAGTTACAGCATACGAACAACGGGGCAGCGTTATGAAAGTCATTGCCTGCATAAGCGATGAGACAGCCACTCTACATGCTGCGAGCGCAACGTTAGAGTTTAAGGCCAGGGCGTAAAATGCATCGGAGCATGGACTTTAAACGGACTTGCCCGTCGAGTACTGGAGGTATTTGGTGTGTTTCCTCCAATATGCCCCCTGTCTTCATATTAGGTGAGATGAGAGAGCCAGTCGGAGACGCACACACAATAGATACCCAAGGCAGGTAAGTGAGTGTTGGGTATCATCCCAAAATGTTGAGAAAGAACTTCCATAGGGATCAAGGTATGACAGTGAGTAGGGGCATGGTGGTGTGGCTTAGTTGCCTCCCAGTCTAGACACCCGACTCATCGTGATTACCATGAACTTTGCGGAGGTTGTATCCCGATTCATGCAGTTGAACTTAGCTGACTTACCACTGACGTCTGAGTGGCAAATTCTAGACTCTGCATATACGTACCGGTTGACAGATGGTGATTGGTGATAGCTAGGTACGGTGTTCGGAGCCCATCTCAAGCTGCTACCTCTACAGAACTATGAGCTTGGGGTCCAAGCCCCACGACAAACAAACCTTTGGCTTGTAGGTACCTCGGCTGTTAGTAAATCGCAACGATCTGCGTAAGGTGATTGACTGCGATGAGCTGTCTGTGTACAGCCACTACGGGAAGCCGGGGCAACACACAACTGGCATCGCTCCAAGGCAATTGGGCTTGATAGACTGATAGTAGTTTGACATCTCCGGTTCTGCAAACGGGCGGTGTTTGGGAGAGCAGTGCGTGACCTTACAGAGTACATCATCATCATCTAGCACAAGAGCAGTACTAACTAACCAGTAATTCGTTGCCGTTATCTCGGGGTCTGACTGTGAAAATCACTGTGCATCGGCTAAACTCGGCGCAGGGGAAGGGGCTCTTCAGCACCTGCCAGTAGGGGTCTCAGAACAAAATGAGGCAACTCAGATAATTCACGCAGCTCTGACACGTTCTGGATTTCTGCCATCCACCCCTATGGTGTCCAGATTTGTTCAAGTGTCGTCAAAGCGGACACCGCGCTAGCCTTCTCGGAAAGGAAGCGGGGTAGTTAAGTCGTGGATGGAGGGTGACAGTGATCCCAGTGAAACTCCCCCTGGAGATAAGTGTGAACAGTGGCGCAGCACTGTCGACTGCTTGAAGTCTGAACAGTTCCCAGTCTGGGGGGTTTTGAAAACCCGTGGTGTCTAGACCCTTCGTTCCTGAATCATCTGGCCGTTCACCCACTTCTTGGTGGCCACACTTAATCTCACCCCAGCCGAATCATCATTTGCCAATTACTACGGTTATGCTCTGGTCGGCGCTCTCCGAACTCAATCAGTGAAGGATGTATCCATCTTAGAGCTTATATCGCCTCACTTTGCGCGTCAAGCGAGCGTCTTGATCTGTCGCCGTGCACAATGGATGGTATAGCTGTTCTAGATCACGATCCTCGTTCGACTGCGCAAGGCTACCTCCTTTTAAGTCTAGTCGGAAAATTGTTCCTGTCGGTAAGGTAGGCAGCTTGTAGAGTCACTTGCTGGACGTAGTCTGAAGCAGTGAACGCGTTTGCTATCGATTGATGATAGCAAGCATGAATGTGCGAGATCTCCTGGATAGCTACTGTATCTGCTTGCGTAGTAATGGGGCTCCTCAGCCATGTCGAACTTGCTAGCCGTGATCCTGTCAGAAGCACTAGTGACTGACGAATGGCAGTGCAGTGTAATCCAAACCCAGCATCAGTAAGTACTAGCATCCGTTGAAGTTGCAAATGCGGGACAATGTCGACCGAGCTCATTCCACAAATGGTAACTCCTCTAATGGTAACTCCTCTACTCAATGGATGATTTTCATCACAGAGTCTTAAGTCTGAACTATTAGGCAGCAAGCTCCTCCATCGCTTGGGGGCAGCTGTGTCGATGACGTTCCGGCCAGCCAAGATGCCTGGGATGGCCGACAAGGCTGCCAGGGAATCACACGCAACATCGGCCAGATTGCTGCGCAAACGTCACCAAAACACTTGGGGCAGTCAGAAGTAGCGGTACCTGCTCTGCTGAAACGGTATTAGGCAATACGAAGGCGCCCATTTGCCCGTATCAATGGATGACTCCATCACATTTCAGACTAGTTATAAAAAGCGGAAATTATCTCCCCCCGACATCTTCCTCTTTTTGATGCTGGATTCTACCCATTGCAAACTTACCAAGGTCTTCTGAAAGTCTTATAACCTGCTTGCCAAAGACGCAATTCTCGTTTCCATTGTTGGAGCTGCTCTTTTTTTCCTCTGCGCCTGTCAGCAGAACAGCGGAGGATTTCTTGTTCCGATTACTTGACTTCATCTCGTCTTCCCTGCTTGCTTCTTTCTATTCTCACCCCACCCTATCCTGACTTGCATTGATCCTCCTATCAATTTGACAATATTCAACCATAGTTATCGATGGGAGATGACACGGGATACAGTGGAGCGAATGTTTTCTTCCCAAGCAATTGGTCAGGTTTTCGGCCTCGATCTCGCCAAGGAAATCACCTGGTACCCGGTGGTTTCTCAAATGCCCCCTCATCGGTCAGTCAATGACTAATTGGATTGCGCTTCGTGTCCTTGACAGCTAATATTCTGGCGTAAAGCAGTATGCTTCATCCTCCCCGTACTCGCCCGTATCCACGAGAAGTATGAGTCCAGTCGATGGCCTGCACCTAGACACCAGCTTCCCTGCAGGCGGAATAATGAACGACCTGGCGGATATGCATATGGAATACAGCGGCATACGGGGACTATCTGTGGGTTATGATCCATTGCCACTGATAGTCCCCACTATCTCTCCAGCGCAGGATGGTGTTCATGCCAGTGATCTTGATCTTATCCTGTCACAACTTGCAGCTGCAGTTGAAGCAAAGCTCCCACAGCAAGACGCAGCTCATCTTCATGAGATGAGAGACCTACTCAATGACAGCTACAACAGAATTATTGAAAAGGTCCAGCACCAAATCGATACAACAGAGTATCCACCTCATTCGCCCGATTCGTCTGACTCGCCTGTTAGCACGCATAATGGAGACAGATACATTTGCTTTCTTTGTTCCAAGGGAAATCAAAGAATATTCACGGATCGAGGTAACTTCAGGCGCCACGTCTCAGACAAACACCACTCAGAATTTCGATACCCGTGCCTAGCCCATCCGAGATGTACCTGGTCGGCAAACAGGAGGGATAAGGTTTATACCCACATGAAGGTCCAGCATATGTGCAAGGTGTCTCGAGAGGAGATAGATCGAGTCGCGATTAGACAAAGACCACCGCGCAAATGTGGGCTATGTTCAAAGCCAGTAAGATGCTGGGCAGACTACTTCAATTGCGTTGCCAACCATTGTCGTATCAAGAAAGTCGGTTCGACGAAATCAAACGCAAGCCAGAGTAGACGGGGCAGTGATGATCGCGGAGGAGGCAACAATGGATCTGGCTTCGGTGGGAATTCTTCCTCGGGAAATAGCTTCGGTCAATTTGGGCCGCAACAGTTCAATTTTGGCAATGATGGGAGTTTCTTTTCACCTGGTGTCGGTCAAAACAATGGCCATTATGGGAACAGTTTCTCTGGCTACACGGGTGCTACAAACGGAGACGACGATGATTCCACCTCAAACTACTCCTGCGGTGAAGCCGATGCCGTCTCAGATGAAGCTCCATCATCGTCTTGCTGCTCCAGCGACGTATCACACGCGATGGATGTTCCTGCCCCGTCTAGTATCATAAGCCAGCACCTGGCCCTGATGCAAGCGACTCCTACAGAGAGAGCTGAAAGCTGCGACTCGGTTTCGCTCGGCGAGACCTGCCTGCCATCCACACCCGGTGACACTGATTCAAGAGCCGGCGAGGAAGCTCATCGCCGTATATCGCGGCCTTTTGGTAACGCGGACTCAACGCCCAAGCGGAACTCGCGTCCTATGGCTGAAGACCGTTTCGAGAAGCGGTGCCAGGGCTGCGGACATGTTTTCGACAATTGCGATAAGTGCCGTCGTCTAAAGGAGACCAGCCTCCAGTGCCACTTGTGCACAGACAATGCCTGCAAGGTCCATGCTTCTGAAAGAAACCCCCAAGCAAGTGGGGAACCGGAAAGCTGCAAACAGACAATTGACAAAGGCGATCAAGGTGTTCCTGGGCACTCACTCTGGACTAATCATTGGTCCCTGTCGCCAACTGGGCACTCAGTGGAGCCTTCAGCCCTTGATGATTATGATCGTTATACGCCACCTGGGAAATGTGCCCATCTGGGAGCTCAAAAAACATCGAATGGTCATAGCCTTGACTTGGAAGCTGCCGAAGGTGAAGGTGTACACTCTGGCAGTAAACTAATGAGGATAGAGGAGTTCAACCAGGCACTCAATATGTTGTCCGCAGCGAACTCGGCATATCAGTCGTACGAAATCCTCTCATTCTGTGTCCTGAATGTAGTGCAAGACTTCTTCGACCAGATGCTGGTCTCCTGGCTCTTGTGCGAGGCAGCCCTTTTACATTCAGTGTCATTGTCATACTGTGGGTGCTTGCCTTACTTCCTCTCATTGAATGAGTCTGCTAAACATCGGTCTAGGTATCGGTGAAAGCGGAATTCTGGGGGAGCGAACCGGGTCCCCCATTAATTGGCGCTACTTTCCACGTCTATGGGAAAAGATGCGTTACCAACCCACGGCTAGACCAACTCCGCGGAGGAAGCATTTGCAGCTACGAACGACCCTCCAAGTGACCGCCGGACTATTCATACTTCGTGCCACTGTTCTGAAGAGGAAGTCAATGATAAGTTCATCAACAGACACTTCCGTGGAGGTCTCCAGGCCTAGCAAGGTCGGTACTGAACTTCAAGTTAGCGAGCCAGGTGTCCAGGTTCCCCCATCTCTCGAAGCGATGTTCAGCCGGGGCACAGAGGTGGTAGCGGACGCTTTCTCCAGCTTGATCACCGGCGTCATGTCTGCCACGGAAGAAGAAATGGAGCTTCTCAAGCCCATATCAGCGCATATTCCGAGCCTCTTTACGAGGGGATCAACGTGGCTCGGGGAGGAGAGCCTGTTCGAGTGAATCTGCTGCCTTTGTAGAGAGGCCATTTTCGGTTGACTGTTTTTGTTGTACTTTTATCGATTTGGTGCGTCACGAATCTGACGACCTCATGACTGTATATCCCTTGCATTTAGTGTTCTTATGTTGTTAATAGCATGAATTAATATGATGAATCATGTAGCATTGTTGATTAGTTAGTAAACTATGGCATTGTCATCTCTCCGCAGCCGACATCGGGGATAGGAGTTAACGAGCCCGCGCACTCCGAGATGACATAACCGACGGTAAGTTAATTAACTATCGATAAGCGGTGCCAGCAACAGTATTTCGGAGCCAGTTCCTGCCGACCAATTGAAGACGCAGCCCCGACACCTCTCTCCCTGTCCTTTATCACTAATAACATTTTCTTACTATTGGAAGTCGGGTGACCGTTCTAAATTATTAGCCTGCTATGATATGATCCCAGTAGCCCATTCACCGACTACTCCCACCCCTCACATTTTCGGCCGATCATGAGTAGTCCGCCGCCATCTGGCTCGCCCCCCGCTCAACCGGGGTCTCCGTCCCGAGATTCTGGAACTGTATGGCATCCCGCTAGGGAATGGTTGGAAGAGGACGAGGACGAGGATGATATGGACTATGAGCCGGATGAAATAGATTCAGATGAAAGAGAAGAAGATCCAGAGGCTGAATTGTATGAGGACGAAGAAGAAGACGTTGATGCTGGTGATCATCGCTTCGGTAGGTTTGTCGCCGCCGCCCTCCCTCCTCATTCCCTCCTTTACAACTGGCACATTGGCTTATTTTTGCTTTTGCATGCGTTTAATCTACTTCGTACTTTTTTTTTCATCTTTGCATTCTAATAACTTACGCTCTTTCAAGACCCAGAATTGCATCTAGGAAACATACACATCGAATTCGCCATGGACGAGTCGGATCAGGAGCAGCATGGTGAGGAGCGTCACGAGGGAAGGCACAATAGAGGTAGCGTATCCGCATCTTCATCTTCACTTGCTGCTGCTATTGCTTAGACCTTGGTCACTCATTATAGCAGTTTCCGCAGCTCGATTACTAAACCTATTGGCTTCGAATGGTCTGCGCCACATCCTCCATTATAACGGACTACACGACGCCAACGTGGTGGACGAAGACGAGGACGACTACGAATTCGGCTTCTTCGGGTACCGGCGACGAGCACGACGATCGGGTGGTCAGCAGTTCCCCAAGGTACCGAGCGAAGAGGGAACGCAGCTCATGGGTTCTGGCGATTTCGGATCCAACCCTCACTATGTGGACAGACTGAAGAGGCGGAAACGGGCTCTGGCGACGAAGATCATGTGGCGAGAACTGGGGGTGGATGTGTCGGGGCCGCAGAGGAGGGATGTGCAGTCAATAACTCAGGTGGGATTTATCTCAGGTGAGAATAGATATAACTGGTTCTGGGCTGACTGCAGGTAGGGACTGATACCTGGCTCGGCGGCGGATAAGATCGTTCATTTCGACTCGCGGTGCTACTCCGGACAGTTCTCGGACGACGGCAATTTCTTCTTCTGCTGCGCCCAGGACTTCAAGGTCAGAATGTACGATACCTCGAATCCGTTCGAGTGGAAGTATTACAAGACGGTAGACTACCCGTTCGGGCAATGGACCATCACCGACGCCAGTCTGAGCCCGGACAATAAGTTCCTGGCGTACAGTTCGATTCGAAATTTGGTCTGTCTTGCGCCCACAGATCCAGCAGACTCCTCGGACCCGGCTATTTTGGATTTGTCGTCGCTTTCAGGACGCCGAGGTGGGCGTGGACTGTACGGCAATTCTCATTTCGGGGTATGCACATGACCGGTTGAAGAGCGCATCCGTTTCGATTCATCTAACTGGTATAGATTTGGTCGATTCGATTCTCGGGCGACGGTCGGGAGATCGTGGCTGGCACATCCGATCAATCGGTTATTGTCTACGACTTGGAAACGCGCCAATCCGTCCTGCGACTGCAGAACCACGATGACGACGTGAACGCTGTCTGCTTCGGTGACAAGTCGTCCCCCCATATTCTCTATTCGGGCTCCGACGATACCACGCTGCGAGTGTGGGACCGGCGCTCCATGGGCGACGGGCGCGAGGCGGGTGTGTTCATGGGCCATACAGAAGGGTTAACCTACGTTGACAGCAAGGGCGACGGGCGATACGTACTCTCCAACGGCAAAGACCAGTCGATGAAGCTATGGGACCTGCGAAAGATGATGACGACAGCCAAGTTCGACACCATTGATGTTAACCGATACACAACCGGGTTTGATTATCGATTCGAACCGTATCCGGACGACTATTACGAACCTCATCCCCATGACTGTTCAGTAGTGACGTTCCGGGGCCACCGCGTGCTCAAGACTCTCATCCGCTGCCATTTCTCGCCTCCGGGAAGTACCAACTCGAGATATGTGTATACTGGCAGTGAAGACGGTAAGGTGTACGTATATAATCTGGATGCCACACTTGCCGGCACGATTGATGTCGGGCAAGCGACGGTCAACTCGCGGCCGCGCGACCCTGATATCTTCACCGCTGCATATGAGATCCGTAGCAGTCGCAGTGATGTGATGTGGAAGACATGCGTCCGGGATGCCAGTTGGCACCCGAGCTGCCCTGTCTTGGCGGGTAAGTTGATCGCACTGATGATGATAATGAGCTGAGCTAATACCGAGGTTGCAGCAACATCCTGGAACGGCTGGGGATTGTCCACTGGTACGTGCACACTGCATACTTGGAATGACGGCGTGGAGAGCGACGAGGGCGACCCGCCGGTGGCCGGGAACTACGACAGCCGATTGAACTCGGTCCGGGAATTCAACTTATACAGGGAGAAGATGAGGGAGAAGATGCGCAGCCGAAGTCGACCAGTCCAAAGATCTGCATTGGACGATGAGATACATGAGTTATGGTGATGATGAATCGGACGTATACGCAGGCAGGTCACTGCATTCATTCGGCTTTCCTTTTCTGCATGACTGCCATGGGGTTGGCTGGCTGGTTGAATGAATATAACATGAGGATTGCCAAAAGGGACTGGGATGAACAGATACTAGTCATAGAATGTAATTAGCTTGCTCGAGGACGGGGTTATCGATAAAGCGATCACATATAGTCAACAATCTAGGCCGGGCTATGAATAGCACGGTCTCTCTCTCGTTCTCGGACGGGGAAGCTGATGGCCGGCGTAATGGGCAACACTGCTTCCCACGAACCATCATGGCAGACAGTGTACTTTGCACATCTCTGATTGAGTAGTAGTTTAAAGCTGAAGAGAAAGATCATGAATATTTGTATGCGATCGCGATAAAGTTCGAAACAAACACCAGGCCGACGCGTCACGATCTGGGGTCCGGAGCGGCAGTTCAACCGAAGCCGAGAGCAGGCCGGAACTGTGAGGTCGAGATCGCCGCTGTCCTTCTCTCTCTTGCTTGACTTCTGCTTCCGCTTCCCATCGCGCTCCACCCGCAGTCCTGCTTTGGACACGTCTTCTCACGCTTCCATCCCATCTTCATCATCTACCCTGAACCCTTTTTCTTCTTTTTCTTCCCCTGCTTCAGCTTCCCCATTCTTAAGTACTTCGCTCTCCCGTCTTCTTTCGCCACCTCCGGCGTTAGCGGCGACTAGTCAGGGGATTCCAGCTGGACGTGAACCGGTGGACTTGACCGGGATTACCTCAGTCTGCGAGAGCTGAGCTTGGAAACTAACTGCGCTCACCGACGTTGTTTGCTGGATTTTTCTTCTCCCTTCATTTCCTGTACTCTCCATCTGGCAGTTCTTATCTCGGAACTTGTTCTCTAGCACAAGCGCTCTGCCGGCCCCGGCAGTAGCAGATCTCACTATCCGGCGCCGCAATCTTCTGTGGAAATTACCTGCAACTCTCCCCTTTTTTCATTGGAAACCATTAACTCATTCTACCCTTTCCCTGTACTTGAAAAGTCCTGGAACAAGGCGCCAAAATCTCCGTTTCAGAGCTATCAGATTGACGAACTGGTCAAGTGTTTGTTCTTTTTGAAGCTGTCTTCGCTTCGGATTGTACGTATCATCAAGCCTTTTTTATCCTCCTGTCTGTCGATTGCGTCTGCGATCGAATTTCGCCTTGTCGTCCCCTGTGAGCTTTAAAACCGTTTGAAACCGAAACCGTGGATTTCCCGCATCGAGTCGGAGGATGATCCCAGAAGCCTGCTTTTGTTTTTGTTTTTATAAACCCAGTGGATGATTTCCCTCCTTGCTAATTGACCGCCTGTGTCTACAGACATGTACTTCCCTTGATATCAATCGATCCTGAAAAGCTGAGGAGAGAAGAAAAAAAGCAAAGAAGTCAAGATTCCCAAGGAGGACTGTATATTCGCAAACCAAAGCAAGCAAGCAAGCAAATCAAGTTTTCCCTTGAGAATCCCGATTATAAGCTAAACACCATGGCTACTGAAGATGATAACTTCGATATTGACATCTATGGAGATGGCGGAGGCTACAACGCCAACGAGCAGGGCGAATTTAAGCCCGAGGATGAGATGAAACATGATGACACAGAGCTTATCCTAGATGCGCCGGAACCCACCCAGAATGGGAACCCTAACCAAGGCGACGGTTCCTCCGATGGCACCGTCAAGCCGGACAGTGAAGGCGGCGCTCCCCATAGTGAACCTGTAACCCAGGCGGGCACCGCCCACCCGCAATCCGCAGCCAAGGAGACCCCAGCCCCCCAGCAGGGAGTCAAGCGCAAGGAGCACGATGATCGACCGACAGACCCTGATGCTACCTCTGCTCTGCTCATATCGGACCTGTATTGGTGGACCACGGACGACGACATCCGCGGCTGGGTCTGCCAGGCGGACTGCGAAGATGAACTAAAGGACGTAACGTTCAGCGAACACAAGGTGAACGGTAAAAGCAAAGGGTAAGGAAAGGAAGCAGTGGTGACGTATATCGGACTGGTCCACTGACGTGGTGTTTGTGATCTAGACAAGCGTTCCTCGAGTTCACCACCCTCCAGGCGGCCACCGCAACGAAACACAAGATCGAGTCGTTCAGCGCAGGCGGACAAGCGCGCAAGCACAATGTCACCTACACCAGCCCGCAACCGAACCCGTTCCGCACGCTGCCCAAGGATGCGCCGATGCGCAAGGACAACCAGGCGCGCTCGATGTCCGGCGGCTTCAACTCGCCCAACCCGAACATGAACTTTGGCGGCATGAACAACATGGGCGGTGGTTACCGCGGTGGACGCGGTGGATACAACAACCGCGGCAACATGTCCGGCGGCGGCATGGGTAACTATGGCGGCAACCGTAACTTCCAGAACCCGATGGGTGGCTTCCAAGGGCCGATGGTTGGCGGCGGTGGCTTCCAGGGTAATCCCATGGGAATGCAGAACTACGGCTTCAACAACCGCGGGGGCATGATGGGCGGCATGCGCGGTGGCCCTGGCGGCATGCGCGGTCGTGGTGGCGGCGGCATGGCAGGCCCCAATATGATGGGGATGCCAGGCATGAACCCGATGGGAGGCATGGGAATGAATGCGATGCCGGGGGCAGCAGCAATGAACCCGATGATGGGCGGTATGGCAGGCAACATGGGGATGCAGGGTAAGTAGCACATCAGCAGATATCAGTGCATATATGGTGTGGTGTGTGTGTATATGCTGATAGCAGAGGCAGGACAAGGTGGATTCCAGGGCGGTCCCAACCCAGCCTTCAACCAGGGTTTCTTCCCTCCGAATCAGGGCGTTGGCGATGGATCATGGAACCCTCATGGGGCCAAGCGCAGTCGCCAGGAGTGAACTTGCTTGCTTGATTGACCCATCTGGTCGTTGTACACCTCTTCCTCTCCCTTTCTTCTCTACTATTTTCCATTATCTATCAATATCTGGGTTCATTGCGCGGGTTCGGGGAAATTGGTTTCTTTTATCATTGCAGTTTATGTTGCGTTTCTCTTTTTCTATTTCCTTTCTGCACCAATGGGGTGAATTAGACAATCAAGGGTCTGAATATGGTTTTCAGTTTTTGCAACTTGCATATGTAGTAATAGTTTGAGTATAGGAGTTGGTTGGGTAGTCATTAGCATAACCATATCGATTATAACTAGCAGATAACATACAATGATAGTAGTTGTGACTGCAGTAACTTGAAGTGACAGCGGAATGGAGCAACAATGCACCGATTCCTCCGATCGACGGGAATTCCAATTCCAGCCCCTCTTATCGTCATCTCTGTCTGTCCTTGGAGATACACACCCTCTAATTGATACCCCTACTGTCGACTCTCACTCAAAGGTGGTTGATTCACACTCACTCTTTTTCTTTGTCTGCAATTCCCATTCGCGACTGGGAATCTCGACAAATAAACCAGAAGAATTACCCGCGAGGAATCCACCTTGGAAAGCAACCGTTACTTCCCCGCATCCACCTACACTCTTCGTCCCACTATCACCGCACACCACCACCACAACTTCTCCTACACCAACAGAAACAAGACAAACAGACTGAAAGAGAAATAAAGAGACAATGCAAGCCGTTCCTGAATCCCGCCAACAAACCTTCGAGGAGATCTACGGACCTCCCGAGAACTTCCTCGAGATAGAAGTATCCCTCCCTCCCCATACCCCCCTTCTCAAATATTTACCCCCTCTCCCCAAACCCCCCAACTAACCCAAATCTAAATAAAAAATAGGTAAGAAATCCCCAAACCCACGGAACCTCTCGAAACATGTACACCTCGTACGAAATCGTGTGCCGGACGAACATCCCCGCCTTCAAACTCAAACACAGCGTCGTGCGCCGCCGATACTCCGACTTCGAGTACTTCCGGGACATACTCGAGAGAGAATCCACGAGGGTCACGATCCCGCCGTTACCGGGGAAGGTGTTTACGAATCGGTTTTCCGATGATGTGATTGAACATCGCAGGGAAGGGTTGCAGCGGTTTTTGCAGATTGTTGCGGGCCATCCGTTGTTGCAGACGGGGAGTAAGGTGTTGGCGAGTTTTGTGCAAGGTCTCTCTCTCTCACTTACTCACTTACTTTCTATTCCTTTGTATATTGTTGCTAACGATTTTTGTGGGTAGATCCGAATTGGGATCGGAATGCGTGGTAGTTGATTGGTACTGCGTACTGTGTACTGTGTGAGAGAATTGTTGGTATGTTAGGAAGAGGGGTCTGAGGGATCTGAGAGGTGGATGATATCAAAGGAAGGTATATATGGTATGGGAGAATGAAAGAGGGAGAGAGAGAGAGTGTGTGTGTGTGTGGATTATGTGCTGTGCTGAAGGGGGCTACACCAGGTGGTGTCTTTTTATCCGTCTGTTCTTCTATTCATTCTGCTGTCTACGGATATCATGTAACTAGCGTTCTGTTTGTCTTGTCTGCAATGTTGCAATTGTTCATCTCATGTGGCTTGTCCCTATTATCATAGCATAAAAGCTGTTATCAATCCATAAGCCTATCTCTAATTCTGATGCCAGCAACATGACCAACTGTATATGCCGCAATCTTATCTACCAAGTACTGCACGTCAGTTCACTGATCTCTGATCTAATGCACGCTACATCTATGTAAGCTCATCCCACATTGGCGCCAAGGTATTATCTGTCCACGACGCATCCACTCCCGAACTCTCGTCCAGCGAAAACGAAAATACCCCCGCACTGCTCGTGCTCTCGTGGAGCCCCTGCGGCGGCGCTGGAGGCGCCAGCGCTGGATCAATGGGCCCGCGCGCATTGCTGCCCTCCGCCTGCCCGCGAGCAGATACCTTTGCAGGAGCAGTAGGCTGCTTCTTTCCAGGGTCAGGATTTCCCCCCTGGGGCAATCGGCCACTCACGGACCCCCCGTCCCGGTAGGCGTGCGGAAACTTCGTCCGAAATCGGTCTCGCAGGTCCGTCGCCCGGCGATGGCTCAGGTTCAATCGCGTGTCCTGCTGGATCAGCGTCCACTGGAAGCCATGCACGGCGTAGCCTTTCAGCAGCGCTTCGTCCTCGACGACGGTAAACGGGCGCCGCGAGCGACGCCGCGATTTCATCGTAAAGTGCGGCTCTGGGATGCCCAGGGACGCCAGCGTGGACTTGGATCTACTAGAGAGCGTGGGGGTAGTCTTAGACAAGGTGCTGTTCTTGGCCTTGCTGCCTTTGGAGTCAGCGTCCTTGGAGCTGCTTGCCTCACTCAGCGCAGCGCTGCCACCGGCCTCGGCATTAGCCCCCCGCGGGTGTGGGAGATGGATCTTCCCCGCTTGTCCGTCGGACCCTTCGGTTTCGGCTCGCGAGAGGGCGTTCGCAAGCGTATCATGCAGCTGCTTGGTGGCTTCATTGGGATCCGCGGCCCTTGGATAGATTAGATGTGCACGGGCTGACAGTCGCGTGTAACTCACCGGTAGGCCCAGGGGCAACACACACGAAACCTAAATGTATACTTAGTTGGCATCCGGTGTTTCCTCCACGTCCACCCATGGCTATACCATACCTATCTTTCAAGTTGGATGCGCTACGCTTGTTGAACTTCAACTCCGGCTGGGCCAGAATCGCTGTCCAGTTGCCGATGCCGCACTTGACCACCCCGCGCAGCAGAGCAGTCGTCTCTTCCTCGGTCCACTTACGAAGGTTCTTGCGGGACCGGCCCCGCGTTTTAGGCGACAGGGGCTCGGCGTTGTCCTCGGCGGAGGCGTCTCTATTGTCAGTCTCGGTGTCTGTCTTGTCTGATCTTGTCCGCTCCGCTGCAGCAACATCGTCCAACAGCCCACTAGTGATGTCGCCCGAATCGCCGTCCGTCGCCTTATCGACGGGAGAATCAAGGATCTCCTCGATGCGACCTTCTCGTCGCTCCGCAATCTGGCTATCTGCAGCATTAGCGGTGAGTAGGCCCGGCTCCACAGCCTCGCTGCCTCGGGATGGTTTGGTCAGTAGTTGTGTAATCGAGCCGGGTTCAATTGGAGGAAGCAAGGCCGCATTCGGAGGTGGCTCGTTGAGACCATTGAGAATAGCAAAAGGGCCAAACGGCGGGGGACGCTGCTCCTTTTGTGCTTGGGGGATTGGTAGCTGGAGGTGTTCACTAAACGTCTCCGCCTGACCGCCCAAACGCCTGCGCTTGCGGAAGTGGAGGGCTTCATCATCAAACGAGGAGTAAGGGTATCGTTCTAAGGCACGGAGGTTGACAAAAGCCGGGAGAATTGGCCGGGGAGGCACCTCCAGGCTCGGGAGGGAGGCCGCTGGGGCGTCCGACTTCTTCGGTCGGGGAGCCACTGCCCCTTCGGAGGCACCAGATGGGGCCGAATCAGTGCGGGCAGGGAGGATGCCGGCATTGTTGTTACTAGAAGGTTCTCGGACATGACTGGCATTAGGTTCGAGCGGGAAGGGCACGCTCAGGAGGCGAGACACCGGCTGGCGGAGGGGAGCAATGCGGAGAGACTGAAGCTGGGGTAACTCGCGAATCAAGGATTCGTCGAAGGAGCGGGTATAGGAGCCGTTGGAATCCATGGCGGGGGCACCCATACACCCATACGGGAATCGATCACTGGGGGATAAAGAGCACCATGTAGAAGGAGAGGGGAGATGCCACTGCCATTTTCACGGTTGAATGGATAGTCAGAGAGGAGAGGAGAGGAGAGGAGAATGAGATGAGATGGAGAGAATTGGATGTGTTGAATCCAGGTGGGCGGCTGATGAGTCAGCTGTGCATCTCACTGGACTGGACTGGATAGTCAACTTAACCGATGTAGGTGAGGATTTGCTGTAGATGAATGAGTTGGTGTAGCCCATGGTTCTTATCAATGAATAGAAGTATATTCATAAGAGCATCTGGTTGAAGATGAACAGTGCAGACACATACTGGCATACACTGGCCCAGTGCATTCCTTAGCTAGTGTTGTGAAGTCATCAAAGCAACCACAAAGTTTCACATTAACTTAACTTTGTAAAGTGCAAGTATACCTTCAATTCTTATTAAATAGGTACATCAGTAATAGACTCAAGTATAGCAGCAGTATATACTCCGTCCCATCCCGTGGTTCAGATGTATATCAATCAATCGATAATGAAGTCTCCATAGAACTCTATCCCCATCCACTAACCCGAAAGCAGTAATCAGCTATCCCATCTACAACTACTACCTCAACCACCCAAATTACAACTTAACCTCGCTCACTCACCACCCCAAATCAATCAAAATGCCCACCACCATATTCCCCCCAATCCCCTACCTAATCTTCGGCATCTTCGAGCCTCTATCCCTGTAACTACATCCCCCACCCCCCCCATCCCCTACTTATTATCCATCCAAGATAGCTAGATACTAATAATTTCCAGAATCAGCGGCGCCCTCTACCCCCACCTCCAACCCACCTCCTTCATCCTGTCCCAAATCCCATCCAACCCGGACGTCTCAGGAACCATCACCCCCTCTTCGCTCTCCCTCGCCTACCAACTCTCCAACATCTACTTCCTGCTGGCGCTTCTCGGCATCGCCCTGATCCACAGTACCTCGGAGCCGAAAGTCCTCCGGAACTATCTGGTGTGTTTGGCGGTTGCGGATCTGACGCATATATGGGCGGCCGGGTATGCGATGGGGTGGGAGAGGTTTGTGGATGTTGGGGGGTGGAATGCGTTGACGTGGGGGAATGTGGGTGTTACGGGGGGGTTGTTTGTGAGTAGGATGGTGGTGTTGGGGGGTGGGTTGGGGGGTGTTGCTTCTGGTGGTGGTGTTATGAAGGGGAAGAGGAATTGATTTGGATTGAATTGGGTTGATGGTCTACTGTACATTGTCCATAAAGTGTACAGGATAAAATAGGATAGAATAGGATAGGATATCGGTGACCCGGAGATTATCAATCGCCGTTGTAACTGTCACTAGTCACTAGTCACTAAGTAAGACATAAGATGATATCATGGAATAACATTGAGATCGACAGCTACCTACGTAGTACCTAAACAGGTCCACCTTTCTTTCATACAGTCAATCAAAAAGAGAAAGGGAAAGTAGTAGTAGCACCGATTAACCTTCCCGTTTCAAGCAAGTTACTACTAAACTACTAAACTAAAACTGTCTTTCTTTCATCTCGAAGTGACCCGCTCGGACGGAGTTATCCGATAATACTACTCCTCATCGTCCATCCCTTCCCCTATCTAAGCTACTAGTTACGTAGTAGACTGACTTCTACTTCTAGTTTAGTCTAGTATACTAGTATACTAGTATACTACTTCCATCCAAGTTAGTCTTTATCAAGAATAGAAAGACTATTGGCAATGGTTTAGACCCCTACTCTAGTACTTACTTACCCTATGGGAAAGGGCTCCCACGGCTAGCTGTATCCTATCCAAACATATCCTACTCTATCCTATCTTATAATGGTTGGCTATCGGATCAAAGGAAGTGCACTGAATCAAGCTCGCTCGCTCGCTCACGGCCTAGACTGAATTCAACAACGACTGCAAACATACTGTGTAGTAGGAATACATGCCCAAAGAAAGAAAAGAAAAAGAAAGAACAGGGATTATCCGAAATCAAAAGAAGGGAAGGGAGGTAAGAAAAAGGGGGGAATGATCACAAGACGAAAAAGCAAGACATCAATCAAATCAATTTAGACAAGGAATAGGAAAGGAAGGATATAATAGGAAGGATAATCGTCATATTAATCAGCGGCTTATTTGCTTAGCCAGACAGACAGACAACTTTTGTTTCCTTTCCTTTCCTTTCCTTTGCCACATGCTGCTTTCATTACTGCCCCATACTGCCACCATACTAAGTGTGCTGCGAACATCGTTGCCTAGCCGTTCATATCCATTGCGTCTGAATGACATCTTCCCCCCGTTCAATTTGTCCAAAGCTCAGACCATGTCGCCACGTGTGCTCCTAGTCTAGTTGGTGGGTACCTGACGTTGCAATTGCTGGAACAGTTGGTGAAGGGCTGGCGGGCCGTGCTGTTGGTACTCCCTAATGTGCGGGAAGAGGAAAGGAAGACCCGGCGACGATTGGAACTCCTGTCGGTAGGCCACAAAGTTCTCTGATGGGTCCAGCAGGGTCGCTAGGGCAGGGGGCAGCACCGGGGTCAGCGTCATCTGGCCGGTGGCGCTGTCCATGTGAGTGAAGGTCGGGTTGGACGTGCTGTATTTGTAGAGTCCGCTGAGAATCGCCGTGAAGGAGTGGTAATTGCGGCAGGTGTAGAGGGCCTAGAATGGTCAGTATGATTTCCTTGTTATACACTCCTACAGATAGGCTACGTACCTCGACAATTTCCTGAAGATAACCTATCATGTCTGGCAGCCCGGTGCAGCATTCCCACACCTCCAGGCTTCGCAGCTCCCATAGTACCAGGAGTCGTTTGATGATGGCGTCCGGCTCTACGAAGCTTTTCTGACTCAACCCCGAAAAGCATTGCTCGTCGAGGGCGGTGGTTGTCTTGGCGAAATCCAGAGCCGGGGCTGGGTTCGTCAGATCCAACTCATCCAGCAAGGGGATTTCGACTGAAAAAGGCCGCGTCCAGTTCATCTCTCGGGCGTGCACGTATGTTCGGGTAAACCGTACCCCCAGTACGGAGAGCTCAAGCAGAATGGCCTTCAGGCTCGGCAAGTGCTCCTTGAAGAGCTGCTGGATCGGTGCTGCGATAAATTGGAAGCCAGGGTATGGCGTGCTGGCCGGTACTGGCTGTCTCAAGGAGTGTAGGCACCGATTCACGGCACGGTAAGCAAATGGGCTGCGAGTCTGAAGATGCTGGTCCAGAGTCAGTACGTTTGCCAGCGGATCATCATGCCAACATGTCAATCACGTACCTGTTCTACCTCCTTGTACTTCCCTATCTCCTCTGGGAACATTTGCAGATAGTTGAGCAGGTGGATATAGAGCGACGTGTGCTGCTGCAAGAACCACTCTACCGAGTGCGCTCGGTAGCCCAGGAAGTAGCGGACCAACTCCTCAAATGAAACTCGGGTGAAATGAAGATGGCTCTCCGTATCGATGGCTTCCGCTACGGCTATCGAGGGCAGGCCACTGTCTCGCTTGGTTGGAATCCAGCTCCACGGCTCAAGAGGAGGACCGGAGATCTGACATCGTCGGATGATTTCCTCGACCTTCTGATAGTGGGACAGATTGTCAATGAACGCCGCCTCGTGCGGCTCCATGAGTGAGTACAGAAACGCAGTAATGGCTTGAGGATCCCGTTTCTGAAGAGACTTCCTCGGGAGGTTGTTGTCTCGAAAGAGGCCGAATCGGATCACCCGCTTGATCTCATGGGGATCGAAGGCCCAGAACACGGTGGTGGCCTCGTCCTCCCACCATCGATATGTGAAGAACGTCTGAGGAACCTCGCCCGAGGGAAACAGCTCCAGGTAGGATAGCTGCCCCGATATGCACGGGAACGG
This sequence comes from Aspergillus brasiliensis CBS 101740, assembly GCF_001889945.1. Classification (NCBI taxonomy): domain Eukaryota; kingdom Fungi; phylum Ascomycota; class Eurotiomycetes; order Eurotiales; family Aspergillaceae; genus Aspergillus; species Aspergillus brasiliensis. The sequence goes on from NW_027137442.1 coordinate 4,045,234, forward strand.
CACGTTGGCCGAAGGTGAGTACGCAGACATGCCAGAAGCAAGTCACGATAGCTCGCGGGAACCTGGGGTATAAACAACGACGAAGGGAAATGGAATGCCCCTGATGACACTGGAGGAGACTACGATTCAGCAACAGAACAACATCATGACAAAATAAGTAGCAGCAGACACCGCGACCTTCTTCCCGGGGGCCCTTTTATCCCCTGTAGGAGGTAGTACCAACGTGTGATCACAACCCAGACCCTTCCCGATGCCAGGTATATCAACAATCGTCCCAGTCTAGAACGTCCCCAGGATTCGGCATAGATGGGCAGGGAATAAACGACGTCAGATGAAACGGGCCGGGGACTAACCTCACGGAAACCGGAAGGACGAAAGGGCTCGAGCCCAACGCAACGCAACGGACGTACACAAAGGAATGTAAAAAGCAATAAAATGGGTAGTTGACGAGGACACCACCGGCCGGCTTCCAGCAGGGTTGAACGAGAGTAGCTTTGGATGGACCGGGAACAGGGACCGAAAGAGAAACCGAAGTAGAAAAAAAACCAGATAAGGGGATTAATCCAAACAGCTAGCTAGCTCTATTGTATTGCACCGTGCATTGCACCATCAGAGAAATAGTTATCTGCAGCAAGCTGGCCACGACGGAATGATAGACCTTATCTTCCTTCAGCTGGTGCAGACTACTTTTCTCTGTTTCTTCAAGACCCTTTTTGCCACGATTGACAACTCACGGGGGAGGAGTTGGATAGACGAGGGAGAGCTCCCATGAACGAAGCACCATAAAGCTGCTGCTTCTGCTGTTGCTACTACTGCTGCTGCCTGTGGCATCCGAGCGGCCAGAAAGCATGGCGGCAAGTGGCGCATTACAGGACCGACAGGACAGAGAGAAAGAAGGGCCGACGAGGGCTGATCCAGATCCGAACCACTGGGACCCGGGAGCCAGGATAGGCTAAAGGGACGGAGATTACCTTTTGATACAGGAGCTGAAATCATGCCTACTCTGTAGTAGTTAGTTAGCTAGTTAGCTAGCTAGCGGTGGGCCGATGACTCCAATCAGTTTAATCCTCGACTGGGTGGCCAAAGGGAAGGATTGCATTCTCCGGCCCCTGGAAGGACCGTTATCCCCACATGGGCTGTGAATAATAATAAAACCGGATTCAAGCATCAATAATCGTTGTCTCCATAAATAATCGGGGCCGTTGGCAATAGTAGGACCGATAATAGCAACAATAATAAAATGGATGCCAGCCAACAGCAGGCCAGTGGAACAAATCGATGACATTCTAGAGTGGAAAAGGGAATATGAGGTAAATCTCGAAAAGGAAAAATGTGGTAAACAGAAAATAATAATATAAATAGAGGATATCCAAAGAAGAAAAAGTATCTAATAAAAAAAAACTGAAAATAAGAATTGAATGATTAGAAAGACGGAACAAGAAAAAGAAAAAAGATATAAAAATATCCAAAAAGGAAACTGGAGAAAGAGAGAGAGAGAATCATACACAGTACAGAAAAGAAAGAGAAGCGGTCAAGAAGATGGATGGAACTGTGCGTGCACAACAACACCCTTCCCCCCAAGAGGGTCCTGGCCATGCAGGACTATTTCGGTTTCTGGAAGGTTCACCTGAGGGAGGGGGCCGTATCTCATCGGCAACGAGACCAGACCTAGAGACTAAAGAGTAAAGATTCAAGAGACTGACTATGTGAATGGGAAGTCTCAAATCTGGTTCGTGTTCAAGAGCTGTAGCGGTGTACCACGACACGATATTAATGAAGTCAACTATACATCAGCCTCGCGGGAGAAGACGAGGCAGTCGAGCCACTGAGCAGCAGCTACACAGTACTCCTTAGTAACAGCTGAGTGAGAGGCAACTTTTTCATCAAGCGCCAGGAGCACACGGCTGAGAGTAAGCCAAAGTCAAAGGCAACGCCATCAGTTGTCACAGTCATGATGATGATGCCAATGATGTGGTCGAAGCATGAAGGGCTGATGATCCTCCAAGCCCACTGTGGGAACCCACTAACTAGCTACTGCTTCCTCAAGATGCTGTGTCGATTGTCGAAAGCTGGTCGCACACACGAATAGTATCCCCAGCATTGTAGATAAGTCCTTCTCTGTGTAAGAAGAATATTGAAAAATGAATAAAAATAAAAACTAAAAAATCTAAAACAGATCGGGTGGCTAGCAAGTAGCAACCTCTCCCTGCTAACTGCGACTAAATTAGTGGGTGAAGCGAGTGCAATGCAGAAAAGCGTATCGCCCGCTGATCGGGACGATGGCGATCGGGGGGGGTGGGAATTGCTTCCTGGCGAACAATTGGAGTCGGCTTCCTTCTAGCGTCCTCCCCCAGATGGCCTGATGGGACCTCGTTGATTCATCGTCATTGGCTTATTCTATTTTCTTGTGGAAATTTTTTGTGTTTTCACAACTCCCAGTCCAGTCCAGTCCAGTCCATCTCGGATGATGATGATGATGATGACGACGGCGGACTGGGGGGAGAGATAGAGGGTTAGCCAGACTACTCCAGACTACTACTCCATAGTTACTGTCCTCGACTCCTCGGACGTGTCCAAGCCAGGGTCACCTCTCTTCAGTGTCTTCAGTGTCACCCTCGACTGCCCGACGTTGCAATGTCCCACAGACCGGGGGACAGACCGTTGGGGATTTCGGTTACCCAAGGAAAGGGATTGACCATGATACCAATAGCAAGTGAGTGAGTGAGAGATAATCGTGTTCTACGGAGTAGAGAGGGTGGAAAGGAAAGTCATTGAATGAATGGATTCTCGAGGAGCTCGTGGCGGTGGGTGCGTGTTTCTTTGCCAAGCAGGATCCACCATCAAAGAAAAGATGAACAAAATCAATGGCTCTAGTTATTCTTCTGAACTAGTAATTCCAATCAATCATCAACGGCTTGTAAATCCTTCACAAGATGCCTTCGCTTTGCTTCTCCACGGTGCCTGGTGCCTTAATTGATTGATTCTAAACTCTCAGGAACGCGTGGATACCGGCCTCGGAACCCTCTAAGTACCCAGAAGATTGGAAACTCTCGAAACAAGCTAACTAAACTTCGCCTTCGGGTAGGATGGCGGAATTGGGTGATCGAGCATCTCCACCCCGACCTTCCCATCCACTAGAGAGATACCACAATCCAGTTATTGTGATTTGTGGCGCAGGGCAACAGATGGATTGAATTGGGGCCCCGCTTAAGAAAAAAAAAAGAAAAAGAAAAAAAATACCCTGGTGTGCCCGGCCGCAACTCACTTACTGTCGGGTTTTGTGTTAGTTACGAGACTACTCCGTAGATAACTCTCTATCGATGGCCACAAGAGGCCAACAAAAAAAGCAATAAAACCTTAAAAGAATCAGCCATCCGAATCATCCTGCTGCAATCATCAGACGCCGGAAGTTGCGGGTTGCAGATAGCCACGGAAGCACCGCTGCAGACTGCTTCCCTCCACGTTGTGCCAGTCAAAAGCATCCCAGGAAGGAGTAACTAGTTAAGGCATCCTAGACATTTGGACCGGAGTACTCCGGCGATTGTATTCCGTGATGACCCTCTCTTCAAGACCCGCTCATTTCTGCGGCCGTTTACCCGGCCACGGGGCGTCCCTTGAAGGAGAGACAGGATGGTCCCAGAAGCGAACGAAACCTGAAGCTTCCCTCCATTCCCCGTGTCACTGCTCATTACTCTTCACCACTTTTCTTCCTGGCCAGAGACGACGAGGAGGAGGCCAGTGTGGTTACCATCCTGCAAAGACAGGGCTGTGTCGCTGAGCTGTCGTATGCGGAGAGGTTGACCTGGAACCTCAAACGCCCAGTCCAGACCCAGAGCGGATAGCCACAGTCCTGGCAAGCGGCGACAACTATTGATGGGTGGCTGACTGGGCTTGTATGTAGGCGGGAGGAGTCCTCCTGCAAGAGCGCAACGGCTGTCCATACCTTGCCAAACCCTAGATAACTGACTACTACTAACTCGTACACCCGTAGCTATGTTGTCACTGGGCTGGCTGCCCTGGTCCCCGTCTCCAACATGCCCGCTTACTTACATATGATGTCTACATACATACATACATACATACATACATACATACATACATACATACATACATACATACATACTCCTACATCGTTACAGACATACCTACCTACATGATTGTTCTCTGTGTTCCCGCATGCTGTAACGTTGTGCGAAAACAATCGCTTTCAAAGGCCATCTGCCGTGCAGATGCGTGGGGAGGGGGGGCTGCTTACAGCCCAAGCCTGTAGTTGGTCGGCACTCGGTGGGCAGCATGATAGCTTGGTCACCATATTCCTGGACCGAGACCTGTCCACCCAAGATAGACGTGGCCCTGCTAGACCCGGATTGGTTCCGGACGTGCAGCATGCATGAAGCCTGGCTCGGAGGCTAAGGAAGTATGTACGGTGTGCGTGGCCGAGTGCGTGTGTGTAGAAGCGAGTTAACGGGCGGGCTATGTCACCGTGGCTTGAAGCAAACAACTCGAAGGGCCTCGCTCACAGGCCAGGTAGGTATATAACCTTCGTACTCATCTACCAAACGGAGAGAAGACCACTGCCGAGCATCTTCTGGCTTTTTTTCCAGGGCTCGAGGGGAAGCAATATGTGAATACCCTTGGACTGAGCAACGGGACACCGTGATACAAGTTGTGCGATGCCACCTTTCCCTCGATCATCGTGTCGCCTCGATCCCTCGGACGAATCCTGCCGGTATCCAGCCGGTATCCAGCCCGACATGGCTGAGAGACATCCAAGAACCTAAGGCACCTTCGTCCGCATAGGGAAGATGGGGGGCAAGCCTTAGGAAAGAAAAAATTAAAAAGGAAAATAAGATACGGAGGTGGGAGGGAAAAAAAAAAAAAGAAAGCATTCGAGGAAAAGGCGCAACCCGCGAGTGATGGATCGCAACCCCATCATCCCCCTGATCCTGTTTTCTGAGCTTAACCGAACCATCCCGAGAGCACCAGAAGGCGTGGATCGAAAGGGAGTCCGACCACGGCGATGGTCGAATATCATTATCAATCACAATGAGATCGCCTAGGTCAAGGTGACTTGTCAGTTGACTTAACGCAAACTAACCCATGCGACATGGTGGCTAAGTCTGCATGGTCAGCACCCGATTAGTTTGGCGCTCCCTCTGATATGCCGAGGATCGAGGGTGAATCGGGCCAAAGGCGCGCGCCGGCAGGAGGATGTCTCCAGATGAATCAATTCCTTATCATCCCATTTCCATTCCATCAGCGCGACTAGAGCGGCACCTGCAACCTGCACCGGCATCAGCAACCAAAGAACTAGCATACCAGTCCGTCGAAAGACTCCATCGTCGCCTCAGCCACACCAACAACTCACATTGTTGATTATCGATTTCTCCCCATTCTAGGTCCCGTCTCTTCTCGCCAAATCTCTCCTAATCCACTTAAGCCCCCACGGCTGAGAAGGAGGGGAGGCGGGGGGGAAGACGAAGAAGAAAAGAGGAGAAGGAGAAAGGATGAGGAGAAGATCCATACTGACCTGCAGCAGCCCAGTTGACGTGTTACATTTCTACTTGTAGCCTTGTACAGAGTAGATGGGCGAAAGGAGATGTTCGGTTGGCTGAAATCAACGAAAACCAAGGCAACACAGGAGACGCCCCCCAAGACTCGCCATTCCTCATAGTCCGATGGGTCGACACTGCGCCAGGTCGACTTCGGCCAACTGCTCCGGCCACTGTTCACTCCTCCTTCAAGTGCAGCTTCCCATTTGGATCGGTTGGCTCCCGGCTTGGAATGTGAGACGTAAATTTTTTATTTTATTTTTTTTTTCTTTTCTTTTCGAGGACCCATGGATGAATTGCATCAAGCATCCCACCCTGCTGTCCGCGGTGCCGTAGTATCCCTGTTTTCGAGGTCACAACAGGGTGGACTCGAGGCGATGACCGTCGAAATAGCATCGGCGCAAGCCTTACATGGATGAGATAGATCCGCTGGGGGGTACACGGGAGTATCCGGCGGAGTTGCTCCATGGATGGGTCCGGGAAATAGACAGGCAAAGGGGGACCAAGGAAGAGTTGGGACTCTGGGGAAGTGGTAAGAATAAGAAAGGTCCTACTGCAACCGGGCCAGATACGAATCCAAGGAATAGACCTAATGACTTGACTTCAAAAGAAACAATGGTATCATACTATCACAGGTAGACCGGACTTGGCATCTTGACCTTGCTTTAGTGTACAAGTCTACGGTACAGTAACAGGTGTAACTTTGTGTCCTGTAGACAATTCTTTCTCTTCTTTTGTTCTGGATAACGCTTCATTTTATTATCGTAACCGGCGTCATACAGGTCCACAAAGCAAGACAAGATGTCATCGCCACAGCGGAAATTTTCAACGCTTTTGTTTTAATTTTTCCGGCAGCCTACATCACTTACCATGCCACATTTACTGGAGGGCACGGCGGCGGTCACGCTCCTCAGCGATGGAGAGCTTGACACCCTTGCCCTTGGGCAGAGAGATCCAGGGCTTGTCCTGACCGATGACGAAGACGTTGGACTCACGGGTGGCGAAGGTGTTGTCAATGGCGTCCTTGATGTGGACGACGTTGAAACCACCATCGTGGCGCTCACGGTGGGTGACGACACCGACACGACCCATGTTACGACCACCGGTGGCCATGGCGACAACACCAGTGTCGAAGCGGACGAAGTCGGTGATCTTGCCAGTGGCAATGTCGACCTTCACGGTGTCGTTAACCTTGATGGCGGGGTCGGGGTAACGGATGCTATATAAAAAAAAGGCCCTCGTTAGCACGTTTGGTTCTTCAGTTGCGGCTCCTTACTGTGTTCCAGCAAAGAACTGCGATTCTAGTTCTGTCGTCCTCCGCCGATCAACCAAAGCTTGGTCCAACGACTGAATGACGCGGAACTTGTAGAGAGTATGCACTCACGTTCTCGCATCGTGCGTAACCAAGAATGGGATCCCGCCCTTGCCGAGCTGAACACGCTTGACCTTGCAGAGCTTGTACTCGGCCTCCTCAGCCTGGATGCGGTGGACGGTGAAGCGACCCTTGGTGTCGTAGATGAGACGGAAGTTCTCGCCGGTCTTCTCGATGCCGATGACGTCCATGAAACCAGCGGGGTAGGTAGGGTCGGTGCGGACCTTGCCGTCGACCTTGATCAGACGCTGCATCATGATCGCCTTGGTCTCACGGCCGTTAAGGGCGTACTTGAGACTATAAACCTGTCAGTCCACCTGGTTCCCCATCTTCTTCTCTTCGATTTCTTCGTAATCGCGGGATGGCTCGTACCGGTTGCGGATGAAGACGATCAGGGGCAGGCAGTCACGGAGCTTGTGAGGACCGGGAGAGGCCTTGGGGGCGTAGGTTCCGGACATTTTGTCCAGGAGCCAGTGAGAAGGCGCGCTAAGGCGCTTCTGGTGCTTCTTACTGTACAAGCATGGTGGTTAGTCTTCAACTCCTCAAAATCTTCAATTCTTCAATTGTTCTGCCGTAGCGGAGATAATCCTGTGAAAAAAAAAAAAAGCAATTCCACTGGTAATCTCGCTACGGGCAACAAGAACAGCGTAGGGCGTGTAACTCACGGTCCGCGAGGCATCTTGGCTGCTTTGTCGACTTGAACCGGTTAGTTGTCGAAGTGTCGCAAGGAAAAGAAGGAGTCGGATCAAGGACTTCAGCGGCTGATATCCAGCCCATCTGCATTTTTCGCTTAGCGGCTGGTGCCAGCGGGGCTTAGCCCTAGCACTAGTACGGTTTATGATTTCTCCCCTCTAGTCCGAGTCAGTACTAGCCCGGTGGGTCTATCCGTATTACATAATCTACACTGGGTCTAGGCTTGATTTGCTTGTTCAATGCTTTTTGCTTTTAGTAGCTGAAATGTCTAGAAACAAAAGGATATCTGACGCCGTCTAATCGCTATATGCCATAGATCTCTTCACACATTTAGATGTAGCCCTTGATGACAGCAACCTCCGCATTGAGGATGGATGATCCAGCAGCACCGATAACGGTGTTGTGCGAAAGAGCAGCGAAGCGGAGATCGAAGTAGCCACCCTCCTGGCCGTCGCGCACCCGTCCGACGCTAACGGTGTAACCCTTGGAGATGTCCCGGTCCAGTCTAGGCTGGGGTCTGTCGGGCTCGTCAAACACCCGGATAGCCTGCGCGGGTGCGGAAGGAGCGCCCAGCTTCTGAGCCTCCGACTGGTACTCCCTCATAGCCTGAGCCACCTGCTCTGCACTAGGTGCAGGGCGGTTCTTGAAGCGCAAAGAAACAAAGGCCATGTGACCGTCGGTAACTCCGACACGAGTGCAGGTGGCGCCAACCCTGAGACCGGACTGCTCTTCGAAAGCAGTAGCATCGGCGTTCAAGGAGCCCAGGATCTTCTGGGCTTCGTTCTCGAGCTTGTCTTCCTCGCCGCTGATGAAAGGAATGACATTGTCAAGGATGTCCATGCTGGGCACACCCGGGTATCCAGCTCCAGAGAGAGCCTGCTCGGTGAAGACTTCCACCTCCTCAACGGGTCCGAACTTGGCCTGCAGGGCAGCGAACGGGATAACAATACCAATGACTGCGCAGTTGGAGTTGCAAACCAAGAAACCCTTCTTCAGGCCAAAGTGTTTGCGCTGATGAGGGATCAGGTCCAGATGCTGGGGGTTGACGGTGGGGACAACGAGGGGGACGAGAGGGTGCTTGCGGTAGTTCTTCGCATTCGAGAAGACGGGGATATCGGCCTTGATGAATTCCATCTCTGTGACATGCATGATCAGTAGACTGGCCTGTCGCCTTGGACAAAGACCCACATACCAACATCACCCGCAATGTCGCTGTTAAGTCCAGAGAAGACGAGATCGCAGTCAGCGAATTGTTCAGCCTTGCAGTCACGAAGGACGAGTTTGCTAAGCTTCTCCGACATAGCCGTAGACTGCTTCCACCTCACGGCATCCTTGTACTGCTTGCCCGCAGAACGCTCAGACGCACCGACGGCGTGCAGCTCCAGGAAGGGGTGGTCGGCAAGCAGGAGGATAAAACGCTGGCCCACGGAGCCGGTGGCGCCCAAAACACCTGGATATTATCAGCACCAAAGCCACAGGCAAATAGCTAGTGTTGTAAATCCATACCGCACTTCTTCTTAGGATATGAGGCCATTTTGTTGGATATCGAGTAAGTCGCTCGGCGATTCTCGTGATCTGACATTTGTCAATTATTCATCTTAACAGAATGGCGTGACGAAATTGAACAGATTGAAAACAAAGCATGGGCATCAAAAAACTCCAATTGGAACATGCTCAATGGGAGACATGGCCAACACCCGGTTGCAGCGCCTTAACCGTCGGAGCCCCGCAAGGGATAAAAGCACAGTTTTGTCTCCATAATCGATATTTTTGAAGATCTTGACATGATAGACAAACAGACTGTTTTGCAACAGCCACAATGTGAATGAGCCATGAGCAAACAAAAACGAATTGCACTCACCTTCTGGACAATGATGCGGAAGTTGGAGAGGGACAAGAGTGGCGTTACCGATTAAAACTGCGATATCGCTCCGGAGCACATCTGCCCCGCTGTGACTCAGCCCTCACTAAATGACTGACTAACCATCCTTAGCTTTCTCGCCATTATGATTGGCTGATTGCTCCGATCTTTTAGAATTGTGAATGGCATCATTTTAGCGCCTCGAACTATACTAGTATTGATGGTGTCAACATAATGAAGAGACATAACTAGTTGCTATGAATCTAGCCATTGATATGTACAGCTCTTTGGTTCGCTTATATGTACTATGAGTATGCCATTTCTCAGCTGGAAGACCGGATACCTCCATCTATGCTTCGTCCTCATAATCGAAGATCTTGCCAGGATTTAATAACCAGTGCGGGTCGAGGGACTTTTTGATAGAACGCATAATTCCGATCGTGGCTGGGCCAAGTTCCTTCTTGAGCGAGCCTTTCTTGCCCAATCCCACACCATGTTCGCCCTGAAATTGGGTCAGTCATGCTTTCAGAGACAAGTTCAGGCTGCGGATGTCTTACAGTGCAAGAGCCTTCCATTTCCAATGCGCGATCAACCATGTCGTACACAACCTTTTCTACTCGTTCTCTTTCTTCTTGAATAGTTCGATCATATAAGATGCTTGCGTGGAAGTTACCATCGCCAATATGCCCAAGGATACTGGCAAAGATTCCAAGGTCATCAAGTTCCTTTTTGGAGATTTCTACTATGGTCAGCTAACTCTCAGGTACGGGCTTATGAAAGACATACCAATAATGTCTGGCAATCTGGAGATCGGTACGGAAACGTCGGTTGACCATACTTCAGATCCTCGCTCTCTTAGCGCCAGCATACTCCATAACGATTGCTTCCGTGCAGACCATAAATCATGTGCTTCCCGCTCGTCTCTTGCAAATTCAAAGGAGCTTGCGTTGTTGTTCTTGGCTAGTGCTTTGGTCAAATTGATACTGTCCGCGACCCCGGCCTTGGTGCCGGAGAACTTGAAGAAAAGAGTGGGCGATTTCTTCCATGTTCTTCCAGTTCCCCCGGCGCGGTTGATGACATCCATCTGTACCTCATCCAGAATCTCCATGCACTGTACTTGAATCCCTTTTCGAACAAGCTGCATGGCAGTGGATGCAGCATCACGTACAGTGGGGAAGGTCACCACGCCGACACGAGTCTGCTCCGGAATTGGGGTCAATTTCAGGGTAGCTTCAGTGACAATACCAAGCGTTCCTTCAGACCCTACAAACATCCCTGTCAGGTTATACCCGGCGGAAGTTTTGCGTGGGCGTCGGCGTGTCTTGATGACACGACCATCTGCAAGCACAACGGTAAGGTTGATTACCCAATCTTTCATGGTCCCGTACCTCACAGCATTGGTTCCACTGCAGTTTGTTCCAATCATGCCACCTATCATTGCAGACGGTCCAGGGTCAACGGGGAAGAAGAGGCCGCTGTCCTTGATTTTCTCATTCAAATCCATCCATTGAATCGACGGTTGAACCACAACGTCCAGGTCAGATTCATGCAACTCAAGTATCTTATTCATCGCCGCGAAATCGATCGTCAACCCGCCATGAGGGGCTGAAAAGTTGGCCTCCAGGCTAGAACCTCCCGAGTAGGGTATCATTGGCATTTTGTATTTGTGACAAATCTTAGCAATTTTCGAAACGTCATCTGTATTCGTCGGGTAAGCAATCGCGACTGGTAAACGATCAGCATTGACGCTAGACCATTCCGAAAACCCATGTTCTTGAAGATCGTCGTTGTCAGTGCTAATGGCCTCGTCGCCTAGCGTGGCTCGCAGTTCTGCAATGGCCTGTTTGTTCAAGTCGCTGTTCAGTCAAGCGCACATGATATAGTGAATGTAGATATATATATATCTGAGAACAAGGAAGAGTTGAAGAGTTGAATAGTTTCTTACCTTCTCAAAATCTTTCGCAGATCCATACTGAGGACGTTTGTGATTCCGAGACTCTGACTGTCCGCTTGTCACGGCATATGCATAGCCGACGCCTGCAGCTAAGGTGGAGGCTAGCAGGGTCCTGCCTGAAGCCCAGGAGCCTGAAGATCCAGTGTTGGCATCTTTCCCCCGTCCTTCATTGCCGTCACTCTTATGCTCTGCTTTAGGACTAGCCCAACGCACTGCTCGTTGAAGAGGGAAGAATTGGCGTGGCGAGATAGCGCTGGGCCGGCATTGAAGCGCGCGGAGATGTGCGGGGAAAGCCCGAGGCACCTGTTTGAGCGGCCGCATGGTCCGAGGAGCTCTGGTCGACAGCGAGCGAGGAAATTTTGCTATCAGTAAGATCAAGGATTAGATTGACAATATATATTGCAGCCCAGAGCCATCTATAAAAGACATACTAGGCTTGAAGTCCGAAATGGGGTCGCCAATTATCCAGTCGTAGGCCGCTATGGGAGCTTGGCCGAGGCGCGAGGAGAAACGTCATCGGAGCTAAGGATGAGACGTACAGCAACAATCGGATATAGGCCGAGTAAGATGCTACAGCTTTGCCTTTGCTGGATAGCCGGAAATTCCCTTGCCCAAGTCCAGAAGGGCGGAAAAGTAGGTTCACCCCCACGTTTGAGGGGTTGCTGCTTATCGTCCGTCTCTGTGTAGTCTGTACATCCGAAATGTTGGACGCGATCGGCCAAAACTCCGATGGCGCCTCAGGAACACAGACAGGCTACGACTCGGCAGGAACAGGCACACTTTGCTCGGATTGGACCGGAAAGGCAGATCATTCTGCAGGAAAACTATACCTTGTCACTCTGAGGGACAACGTAAATGCATAGAGCTCGACTGGATATTCTGATAAAGCAATCGTCGGCTATTCTTGCATCATGCTTCGTTGTCTCCAGTGCTCCACTTGCTTATCTGCCGGGGCTCCATATGGCCCGCACCCAGTTGTTGATGGGGCAACCGGCTACAGAACATCAAATCTTTCCCACCGCAGTCAAAAGACACACTAATGATAATCTCGTGGGGAACGCACACCCCATCATATTTTCATTCCTGATTGATTAGCTCGTGAATACTCCATAGATGGGGTGAAGTTGGCAGACATGGCAGATCAACAGAGTATTCGCTTGAACCGCGAGGTGGAGCGCCTCGTTACGGCTCCTTATGCACCGTCACTTCAGGTAAACTCCGCTACTCCACGCGAGTATCTTAGGTCAATGCGTTAGTAGCTGATCCATTTGCGGATTTAGGACCTATATAGCTTGAGTCAATCGACGACGTCACAAAATATTCGACTGTGGGCCTCCCACAAGCCGTGTCAAATCGGGGCTCTGGTTGACGTGCTTGTTGATGGTCTATCACGCTCTCGTTTCGCGTTGCCTTTACTCGGAACCTTTGGTGAGCTCATAGTTCCTATTATTTGTGTTGGCATAGCTGAATGTCAGCAGTCTCAGCAACGGTTGTTCGGGATGTCTTGCTTGAGCGACATCCTTGCCTTCTTGATCAGTTTCTTCAAAGTGCTACCGACGATGACAAGTCTGAGGTTTGTACGCCCCGTATCTAAAGAGATGTTGCTAGTCTAGGCTGGCAATGCCTTCGAGCTACGGACCTCATGAATTAACTCTTATAGTATGCTCTGGTGTGCACCGAGATTCTATCGTCTCCTCTACCGCCTGAATTCATGATACCCGCACGCTTGGCACGGTTCATGGAAATGATGATACGCACAATGGGAGAAGATCCCCGTGCAGAAAACATTCTACCTCTCAACAAGATATCCAATGGCATCAGAAGGTCACCACGGCTCCTCGAAGAGATCCCGTCCGAGTTGATGGCCAGCCTACAGGTAGAACTCACAAAAACGCTGCGTAACCTGAGTGACCACATGGGCAATCTTCTTTGTCTAGCAACTTTTGCACGCATGGCATCTTTAGAAGATTCTGCGACCGAGAAAGGATGTGTGCGGTTTGTTCCGTCGTGGTTGCAAAGCGTCAACCACTTCTTTGGTCCCAAGCGAGGTCTAAAAACTTTGGACCTCGTCGTCCTGCGCGTTATTCTCGCTTGCTCTGATAGCTGCAGTGACTTAACGGTGGACCAGGCAGCAGAGAGTATTCGCTTAGCGATCGAGATATGTGATAGGGTCGAGCAAGAACAGAGAGAAAGCTGGGTCAAGGCAAACGCCTCAAAGATTGCCAAGCTACGAGAGAAGATCACTAGGAGTGGCATTGACCCAGGTGTTCAGATGCTAGTATGTGCTGGTTCTCAACTCTGGAGAAATAGTGGGGTTGTGCTGATTATAGTCACAGGGAGCGACATTTTTGGCATCGCTGCTTCCAGCTACCGCATTACCAATCGATATAGCCCGGGTTGCTGTCGATGGGCTCATAACTCAAGACAGTAAATTCGTGTTAGGTGTGCTGACATCGGAGTATATACCACGCCTTGTAGAGGCCAGTGTGGTAAGTAGACCCATGTTGCTATCTGAGGCTATACTAACCTAATTAAAGGCGTGCTTGGGGGTGACTGCGATACGCAGTTTGCTTGAATATATTGTGACTTGTATAGATCCTACCAGCTCTGCGAGCTTGACTCATATTATGGTGGCCAAGTCGTTGGTCACAGAACTGCACTCTGCAACCTTGAATTCTGCTCTTTTTGCGGAACCTCTTGAACAATGCCAGCAAGTCATGTGGAAGATAATTGAAAGTTTTCCCAGGAACTCCTCCTCAGCACCATGCCACGGCTCTCATGTATGCGGAGCTGCACGTTCGCAGCTGGAGAACGAGCTAATATACGACTTTCTCTCCTTCTACCTTCACGCACTGCTATCACAGACCACAACCCAGGACACAGTCGCTGGAAATGCGACCTTGCAGATGTTTCTGGCCCAAAACAAGCAATTACTGCACAAGCAAAAGTGCTCGTTCTCGGAAGCAGAATCAATTCGAACCGTCAAAACATACCCGCCACTCAATGTCCGTGAGGACCTTTCCGCGCCTAGTTCGCGATCTGACTGGAGGAGCTCTGTGACAGAAGCACTCATGCTCAATGCGCGCGTATCGAACGACAGCCTTATGCGTAAGATGGAGGAGGTGTGCTATGATCTCGAGCAACGATGCGATAACGTCGAAGCCCCATTGCGGACGATGGAGCAAGAGCGGGACGCGATTTCGGCTGAGGCGCAGCAGCTAAAAGAGCAGAATAGCGCATTAGACCTGCAGTTGCAACAAGCTTCTGATACAATTGGCCGGTTTCGACTGGAAATCTCTCGCTTAGAGACCCATGCGGAAGCTGCTTCCATTCGCGCTGAAGAATTATCGGCAACTCTCGATGCAGCTCGAAGAGATCTTGAGAATCAGAGGCGCGAGTCACAAGATACCATGGCAAGCGAGGTGGAAAAGGCCCGAACTAGGGAACTAGACTTGGTCGCATCTATAACTGAAAGGGATGATCAGCTGGAAGCGTTGCAGGAGGAGATGATGGCCCAAAGCGCCGAGAACTCAAACCTGCAAACCGCGCTAGATGAAGCCTCCAAAGAAAATTTGTCCCTACGTGAAACGAATGATTCCCTCAATCGAAATATGACGGAGCTTGAAGAGAAGCTCAGACAATGCGAAATGCTTTTAGTACGGAAGGATGAAGACAAAGAGCAAATCCTTTCCGAGAAGGCAGGCACTGAGAGAGGAATCGAAGCCCTTCACATTCAGGTAGATTTCTCTTTATTCCTATAACAGAAATGAAACAATACTAATTGGTTAATCCAGCTTGATGAAGAAAGGCTGAGATCCAATGGGTTTGCGTCCGCGCTCGAGAAAGCCGAGGGGGACCTTCGGAGGGAACAAGAAGTGGTCAGAGATTATGAGGCTCAACTTTCAGCTGCAACTGCAAAGGTACCGTCAATGGATGAATTATGTACGGAAGGCTCGGTTTCTAATGCACACACACTAGAGCGAAATCCAAAAGGAAGAAATTTGTTCGCTGCGGATGGCCATGCAGGCAGCCGCATCCGACGCCACCAAGGAGCTGCAAACGAAGGATAAGCGGATCCACCACCTGGAAAAGAAGGTAAGACTAAGAACAACCAGAAGGATGCAGCAAACTGTTCCTCATATGTGTGCTTGAGCATCCACTTACCTGTCATAATAGGTACAACAACTACGGAACGAACGTGCAGCAAAAGCCCGCGAGTTCTCTGAAGCCCAGCAACATATCGGGCGCCTCATGAATGTTATGGGGATCCGGGTCGAGACCGACGGGTTGAGGCCCCCGAACAAACAGACCAGGAAGTCTAGTACAAGGCCTACCCAGACAGGCATGACACAGCAAACGCAGCCAGCGGAGGACGATTTACAAACCCAGCCTGAAAAATCACAGGTGGAACCGTTTGAAAATAGCCTGTCTTCTCCTACTGGTCGTAGTCCGAAGAGGACTATGGACAATGCATTTCCTGCAGCTGATCCATTATCGCAACACATGAGGGTCGGCAGGAAGTCTAGGAATGTAACACCCCAGTACAGACGAACTCCCCTCGAAGATGTCGATCTAAATAGCCAGCCGTGCGCACAACAAAGTCCCGCGTCGCAACGCAGCGAATGTGACACTGCCGACCAAGTTCGGACTCGTGGCAGCCTGGAAGAGAATCAACTTCAGCAAATAGACCTGGACATGGATCTGGAGTTTTCGAAGGACTTTCTCTTCACAAGCACATCCTTATCCGCGACCAACGATCCCGTTCCGTTCTCACAGACACAGCAGTAGTGTGAAACATACGAGAACTAAGATTTCTGTATATATGTTAGTTGGGATGATAGTCTAACTATCGCTTCTGAAGGCCCTTAATTCCATCCGTCCGGTCACAAAGTAAATCGAGGGCTGGACTCCGTACTAGTGGACTTTTGTCCAGGGCATCCGTATTCATTCACGCCACATTAAACTCTCGGTCTGCAACCCCGGCCAGGTTGCTGCATGGCAGCGCATCTGAAGAGTAAAAGGGCCGTGGCCAAACGCCCGGAGGCTCCACTTATAATGGTGTTACTGTAGAATTCAACTTCCCTAGGGATATAGGCAATTGCAATGGCTTAATTCCTCGCATTCACTTTTCGGCTCTATCCTTGACTTTGGTTGGCTTCCGCAGGAACTTTCCGGCTGATCGAGCCACATGGCTGAGACATCTTCAATCCTGAAAGTGAGCTAGATAAAGCCCCAGGCCGCCACTGTAACTCTCACTTTCTACTTGATTCTTACTTCCCAGGCTCTCCAAATTAGTGTGTGCTCATCCAGGTCTGGACTTGTTCGCAATACCACAGTGTTCTTCTCTATACCTGCTCCCTCAGCTCACTAATACCTTCACTCAAACTGAGAGTCTAAGAGAACGAAAGCGGTTAAACAGGAAAGCATACTGCATAGTGGGAGCTGATGGAGATGCGTCCGAAAAATGATTCCGAACTTATCCCCCAGGACAGCGGGGGGGAGCAGCTTCACTCGAGAGCCAATTCTTCCTCTTTCTCTCTCTCTCGGGCTCCTCCTCACTTCACTGCCAACTCACCTTCTTCCTCCTCTCACTTCCTCCTCCCTTCACCAGCTTCTTCCTCCTCATCTTCATCCCCACATTCCCCTCTACCTCCGCTATCTTCCTCTGCTCCCTTCCCCTCACACTCTTCACACTCTTCACACGCCTCATCCGCCTCTAAAACTGCTCAACCTGCAGCGGCCATGCCCCCTCGAGGCAAGCAGCAACATGCGAGGGGACTGGGAGCATACCCGAGGGGACAAGGGAAACAGCCGAGGGGGCAAGGACGCCTTTATAATATATTATCTCCTCCCGCTCCATGGAGGTCGTGGGATAGCGTTGGCATAAAACTTACTGGGCTGCCTCTCAAAGTCACTGCCCGTACAATCTGGCAGGCGTTCAAACCCGAAGGCTCGATCTTCTCGATCGACATCTATGAGGACCATCATGGCCAGTTGGAGTCAAGGGGAAAGATTCGCTTCAAGTTGGTCATTGTTCAAGTCTTGAATCCTCCTAATATCACTAACTATCCACTAGGCCGCCACCGCGTACTGATTTCTGGAAAAATGGTTCATACTGCATCAAGCTACCGAGCGGACAAGAAGTACGCATATTTGTATCTCTCGAAGAGCTGAGGCCGTCAGAGCTTGAGATTCCCAGCCCAGTTCGTCTCAAAGTCCGCTATCCAGTAGAGCTCGTAAGTATCCCCAACCGCAAACACAGATGTTCGACTCTCACCTAGGAAACCTTTCCTCTCAGACGATCCCGATTTCCGCACTGGATATTGGGGTTATGCTCAACGAAACAACTCTTCTACCGATGCGCACGATCGAAGCTAGTCCACTCGGAAACCTCTTCCTGCTGCTCAATTTGAAGTTTAGGGAGCTGCATGTGTTTTTCCAGCTACAGATACTTGGTTCTGGTAACAAGTCAGCCTCGACTTCTGCACCAGATACTTGGCACAACTATCGCCTCAGGATTCCACTGAGGCAGCTGAGCAAGATCTTCCAGTCGCGGAATATTACAACTGAAGTGATATCTCACTTGACCGTGCTCGATTCGCCTCCGATGTACCACCGCCGGATTAGCGATATCAATGCTACCTTCCTTGAGCCGGGAAGCTGGAGGGACTCAGACTGCTGGTACCGGCAGACACATATTGTCCATAATCCTCTCAGCTTGTCTACACTCCCAGTCAGTCTACCAAGGCAAAAGCCTATCATAGACATCGGTATGCACTGCCTCGTTTCTTTCCCGGAATTTAGTCGTCTTGGATATTGCTTTCTCTGGCTAACTTTAATTTCCCACAGGTCGATGGAATGCCTTCAGAATCAGTTATCCTAAAGATTGTAAGAAGGAGCTCCTCCACCAGCTTTGTGCAATTCTTCAGGATTATAATGTCTCTATTGAGGACACCGACCGCTTTACTCAATGGGATGATAGACAAGAGAGGATGCCGCCAGTGTGGAAGTGGATCGATTTATCCGATGTCTCACATCTGTCAATGTCATCATTAAATGACCTGATTGACTCTACTTATGTCCCTCTGCCCTTTCCCGTTCGGTATCAGCTTGAAGTTTGCATTTCTAATGGCTACCTTTCCGAGTTCACCATGACGCATGAGTTCGCTATCAAATTGGCCGAACTCGGGGAAGCAAAGGCAAGGAAGCTTCTGGAGAACGTGGCGAGCCAGAAACAGCAATATTTTGATCCTATGAAGATCTTTGATCTTCCGTTTGTCAGAGGGGTCAGAGCCACCAACACGAAGATACCTCCGTACTGCTGTCATATGCGATCTGCCACTATCACACCCAGTACCGTATACTATAATCTACCGTCAGTGGACATCTCGAACCGGATTATTAGGCGCTACATGGAACACGCAGATCGCTTCCTCCGGGTTCGATTCACGGATGAGAGGCTTTATGGTCGCATTCATGCTAGAAGTGATAATTCTAATGATGAGATTTTCACTCGCATCAAGCGAGCACTGGCAAATGGCATTGTGATCGGAGACAGGCGATACGAATTCCTTGCTTTTGGCAATTCCCAGTTCCGTGAGCATGGGGCCTACTTTTTTGCTCCATTGCCAGATCTTACAGCAGCCAATATCCGTGCTTGGATGGGTCATTTCAGTGATATCAGGAATGTGGCCAAATACGCAGCACGACTAGGCCAATGTTTTTCAACAACTCGAGCAGTAGCTGGCTGTCCGGTACAGATACGCAATATCCCTGACGTGGAAAGAAATAATTACACCTTCTCTGATGGGGTCGGAAAGATCTCGCGGTTCCTTGCACAAATGGCAATGACTGAGCTTAAGATCAAGACACCAACGGGTGAGCCTCCATCAGCTTTCCAGTTCCGTCTCGGGGGCTGTAAGGGTATGCTTGCTGTTTCTTCTGATGCCCAGCCGCAAGAAATTCACATTCGAGAGAGTCAGAATAAGTTTCCGACCGTCCATAACGGCTTGGAGATTATCCGATGGTCTCAATTCTCAATGGCTACATTGAACCGCCAGCTGATACTTGTCATGTCTACCCTCGGGATTCCCGACGAGGTGTTTCATGCTAAACTTAAGTCCATGCTGCGTGCTCTCGATGAAGCCATGGAAAGTGACTCTCGAGCAATCGAGGTACTCAAAAAGTACGTTGATCCAAATCAGACGACTCTTACCGTCAGTCAAATGGTATCGGATGGTTTCCGGCGATCCAAGGAGCCATTCCTCACATCTATCCTGGCACTGTGGCGGACCTGGCATATCAAGTACCTGAAAGAAAAGGCGAAGATTGTCATCGATAATGGCACAAATCTACTAGGCGTTATGGATGAGACAGGGATCCTTAAGGGCTACTTTTACGACAAGATACCAAAGAACGACGCTTCTCTCGAACAGAAGTTGGCAGCGTTGCCAGAGATCTTTCTTCAGATTCCTCGCTCAGAAGGCTCTGAGGACGGTGCAAATTATGAAGTCATCGAAGGACTCTGTATATTGGCTCGAAATCCTTCTCTTCACCCGGGTGACATACGTGTGGTCAGGGCAGTCAATGTGCCTGAGTTGCACAGCCTTCGTGATGTTGTCGTCTTACCGCAAACTGGCGATCGAGATATCGCTAGCATGTGTTCCGGTGGAGACCTCGATGGTGATGACTACCTGGTTATCTGGGATCAGGACCTAATTCACAAGGACTGGTTTCTAGATCCCATGCGCTATACAAGCAACAAGGCCCAGGATCTAGACCACGATGTCACAGTCGATGAGGTTACCTCTTTCTTCGTCATGTACATGAAGAATGACAGTCTTCCAACGATCGCTCACGCCCATGTTGCCTGGGCAGACCTGCTTGAGGATGGCGTCAATGAAGAAAAGTGTATCCGACTAGCTCAGCTCCATTCAGATGCTGTAGACTACAATAAGACAGGAAGACCGGCTATCATGACCCGCAATCTTCAGCCACGAAGGTGGCCTCATTTCATGGAGAAGCCAAAGCCGAAAGACCTAATCTACTACTCTAAAAAGATTCTCGGTCAGCTCTATGACGCTGTGGAGAGGGTCGACTTCGTTCCAAGCCTAGAGATGCCTTTCGACGAGCGAATCCTGAACTGTTCGATCGAAGTCAGCGAAGACCTCTATACATTCGCAAAGAATCTCAAGGCTGAACACGACATGGCCATGCGGCGGATTATGGCACAGCATGAAATCAGAACCGAGTTCGAAGTCTGGTCTACCTTTATTCTCAACCATTCACACATGAGCAAGGACTACAAATTCCATGAAGAAATCGGTGCAATATCAGCCGCGCACCGCGAAACTTTCAGGAAGCAATGTTACAACAAGGTAGACGGTAGAACTTTCGAGCTGCTTGCACCACTGGCAGTCGCAATGTACCGTGTCACGCATGAAGAAATGACCCAGGCGCTCAAGAAACATCGTGAAAACTCTTCACCGCATGAAACGCCCAAGATAAATCAGCTGCCACTCATCAGCTTCCCTTGGATTCTCCCCCACATACTGGGTAGAGTTGCACGTGGGCTTTACGACGTCTATCAGCCTGCAGCTCTCAAATCCGATCCTCTGGGACTTGGCCCGGCCAAGGTCCCGCAGGCTGCAGATAAATCTGATACCCTGTACGAAGATCCGTTCGGTCTTTTCACAGACGAGGAACGCGCAGCCAATGCATTACACACTCAACCTGTCCTGAATGCAGGTCCTTCCACTGGCCACGCAAGCGCGGAAAGTAGCGAGAGTATTATCGATCAACTCCTTGATTTAGGCTTCTCGCACGTACCCGCTTTAGAGCCTTCTCCTCCGTCTGCGTCTTCAAGCACCCCCAGTGGAGGACAGATCTCCTTGTTAGATATCGATGACAATGTACCAAGTATCGAAATGCCCAAGATGGTCAACCCGGTCATTCCAAGCCCTGCAGCAACACCACTCGCCGCGGAAATTGTCGAGGGAGACGACGAATGCGAGGAAATGATCGAGGAAGAAGACGATGTTGAGCCTACTGCTCTTGATAAACTCAATGAGCTGCTTGGGCTTTGAGAACAAAGGTCTGATACCGTCTGAATATGCACCTTGCCATACTTGATTGCTTCGATCTGTGATACTTGATCCGCGAATTTAGTATCTTGCATCAACTAGTACGTGGAGCATCATTAAAATGTAACTATCAGTTTAAGCATGCACGAATTGATTCATGACAGTGGAGCCATCTGTGCATTAAATAGTACTATTGCTTTTAGTTTCACAGCCGTAGACCATACAATAAAGGTCAATATACATCTAATCAAAGCACCCAAGCCACCCCTCTGAGCCCATTATTATATGAAGAAAAACGCCTATCCAAACCAATCTCTAACCCCACCCCAACCAAACCCAGGATAAACACCAATAAACCTACCACTCCAACTCCTTCTCACATCTATCCCTCAACATTCCCACGACCGGATCCAAAACCGCCTGCGTATGCCTCCAACTCGCCTCATCTCTCGTCCGCGAATAAAACACCGGACAATCCTTACTATCGCACCTAACCTCATCCCCAAACGCCACCCCCATACAAGACCTACAAATGCGCTGCAAATCCACAACCCTCTTCTCCGCCGCCCGCTGTCTTGAGACAAGCTCGAACAGCGCGAGATGCGGCTGTTTTAGACAGCTTCCGCAAAGCGGTGTATCAGTATCTCGTAACTTACTCCTACATACGATGCACGTGGAGGCTTTCATGTATGATTCGAGGGTTTTCCGCCCACCACCAGCACCAGCACCAGCACCGCGAAACAGCGCTCCCTCGACGCGCCGCACGCGCTGCACTTTCGGCATTTCGTCGTACCATTGGCGGACATTTGCGCCGACGAGGTTGAAGATTCGCTCGAGGGGTGGGATGAGGTTCTTAGTGATGTAGTAGTCTGCGTCTAGGTCGAGATGGGGATCATGGAGAAGGGTTTCGGGCGGCACGCAGCGGTCGATGAGCCGGGATCCCGGGGCGCCAGTTACGACGACGTAGGGGACGCGTTCGCCGTACTGGGGCTCGGAGCGGGGATCGGCGATCATTTTCTTGGTGCTGATTAGGGCTCCTGGGGGTGGGAGGCCTCGGTCGCTGTAGGTGCCTAAGCGGACTTCGCGGGCGAAGCAGAAGTCTTGGACGGAGACGCGGCCTTGCATGATCTTTGTGCATTGGGACTGGAAGTAGCGTTTAACTTGGGAGAGGTCTGCGGTGCGGAAGAGGAGTTTCAGAGCTTTTTCTTCGATTTTTTGTTCTGCGGGCGTGCCGTCGCGGCGGACGGTTTCGATGCCTTTGGCGTCAAATTCGGGTTCTTTTTGATCGCGGTGCTCGTACTTGAAGCCCACGTAGCGTTTCTTGGCGAGGAGGACGCATGGGTGGTAGACTTTTTCGAACTTGAGTTTCACGGGGTGTGGGTTTATGGACGTTACGGCTTTGGCGATTTCTTCGCCGATGTCGAAGGCTTCATCGCGCGTGCGGCCCTTTAAGTATACGAAGAGACTGTCGGTGTCGCCGTAGACTACTTCCGCACCCCAGCGTTCGACCGAGTGGATGAAGGCGATGGCTTTTTCAAGCGTCTCTCGGCCGGATTGTACGATGCTGTCGGCGATTTCGGAGCACGGCATGCGGCCGGAGAATGAGGCGGATGTGTAGCCGTAGGTGACGTTGGCGATTAGCTTCAGGGCAAGCTGTCTGTTGTTGAGAAGGCGCTGGAGCGCTTTGTCGTCTTTGTCCAGTTTCATGCCGTTCTTGACCATGACTCGGGTTTCGAGGATCTCGGCAAGCATGCGTGCGAGGAGGGATTTGCGCACTTCGGGTTTGGCGTAGATCATGCCGTTTGGCGCAATGTTGATCTTGTCTTGGAGCAGCTCCAGCATTCGGGGCTGTCTCTTGTAGTCGGTGAATCCCATCTTATTTCGGCCTCTCCATTGATGTGCTCGTCCGAGGAAGGTCGAATAGCAGTAGTTGTATGCAATCATGATACTGGGATATAAGGACTGGAAGTCCAGCACCAAGAGAGGGCTGGTGTAGAAGTCGCTCTGGGGCTCCATGACCAAGGGGAGACATTCAAGAGCATTCTGTTGGCCAACTTGCTTCCTACTCGGGGAGACGAGGATGAAATTCTCCGGTTTCGCAATGCGAAACATTAGAGATTCAACTTTGAATTGAGAGCCACGAGAGAATACCGAGAAAAAGTCGATGCCCAGCAGCCTGGCCTGCTCGCTAGTTCTGGGGATCAGCTCGTTTGACTCTAGGATTTCAAGATCCATTTGCACCCGAGAGACAAAGTATTCGACTACTTTTAGTATGTTGCGAGGCTTTCCACTGCGATACCACTCTGTGAGATCCTGAAACGAATAGTGCGGGACACGGCGGTGCAGTAGGTGAAAGGCAACATTTTCTTGTGTATACTGCAACAGGTTCAGCTCGCCTCTCATAGCTCGCCAGATGTTGATCATGTGTCGTCCAGTCACTCGAATGGAAGAGGTGTGGTTGAATCCCCATCGGTCAGCATCCTTGCCAAATCTTCCATGGGCTTGCGACTTCACTCTAGACAGTTCATCGCAGATGTCAAAGTCATATTTCTTCCTTGCTCGCTCAATCAAGTAGCCCCACGAACTATTATGAACTTCGTAGCCAGTGATGATATCGGGGTCATGCCAGCGAACAATGTCTACCACTCGATTAATCAAATCAAGTTCGGAGCCTTCATGTTCCCAGTCGATTCTCAAGGCTTTGGATCCCTTGATGTCTGGCCTGTCGTCTTCCGCTTGGGATATGACACCAACATGAACCCCTGGCACCGTACCGTTGGCATCAAGATCCTCATCTTCCGACTGCAGGCACCAGAACACGCATGTGATTTCGTCCTCCTCTGGATTCGGTGACAGCACGCCCCGTGTGTTCACGTGCACTTCCAGGCTCATGATACTCATATACTGGGTTTGGTGTTCGACACTAGTGGTCTTCCCTTTCTGTGAATATTTGAAGCCATAGTCATTCTTCTGGGTAGGGCCCTCGATTTGTGACAACACGTTCGGCCTCACTTCCACCTTCTTACGGGCCTGGGGCTGAGCGGCATCCGCCATTTCCTCTGCTCGAAACTGTTCGAACCATTCGACAACCTCGGAGCGGCTGGGAGGAACAGGAGCAAACTCCCATAACCTAGACGTAGAGAGCTCCCGCAGCTGCTGGTCTACCGCCTCTTGTTCATTCTTGTCTCTTGATGTCGTATATTCCCCTAGCAGAGCCATAGAACGTCCTAAGGGGTCGAAATCGGGGAGATAGTGTATACCACTACCTTCTAAGCGGAATTCCCTACCTGCGTAATCCCTCGCACGGTCAGGCACATCGCTCTCGTCGCTGTAATGCGCTTTTTGATAGACAACAGACGGATAATCATAGCAATGAGGTGTTGAAGTGACCTCGCTAGTACTGGGAGACGAATTCCGCAAAAAACAAATGCGGGCATGCGTAGGCACGTCAAAGGCGGCATAGAAACCGGATGCTATTTCCAGAACCTGCGGGTCTAGGGCAGTATCAGTCCTTGTTACAGTAACTGATGGCTGCGGTTGTGATGAGTTGTTCTCCGCTCTGATGTCTTTAGAGATAAGTTCGGGCCCAGAACTGTTAAAGCCTTTTGCTAGTTCTCTAAGTTCCTTGGAAGAAGGCACACCATCCTGGCTGAAGCGCAAGACTGTCATGGGATCATTGGGATCTTTGACGACCGGAAAGTTGAGCCTTCCACTCTGTTCAAGCCTCTTAGGCCGGACAGTCGACTGAGATAATCTTCCTTGTGAGGGATTGCCCCTTGCGACTGCATCTTCGGTTTTGGACGTCGTACTGTTGACTTGACCTTCAGCTATCAAAGACTTCCGCGGCCTATCTAGCATCTGCGACGGGGTGTCATCGAAATACCTCTTCCGCTTACGCGGATTATTATGACTGAGCACTCGGCTTTCGGTTCGTTCGAGTATTTCACTCGAACCTGCTTTGCACGTGGCACTCATTTCGTGGGCATCTAGACCATCAGTAGAATACTCTGGTTCGTCCTGGGCTAAGTCGGGGACGTTTCCGTCCTGGATATCATCCAACGCAGTTGTAGCTTCTTGCCCATTGTCTTCTCCGGGAAGTATGTCGAAATCATCATCATCAGAAAGGCATGAATCATCATCCGAATCGGCAGGCCAAGCTGCACTCTCATCCACATTCACTTCTGCGTCTGCCACCGTATCTGACTCGGCAGGTTGTAGTTGATACTTGGTGAAATCGTTCTGGTCCGGAAAGAAATCTTCAATACTCTGCATCGCAGTCTTTACATCCTCGGCGAAGGGTTTCTGCGAAAGTAAATCATCGAAGGTTACATTGCCGCCGCCATTGTCCTGCTTCTCCTCGTCAACGGTATGCGCAGTCATTTGACGGTACTCTTCTTCGTGGATCCAGCCACCTCGAGAGATATCTCTTGGGTTAACGGACAAGGACACTAGTTCGTTAGGATCGAATGGGCTACTGCCTGGTTCGAGTCCAAGACGCTTCTTCCGCCTGCGTGTCTCATCCTGCCATAAACCTGCCATGCTTGGAACAAGCCGTTCATCGGAAGTCATTGGCTTGAAAAGTTCAGTGAAATCCTGATGGATGGGTCTTTCGCTGATTTCTGAGCGATTTATAATGTCCTGGACGCAAATATCGACTTCGAGTGGACAATGGCTCTGCTTTGGAAAAATAGACTCGTCTAACAGATCGTCGGGTTGTACTGATCTGTCGTGCCAGCGATGGGATAGATCAGTCAGCTCAAAGTACTCTGGGACCGGACTGCGAAATTTGACTTTGCTACACTTCATATAGGCACATCCGTACAAACTGTAGTCACACATCCACTGGGGAATGAACTGTAGGTGACTTTCGTATGGTTGTAAAGGGCGTTTAAGGACAGCGCCCTGAAGCAGCAAGTCCGCCAGCCTGGTCATGTAAATGGGATTCATGAGGTAGATTTTGAAGTAGAACTTATAGCCCACATGATACCCATAGAAGGGGACACCCTTCACCAAAGTGATGTGGGCAACGAATGGGATCTTCTTGGCATTTTCGTTGCGATTGTAGCTTACTGCCAATGCATGATCAATCGAGAGACGGAGACTCCGGATGGCAGAGCTCACTATAGAGGGCTTAGCTGCATAAACATTCCATGTTGTTACACCTCATCAGACCAACCTTTCTCTGTCTCCAGATCACCGTCATACTCGACATACAAATAAGGAAAAGCGCCATGCACATGGACGCACACCTTCTGGCCAGTCTCCGTGGCCCCAAAGATCCTAATTACAGGTACTTTCGATCTATCATTTTTCCCAGCCGCACCATCCCGGTAAGGCAGAGGAGGGTCGAGTTCTGACGGAGTTGCCTGGTAGTGATCCACGCAATTGAGGCGCACTTGGAAGGGTTCCATAGCTTGATTCTCAAGACAGCGGAAGCTGTCAGCGACCGACCGCGCAAGGAATCCCGAGTCGCGTCATATCAATTATCCAGGTGCAACAGCATCGCCCACTGCTTTGCCGTCCAACTCTCTTTTTCGACTGCGACAGGACGTGTTGGAAGTGGTGGTTGAGTTTACGCGACTGGGTGGCGCGGGTAATACGCCAGGTCACGTGAATAATACCGAACCGCCGCCGACTCAACATCAGCGCGGCGATAAGAATCACAAACTTGACTTTACACATCTGCTGGTCTTCCCAAAGACATTTGACTCCTGGCGGCGCAATAGCACTTTTCCTCTTCTGTACACTTTGCGCCTGCTGTCCCTTATAATCATCGCCACCATGTCTAAAAAACCCGCCGATGTGGCGTCGAAAGAGCGCAACGAATATATTCCGTCTTTCATCTCGAAGAAGCCGTTCTATATTGACGACGACTCTCAAGCCAATGACTACCTAGAGCATCAACGTCTACAAAAGTCGACAGCAGATCAGTCGAAATGGTACGAGCGTGGAAAGCGTGCTGGCCCCGCGGCCACCAAGTACCGGAAAGGCGCTTGTGAGAACTGCGGCGCCATGACCCACAAAACGAAAGAGTGTCTGAGTCGCCCTCGGAAGCATGGTGCCAAGTGGACCGGTAAAGACATCCAGGCGGATGAAGTTATACAAGACGTCAACATGGGGTGGGATGCGAAGAGAGATCGGTGGAACGGCTACGATCCGAGCGAATATCAGCAAGTGGTGGAGGAGTACGAGGAGCTGGAGAAACTGAAACGGCTCACAAAGAAGGATGGCGAAAACGAAAGCAAGAGTGGCGAGGCTGATGACGATGAAGATGCGCCTCAGGAGGAAGCCCGCTACGCTGAGGAGTCCGACATGGGACGACAACAGAGCACCGCGACTCGCAACCTCCGTATCCGAGAAGACACAGCTAAATATTTGCTGAACCTGGACCTTGATTCGGCCAAATACGACCCGAAGACACGACGAATGGTTGATATGGGCGCACAGGATGATCAGGCAGCAGCACTTGTTGCCGAGGAGAACTTTGTCCGCGCTTCAGGAGATGCTGCAGAGTTTGAGAAGGCGCAGAGATATGCCTGGGAATCGCAAGAACGTGGTGGACAAAAGGTCCACCTGCAGGCGAACCCGACAGCTGGAGAGGTCATGCGGAAAAAGGAGGAAGCGGAGAGTGTGGCAAAACGTGAAGCTCAACGAAAGGCTCTCCTTGAAAAGTACGGTGGACAAGAACATCTCGACCCTACACCGTTGCGGGAGACAATGGTTGTCGAAAACGAACGGTTTATTGAATATGACGAAACGGGTGCGATCAAGGGAGCACCAAAGAAGGCGGCCAAATCGAAGTATGCGGAGGATATCTTTACCAACAACCACACGTGTGTCTGGGGAAGCTGGTGGCATAATTTTGAGTGGGGATATGCCTGCTGCTTCTCCACCGTCAAAAACAGTTACTGTACTGGCGAAGATGGGAAGCGCGCATTCCAGGAAGCAGACCAGCTGCTGATGCTACCTGAGAACGGAGCCGATGGTGATGAGCCGTCGGCTGAATATGAGGAAGCTAACGACGCGCATGAAGCTAGTGACGGTGCTCAAACATCGGAGCAGCCGAAGGAGTCGTCTAACACTAACGCAAAGAAGAGAACGCTTATGGAGGTGCAGTCTGGAATCACCGAGGAAGAAATTGAATCCTACAAGCGAAGCCGGCTTGCAGCCGACGATCCCATGGCCGCATTCATTGGCAAAGACGACCTTGTATAAGCGCAATTATAACATCTCATAGTTTCTCAGCTCTGTTATATAGGCGCCTTGTACCTGTCATAGATACCCATTCAAATTGTGCATATCCCAATATATTCTACTTTAAACCATAAATCATCAAGCCTAGATATAGAGTCTCCATCACTATCCCGGCTAAGGACGGAGTAGTTGGGTAGTTGGCATAGATAGCCTTATTGCTCCCGGGCCGTGATACTCTAGTCCACAAGTAGCCTAGCGCAATGGAGCAGCGAAGTGGATCCTGCCGGAGCAAAACAAAAATTACTCTTTGCAGTCATGCGGTCATGTGACAAACTCACCCTTGGGCGTTTGAGGCTGCCGGCGAATCACGGGACCAGGGCACAAGCCCTGACAACCACAACTCGCTAAGCGACACCACCCCAGATCCCAGAGCAACTTCGATACGCCCAGCGACGACGACAACGACAACCAGCCCTTCAACGGAATCGCCAGGTAGGTCCATTTTGCGCCCTCACGTGGGATTATTGTCATTTTTCCCCAGACCGGGAAATTTTTCTCATTTGGACTTTTCGTCGCTAACAAATTGTGCTATTCGATTTATAGTTCCACATAATTCAAGATGAGTACGTGCCAACGCGATATACCACCGCCCAGTCCGATCTATCGACGAGAACAATATCCAGACTGACATTCCGATTCTGTTTACAGCGAAGGGTACCTCCAGCTTTGGCAAGCGCCACAACAAGACTCACACTCTTTGCCGGCGTTGTGGTCAGTATTTACACTACTCCGAAAACTTTTATATATCCTCCGCGGGCGGGAATTTTTATATACGGGATATCTCTGCAATCAACGGAATGGGAGAGAGAAGGAACGGAATAATAAATGACTGCCGGGAGAGATATATATGAGGTTACCGGGAAACGATCAGATGGTGGGCTAATACGTTTCGGATTGAATTCAGGCCGCCGCTCCTTCCACATCCAGAAGTCGACTTGCTCCAACTGCGGTTACCCTGCCGCTAAGACTCGCAAGTGTACGAATCCTTTTCCCCAAAACCTTACCATCGAATGACAACCGCTGGTTCCTTGAAAAACCTCGGATACGGATTGTATGGAAAGTGTTAGGATGAACGTATTGGCTTACGAAGTTTGTTTTTCTATACAGTCAACTGGAGCGAGAAGGCCAAGCGCAGAAAGACCACCGGCTCCGGCAGAATGCGTCACCTTAAGGAGGTCCACCGCCGCTTCCACAACGGCTTCCAGGTCGGCACCCCCAAGGGCGCTCGTGGTCCCGAGAACCACTAGATTCCCCCCTTTCGATGACTGTCGCGTTTTCGTTTCGTTCTCGGAGGCTGGAGGCAGGGCTGGTATGACAGGGCCGGTTGGCATTTGACGACGTGAAACGGGTCGCAATGCTAGGGGCAATAAAAAAAAGACGCTATTCCCCGTGGAGTTGGTGTTGGGACGGTCTTTTTTTTTTTCATATTTGCCGTCATAGCATTTCTTTATTCTAGAGAAACACAAAAATGGCATATATTGACGACAATGTGAAAGAAGAAAGGCGCTCGTCTTCTCTCTCTGTGTGGGGATGTTTTTCTCTTTTTCTGTTTCAAAAACGAAATGAAATGGGAAAAGTTTATACATGAATTTCCTTGTCTTGTTTATGGCTGGCAGATATCCCATGTCGTGACAGATGCAGTTTGAGATTATTCGTCCAATGCGATCTGTCTACTTGAATGCAACCTACCCTTCGAGGCGTACGTGGTTTATGCGACAACAGGTGTTGCTATTTCGATTTCAATTGCGACTTAATCTCTATTTGACCGCGGTCTATTATATTCCGCACGCGCGCCTGAACGCCTGAACATGACTTGGGATGATGCAACAACCTTAGTATCTATTCTCCTCGCCCAAAGACGCTAACGCCACCGTCCCTCTGAACGAAGTATAGGACTTCCTTCTCTTCCCAGAGACCATCAGCCTCGGTGCTGTCACTTTGCCCCCATGCGCCACCTTTGCTGATCCTGAGCACACCACTGACATCCCTTGCGGCACCCGTTTCAAGGTTTCGGAGCTGCATAGCCATGTGTGCCCGATGAACCGACCCGATAGCAAACGCGGCATGCTCAGTCTCCAGCGGAGTGGCTCCCTGGTGGGCAGATGTGGAAGCATTGTGGATCAACGGAGAGTCCGAAGACACCGTCATGATCGTTGCGTGAGCGTACTGGGCAAATGGGGTCGTGGTCAGCGGATATGATTCCCGTTATCAAAGTCGTACTGTCTGTGGAGACTTGTAGCATACCTGTTGTAGCCCCATCACCCAGTCTCCCATCTCTGTAGCGCCTATGCCCCTGCTCGGACCCGTAGCGGCTAGTAGCAGATCCGGTTGATCGAGAACCAATAGAACCTCGGGTTCTTCCTGCTCATCTCCGGGGGTGGATGTTTTCAGGTCATTGATCACGGCCGCAATGTCTTTCTCGAGTGCATCCAAAGCTGCATTCCCATTTCCTGATAAGTGAAGTCGCTTGACCGGCCCGATTTCTCTCGATGTTGGCGGGTTCGGAGGGGCAGCGACTGGCCGAGGGAGGGGTTGCGGTCCTCGCGCGGGAATGGGACCGGGCTGCGACCTGAGGGGCAAGACTGTTCGGGGAGGCGCTGTTCCTTGTAGTGAGGCTCGGGATGTCGGTGTCTGCGTAGAAGGGGTGGAAGGAGCGGCGAAGAGTTCGGAAAGTCCGTCAACGAAGGCGAACTGGCGTTTGTCTGTGAGGCGGGCAAGATCGAGGCCCTGGTCGAGTCAGTATTGTCGCCGATTATTTAAGATTAGAAAGACAGCATATAGAAGAGTCTCCAGGAACGAATAAAGTATCCAAGTTTTTGTAAGGCCCAAATAATCCTTAAGACCAAATCGACGTGGAGGAGGTTCACAAACATACCAATCTCTTGGCCTCGGACCTCCAAAAATCCCAACCCCGCAGAAAACTCACGAGCACCACCTTCCTTTTTCTCCCATTGCTGATGTCGCTGAGCGCCGAAACAGCATCCGATGCCGAAGTCGAACTCAGAGCAGCATATAGAAACCGAAGGACCAGCCAATTCCCTGTTGCGCCGAGGACCGAAGATAGGACTGTGAGGGACGATTGCGGCAGAGACGATACGTAGGGAGTGAGGAGGGGTGGGAGGGGCGGTTGGCTAGGCATTGCACTGAGAGCGTCGCAACTGCTCCGTCTAAAAAATCGTACGGTCGGATAGCACTGAAGATATCTCCGAGCAGATGAAGATGACTTCAAGTCCAATATTGGAATTGTAGTGACCAATGTCGTATTTTGCGTCTGCCCTTTTTGTAAAATGACGTTGTATAAAAATGGAATTCCTGCGGATTTTTGCGATTGGTTGGCGACAGTGCCAAGACAAAGTCACTGGATCGATCAATACGGAAGGTGCGATGGGGGACTGCCTATCTAATTCTACTTACTTGCTAGAGATGGTCGTGGTTCCCCCCTCTACTTAGCCCATAGGATATCTGCTTT
The DNA here is from genome assembly GCF_001889945.1 of Aspergillus brasiliensis CBS 101740. Lineage (NCBI taxonomy): Eukaryota > Fungi > Ascomycota > Eurotiomycetes > Eurotiales > Aspergillaceae > Aspergillus > Aspergillus brasiliensis. Next base: position 4,077,471 of record NW_027137442.1, read on the forward strand.
CTCATCTTTTACGCGTCACGTTTCTTGTCGCTTCGCACAGTCTGATCTAAGTTGTTTAGTTGGCTCGTGTATTAGCAATGATGAAACGCTGATCACGTCTCCGAGCTCAGTGCTCTACCCGAACTAAATATATTCTCAGCGGTGCTCCTAGGCTACTACTAGTATGCTAACTACGCGCGCCCTCTGCATGCAGCTAATGGTCCGCTGAGACGGAGATGATAGTATTCCTACGCCCCAAAACACTAGCAAAAGCCTTCTGCGAGAGTACTCCAGAGGCCGCGTGAGAGGTTCAGGGAATACGATCCTACTATTGCGGCATTGTCATCCCGCACCAGGAGATATCTCGGACGGTCTCGCGATTCCAGGCCGTTCACTACATTAGCTTCACGTCACCCGTGCCGATCACTGAGGCATTTTATGCGAACTGCTGGATATCCTACGCTCTTCTCAGGCTAAAGTCTGCCGTATGATTGTGATTATCGTTTCAGAGCCGTGAGGGGAATGGCCCATTTCCTGCCTGATGCGACGCCGTTGATTCCTGAAATTCAAGGAGGAAATTTTCGGCCCGTCACCTGACTGGCGCTCCCCCACACGAGCCAAAAGTCCATCAGCAATCATCGTCGCACTCGCTGGTCGAGCATCCATCCAGGTCTCGTCCTCTTCTCGCCGGCTTATAAGTTTAGAGCGTTGGAGCCGTACCCGATAACTTATCGTCCGGCTCCAAAAGCGTTGGGCCCTTGACTGCTTCCGCGCCGATCGTAAGTTGGCCGCCCCATCCATGTCCCTCGTTCCAAGCGTGTTACATTCAGGCACCTCGCTTTTTATCCCATACCCCACCGGTCTTAAGAGACGGTTTGGAGTGCCTGTTTTCCAAGCTACCTGTACATTTATTCATCCATCGCTCAAGCTGGAATCTGCGACACTCGACCATCCCTGCTGTTGTTATATTTCAGCCCGTAAAATATGGTCTACAAAAGTACTCATGTTCTCCATACTTCGCTCGACTTATCTTGCGGCGCAGATCAATATCGATCACGGCGGGCGCTGTAGTTGATGGCTAACAAAGTCTCCCCAGATGACATCAGTTTGGTGTACATATCAGCGCGTACGAGACTTGGGGTACATCAAATTTGACTTTCTACGTTAAATATGGCCAGTACTCGTGATTCCCACTCCTATGCTGTGAGTGCCCTATTCGCAGAGGGAGAGTAACTATCATGCTAATATTGACATGCAGTGTGATGAATGCCGGCTCCGAAAGTCCAAGGTAAGCCGCTCCTAAGCAGTTACTCGGCCTCTAACTAAACTCCATCGCAGTGCTCAAAAGAGAAGCCGACATGCGCACAATGCAAACAGCTCAATAAAGAATGCAATTACAGTCCCAAGGTCACCAGGAGCCCTCTGACACGACAGTAAGTACCTTCATTATTTCGGGGGTTCAATACCTTCGTCAAACTCCCGTTACTCATGAAACCAATCAATTGCTAATCCTTGCTCAGACATCTGACCCACGTGGAGGAGCGCTTACATGCCTTTGAAACAGCGTTAGCAAGACTGTTTCCAGGTGGTGATCTGGACGCCACCGTTCGCTCTCTTTTGCACGATGAGGGGCCACCAAAACCTGGCTCCTCGAAGTCCTCGTCCCGGCATTCCACCCCTGCCAAAGCTGAGCCGGATCGGGCCGAACCAGCCCCGGAAGCGCTGCCGCAGCAGGCCGATGGATTTGACTGGGCTGAGAACAAGATTACAGTTGGCGATCTGACAGATGGCATGGCAGCCCTGTCTATTAAACCAGAAGGAGCTGGCTACTTTGGTTAGTGTGGTCGACTGCTTCGCAACACGGGTTTACAAGTGTTAACTGTCTGTAATAGGCGCATCTTCAAGCGTTGTACCGCTTCGGGCGCTGTTGAAGCATGGCTTTGACCTTAACATTCCTGCCAGATCCTCAAAATCGAGTTATGGCATGGAAAGAGTGCCCTTGAAGGCTCAACTACTCAGCACCGCGCCCTCGGGTCTCGTCGAACAAGCTTTCATGGATGCATTCTTCCTCAATTACCATACCAGCTACCCCTTTGTCCACGAGGGTACGTTCCGAGCGCAGTTCTACGAGCAAGTTCCGCGACCACATGGGCAGGCGTGGCAGATCCTGTTGAACACGATCCTGGCTTTGGGAGCGTGGAGTATCGGTGATGACAACTCCGACTTGGATATTACATTCTATCAAGAAGCAAGAGGTCATCTACAGCAGGTGTCTGTGTTCGAAACCGGAAACCTCACTCTTGTTCAGGCATTACTGCTGTTGAGCAATTATGCCCAGAAACGGAACAAGCCTAATACCGGCTGGAACTTTCTCGGGTTGGCGGTTAGGATGGCTATGAGTTTGGGCCTTCATAAAGAATTTCCTGGATGGAAGATCAGCCTTCTCCAGCGTGAGGTTAGGCGGCGCCTGTGGTGGGGAGTTTACATCTTCGACAGTGGTGCGGCCAAGACTTTCGGTCGGCCCATTCTCTTGCCTGAAGACGATGTCATGGACGCGAAACATGTACTCAATATCCACGATGAGGTAAGGATTGGCTGTGTCTATTAACATCCAATACGGCGTACAAGTTCTGATTCTTCCTGCAGGCTCTTACGCCCCTCACTACTGCTCTACCTCCCGAAGTCAACGAACCGACCCTATATTCGGGTTTAATAGCACAGGCTAGGTTTCATCTTCTTACCAACAGTGTCTACCAGCGCCTCATCTCCGGCCCGAGTTTGACGCCAGAGGAAACGCTCGGCCTTCAGAGACCAATGGAAGAATGGTACAATGGCCTTCCTGATTACTTCAAGCAGCCACCCACACCAATATCGGATGCATTCGCTCTTGTCCGCAATCGGCTGATGTGGCGCGACTGGAATTTGAGGATCCTCCTATACCGCCCCATACTTCTTCGTTGGGCATCGCGTCGATGGACGCCAAACTCGGCTCCCGAACTCGAGGACCCGCTTGAGGCGGATTGTAGGAGGCTTTGTCTTCGAAATGCGCGATTGACAATATCATCGATCGCAGACTTTGTAAACAATCACGTTTGCACAAGGATCGGCGCATGGTACATGTTGTATGTCTCCCTCGCAACACCCGGTTTTTGACATCACTGACATGGTTCATAGATACTTCCTGTTTCAGGCTGGTGTAATTCCCATCATCTTGCTTATGACCGACCCAACAAGTACGGATGCACCCAGCTGGCTCCAGGAGATCGAGTCCACCAAGAAGCTCCTGATACACCCTTCTCTCAGCAACAACCGCCTTGCGACTCGTTGTCTGGAAGTTGTCAATCGACTCTGTTCGCCTGCATACACGAGTGCCGCCGCCGATAAGACTGCGGGACAGCCAGCACCCATATTGATGCCCTTTTCCGATCAGCTCTTCAACGATCCAACCTTTGGTAGCATGTTTCCGGATGTGGACCAGGAGCTGAACCTTGCTGGCATGGACTTCTCGGAATGGGTAAACTTCCCTCCGCAGAACGAGTTTGTTTGAGCATCTGTCAATGCCGAGAGGAGATGATATTGGGCTAGAGTCGGTCAATGGCCATACATGAATGTAGCGGAGCCTACAGAACAAAGGAGGATGTCGCAGCCCGAACTCCACATCTCGCAGGACCCGCTTGTGAAATGTTACATCAAACGGAACCCGCCATTTGATAAGAAGGCGGGACAGCGCAAGAGATTCTTAAAAGTTATGGACCCTCAGGCAATGTCCTCTTCCTCCTGTGCGAAGGGCTTCACAAATTCCGGGTCGACAGTGTGACCGCCGATGCCGCGCAGTTGAGCCTCGATTCCGACAATACGCTGTTTTTCCTCATGGGCAGCCGTGTCACCAAAGATGAGATCCATATCTTCCAAAGTCTAAAAAGGTTGCCATGTTAGTGATGTCTGATTGGATAACCAAGGGCAACCCAAACATACCTTTCCACGGGTCTCTGGGATGAAGAAGAAAGTGAATCCGAATGCGAGGAGGCAGAAAGCTGCGAAAAAGATATAGGTACCCCAGGTGATCGAATCGAGCATATCAGGGGTGACGAGGCCGATGATACTAGGTGCAAATGTCGAGAATGAGCCATGATCTTGACGGATGAAAAGGAAAGGACCAAAATGGAAATTTTTTCCAACATACAAGTTACACATCCAAGTAGCGGAAGTTGTGATTGACATAGCTTTGGAGCGTATGGATAGATTGAAGATTTCCGATGGCAGGACCCATCCGATAGGAGCTATATGCACATTAGCAGGATCCACTTTGCAGCTGAAACAGACAAACAAACCAAAAGAGTACGAGAAGTTGATATCGTAGATGTAGATGAAGGCGATCCCCGCCCACCCAGCAGACTGGTGATGGACCAAATCCGATCCATAGACCCCGATAATCGCACCCACGATAACCAGCGAGATACAGGTCCCCGTGGCACCGGACATTAGTAAACCTCTCCGACCGACCTTGTCGATCAGGAAAAGCGCCGGGAGTGTGCTAAGACAATTAATGATTCCATAGACGCCGGTAGCAAGAAGGGAACTCTGTTCGATCGTGTCAGTCCTATCAATTACTCCTGAGATGAATGGATAAAGTATGAGAAGCATACCGTATTCCCATCGAGGCCCAACTGAGCAAAGATTGTTGGGGCGTAGTAGATTATAGCTATGAGGATGATTTAGCGGATTTCATAGATAACAGAGAGAAGGATGAAAGGCGTACCATTACAGCCCATAAACTGCTGGAAGAACATAATGCAGCATCCGATGGCTAGACGCTTGAAACGCGCCCATGTGGTCACGAGTGAGATATACTATTATTATCAAACGGATGGGTTAGATTGACATTTAAAGGTAGATAGGTCGAGGACGACAACAACGACGAACCTGAGCAGCATGCAACTTGAACCCAGATAGATCGGGGAACCGTTCTCTAGCGAAACTATTCTCTAACATGATGGATGCTTTGATCTCGAGGTATTCATTTGTTAGGTCTGGGTTATTAGTAGATTGTCTTCGAAGTCTAGATAGTGCCTGGAGAGCCTCGTCATCTCGTTCGTGCATTAGTAGCCATCTAGGGGAGTCGGGGAAGAAAATCATCCCCAGGCCTAGTGTTAGGGCTGGAACGATTTGGAGGGCTAGTGGTAGACGCCAGGAGGCTTCAGATTGGCCGGTGCAGATGCCGCCGGAGGGGATGTCTGTGTAGGGGTCGAATGATGGGGAGGATGCGGTGCCCCCTGTGTAGGGGATGTTGGGGGCGCAGCGAGTGCCTCCGATGTAGTTTGTGCCGTAGTCGATCCAGTAGCTGACTAGGATGCCGATGGTGACGGAGACTGAAGGGTTAGTATCTGTGAGATGGAACTGGGGTGAGGGGGTACTCACGCTGTTGGAGAACGACTAGACCACCGCGTATAGCGGGTATGGAGACCTGTTCGAATGAAGGTAAGTATGGTTACCCTGTTGGATTGTGTGGAGGGGAGGGTACAAACTTCGGAGATATACAAAGGTACCACCATGGTTAGTTGGCCAATGGCTACACCTGCGATTGCACGTCCTACGGTGTGTGAGCGATAGTCTTAGAAAGGGTATGGACAATGCCAAAGTAAGAATGCATACCAGCAAAGAGCATTGGTACATCGATGGCACTGCATTGGATGGCTGACCCAATGACGAATACAACGACAGCGGCGATGATGGAGAGTTTGCGGCCTAATCGGTCCACGATAGGGCCGTTGATGAGGGAGCCAAACCAAGCAGCTATGGAGTACAGTGAGTGACCAGTTATGCGTATAGGTGGATTAATTGGCATGTTGGAACATACCAATCAACAAGGTAGACACAAACCACCCCTTGAAGCTGCTGTCCATGTACACTCGAGGAAATCGAGCGCCGAATGACTGCATAGTTATCACACCGGACACCACGCCCTGATCATATCCGAAGAGCAATCCACCCAAGGTAGAGAACTAGTAGATATTGGATCTGGTCAGAACAAGACCTGATGCTACATGATTGTATGAAAAACTCACCGATGCAACACCCAGCAGGTAGGGGTTTTGATATATCGAGGCGAACCCGCCCTGGGGGTCTTGAGCATTGGAAGCCATTGCTGCACACTACTTCTAAGTTAAACTCTTGACGTACAGCTCAGATGTTATTGACATCGTAGGATAGTGTCTCTTTATAAGTATCCGCAACTCACCTATGCCTACCTCTTCCCCGCGAATGTAGCATCAAGCTAGATCGGAGAGTTGTGCTCCGACCAACAGACACATAATCCCACGTTATGACGATGACAGCACCAGGTCTGAAAACTAGTCACTAGGAGTCAACTCGACTAATAACAGACTCGGAGAAGAGTACTCCGTGACAGGTAGTGATCCGTCCCTGTCATGACAGCAGCATCAGGATTGATCAATACCACGGGATAGTAAATGCGGGGAAATGCTTTTAAGCGGAGTTGCTCCGTGGACCCACCGTTGGGGAGAAGAGGAACCAAAAATCGGGCCATAATTAGAGTTATCGAACGAAATAGCTTGGTTGTATTCTCAGGAGGAAGTGGATGAGAAGATGGTGACTCCTGTTTGATAGAACATCAGCTGACGCTTGGCCATCATGTGATGACGACGGACTACAGCAGCTGTTTCGGATCTGATCTAGGCTACAGAGGACATTTACCGTGTACAAATCTGTCTTTCTACCAGGTACTAATGCAGATACCAATTCACTAATTCACAGACTACAGCACTCAGATCAGAGCACATTGCGTCCTAACTCCCCTATATTACTTGAAGCGGCATGACGGGCTCGCTCAGATGTCTAAAAGGTGGCACAGTCTACTGATATGGCAGTTGTGTCTCAAAGAACTTGAAATGAGGGGTTTTGTCACCGCATGCACGCCGGGTACTATATGATGCAACAGTCGCATGTGGGATGCTTATCGGCCAAGCATCTTGATAGGCTTCCAAGCAGCCACCATGCAAGACATTCCTGCAGAGAAGGGACCGAGGAGACTTACGCAAACGCTATGTAGGACTTGTCATCGTTGGTGTCCGGGCTGGTTGATCCCGGGTGGAATGCAGGAGGGCCTGGCAATTGTTTTAAGCACTTCCTGACTGCGTGGATTTGCAGCTCGGCTATGCCATGCTTCGTTTACCCATGGCATCGATGCACGTCGTCCGGCAGTCTAAATTGGAAAGATTACTAAGTGGTTTTATCCTAAATCTCACAATTTGCACCTAGAGCTGAAGGTAACCCACGCCCACCCGAATGCGACGCACAGCACAGACGCTAAAAAGAAAGGAAAGAACAGACAGGCTGTTGGAGCAATTCGAAATTCGAGCAAGAAAGCCACAACCTCGCCGATGCCATACTGATAACAATACGCTTCTTCGCCAAGCCAAGCACTAGGACAATAGCCTCCGTTCACCCTGCTGGAAACCAGACTTGCATATTCGATTTGGAAAAGCGTAACACAGATTATTCAGGCGCTAAAGATCGTGTGGAAATACCGTTTGAAACTACTGCTCACATGGCCGAAAGTAATCAAGTAAAGACCTTTTCATTTGCGGGAGTCGCTGGGCTCCCAGTGGATGGGTTCGAAATCCTGGTTCTGGAAGTGGGCTTGGTTGTATGGGGAACTACTGCAAGGGTTAGAACCTGGCACCAGAGAAGTGCAGAAGGGCGTCATAAGCGGTGAGACAGAGATATACTCACTTCTTGAATGGGGTGGTGACCGGAAGAGAGTGGCTGAGGTTGGGTTTCATCACCAGAGGATTTAACCGGATTTGCGGCCCGTCGGATGACCGGGGCGGCAGTGAGCTCATGGGAGGCGGTGGTGCCGACATTTGCGGTGGCGGTGGCGGGGGGGATGCGATAGACATGGGAGGAGGTGAAGCATGCATGGGGGGCGGCTGGTACACTTCCTGAGGGGGGGAGACCCTGTATGGACTGGGAGGAGCCGCCGGAATCGGAGAAGGGGCCATGCCAAAAGAAGGGTCCATCATCAAATTGGGGATCGTCATCAGACTGGAGTTCACATCGAACGCGAGGGCACCTTGATCCCAAGGAGAGTAGTCAGAAGTCATTGCGTATTGGTAATTAACCATGGGTTCCATATTCACAGTAGGTACGGCTGGGTAGAGAAGATCATAGTGGCCCCTACGGCTATGTTAGCGTGATCCATGAAGCCGTGATTAGAGTCTGCGCAACGCCAATGGAGACTCACGGGCGGTAGAGCAAGCAGATAGTCCCACCAGTGGGCCGCGGCGGGGTCAGGAGATGAGGAGTGACCGCGTCACCTTCGCTGCGGTCGAGGTACATGATCTCCACAGCAAATCCGGAGCCTTCGATTACCCCATCCACCAAGGCTTGGAGGCCGATCTCGTCGATTTCCGTTCGGACCACGTCTATTCGGGTCGCGCAATATTGATCGACGGGGATGGAGAGAAAGGCTTCATATCGACCCGGGTTAAGTTTCATCCAGGCGCTTGTCAACAGCTGTAGTACATTGAAATATTGATATGTCAGTCGCGAAACCCCACGGCCCAAGTCGATATGCAGGGAATCAAAGGAAAAGAAAGGAAGCGCTTCAAGGATCACTGACCCTGAAATGAGTGATGATAGCACTTGAATTGTACTCTTCGTTGAATGCATTGACGAGGAACGTCTCGTCCCGAATGCCGTTCTGGATGGCAGTGGCTATCTGGTGGAAGACATCCTCTGTTGCGTCTACGAAGATCTCGTATAGGTGTTCTTGTTGACCCGTCTGGTCCAGGAGTGCGTTCATCGACTTTATCCGCGCCAATTCATGGCGTACCTGGGTTAGGTTCTGAAGGTTGAGCAAGTTCTCAAAGTATCCGAACGCAACGGCTACACAGTGTAAGCAAACCCTCCATCGCTAGGGATACGGGGGGTAATTACCTCGCCAGCCACAGTTCCCGTCTCCCTTCATGGTTCGTGTCAAAGGGTGCGTTATAGCAAGAGCCTGTTGGTAGCGCGGTTAGTCACTTTGGCTCCCCTTCTGCGGAATCGGAGGAGTGACAAGTGAAGGACCATACATTAGACTTGGTGGCAAATGCCGGATCCGCATTTGCATACTCCATAGCAATGATGCTACTGGACTGTTTCGTTGACACCGGAGGGCCCTGTCAAATGCACGTGTAAGCCGGATAGTTCGGACATAGACCATCAGAATCCTTTACCTGAACGTCGGGCTGAAACTCATTGGAGAGTTTCTGGAACCTCTCCATTTCGGCGGTCGAAAGAGTATTCATGTTGAAGAAGAAGAATTGGTTACTGGGATAAAAGAGAGCGTTGGAAAGCTGCGAGAATCCGTGGTCGAAGAATGCAGATGAATGAGGGTGCTGAGGATAGAAGCCCGAGGTTGAATCCTGTCCAGTCGCAAAGTGGTTGATAGGGTCGAAATGATTCCAGGGAAGATCCGACAGGGACATCGCATAGAAAGAAGTTGGTTTTACGGCTTCAGGAGCAGTCGCGTAAGGATGGAGAAGTCGCCAAAATGCCTTTTCCTTAGCAGGGAAATAGGACCTTTATTCACTTAGCAGAGAACTTGGCGGAAGAGCGTAATACATACAAGACAAATGAGCATCGTTTGAAACAAAGTTTCTGTGCGACACAGTGACGACCAGCCGGCTGGGTCTATTCACTGATGTAACCGACCTACTATGTGACGTCCTTAGCATATCTCGTCAAGCTGAGCCGTGCAGAAGATGCAAGAGGGCTGTTCCCGGGATTCTCGCGGAGAAGAGACAGACTCGACCAATGGTGAAGAGAGAAGCAACTGAGCTACCAAGTATGTGGGAAAGGTGCTCGCAGGAATGATGAAACGAAGCCGGTTGTTCCAGCCGCAGAATCACGTCCACGGGATCCGGAACTGGCATTGGAAAGGCAAGAAGGATCAAGTCTCGAGAGACCGAGGTACCAAAACAGGGCGGAGGATCGAGAACAGAAGAAGAGGGAGGGGGGGCTGACACAGCCGGGGAAAGGGGAAGATCAGAGGCAGCTGAACAGGCAGAGAAGGCAGAGACGAAGAGTACGCAATCATGCACTTGGCTCGAGGGATGCGAGAGCCAGAGATGAAAGAGCATATAGCCATGCTGAGTGGCGCGCAAGGCCACAGCTTCTGCACTCAATCAACCCTCCTTTACAAAGAGACTTTTCACGCCTGCGAACACCAGACAAGATGGGGGGTGGAAAACATTTCCCACACGGTTGACATGCCAGCACTCACACGCCTTGCATCTGATGCGCTGGGGGATGTAACGGATGCTACTCCATCGTCGATTGGCGGCAGTGGATGAGTTGCAAGGTACCCGGGAACGCCACTGGGATTATAGATCGGGGCTGATGGTCGGGGAAGAGCCAAGAAAGTACTGACGAGTGCAGAGAAAGCCGCAAGAAAGAGAGGGAAGAAAAGAAAGGGAGTGTGTGGAGTAGAGTGGAGTGGAGAGGAAGTTGGGACAGGCAAAAGCGAAGGAATGGGGAGGAATAGTACACACAGAGACAGAGAGAGAGGAAGCGGGATGCGATGGTAAGATAACACAAACCGGGCAAGGTGATGTCAAAGCCCATTGAAAGGAAAAGCGTGGTTGGACCTACTGGAATCTGCAACAAAGTTCTCTTTCTCCCTCTAACTACGGCTGAAGTGCATACGTCCCAGGTGTGTCACATGTGCCGTGGCATCAATGCTGGGATGCGTCGGTGAAAGTGTCCGGTGGAATCGAAGGGTGTTATACTATGCCCCAAAGCGGCAATGAGGATAAACTTCAATCGTCGCTCTTCGGAATTGCGTAGATCCAGTAAGATAACCCTTTGGTTTTTTTTTGGCCTTGGGGGAGGGGGGGGCAAAAGAGTGAGGAAGTGGGCGGGCACAGTGTGGGTAAGAAAGTCAAGTGTGGGAGGGGAAAGGAGGAAAGGTAGAACGATGGAGTCTGGATGGTCAGGGCGACCGGCTAATCACTTGACGGGAAAGCAGAAGGATGATTGATGGATGGGATGAACTGATTTTAAGGTAAGGGAACAACAAAAAGACTGGTAGACCGAGCAGGGATGTGGAAGAACCTAATAGTGGTGGTAGTAAGTAGGCAGTGGTGCAAGTAGTAGATAATTGGACGGATAGTAGATAGATAGTAGATAGATATTGATGAAGGGGGAAGAAGAGTGTCAAAAGCCAGACAAGTTAAATCAAAGCCATAACCCTTTTTCTGGGGAGTTCTTTTCTAAACCCGAGGTGGCTCAGGGTTTAATAAGAAAGAAATTTAAGCAGCCGGCAGTGGAAGGATGGATGTGCGGATGGATGCGTTCGTGGAGAATGGAACGAGAGAAAATAATGAAAATAAGAATAAGAATAATAAGAATAATAATAATCACAACAATAATTGAAGAACGAGAAGAGGAAAGAGAAGAGAGCGACCTTCAGCAAAGGCCGGGCGCGGGGTTTCCGATGGGGTCGTTCTTTGCGGCCACTAAAACAGAAGCAGAAAATAGTTACTTACTTAGTGCCTTAGTTTACAGTCCAAATACAAGTTCCGTCAAGTCGGTCTGGTCTGCTGCTTGTCACGACTCGCTAGCGGATGGATGCGTGCTTGGGGGGCGTGTGTTTCCACCAGCATGGATTGTCCAAATTATTATTCAAGTCTCAATCAACCAGGATCATGTTATTACCTCTTCTGTTTGGGACCCCTACAAAATAAAATAGATTATTTTTCTTTTCTTTTTCTTAATTTCATGCACAATTCACTTCCACCCGGTACCACACAAACACATCTACAGATTACCTACCCCTAGACGAGGCAGGCAGCGAAACTATTGTAATCGTGTTGAGCAACCCTCCGGGACCGGTGGATGGAATTGGAATCTTGGAATGCACGGGTGGACAAACTCCCGGATGAAATACTAACCCATGACGTTTTTGTTTGGTTTCATGGTTGATATTCAGACCAACAGCAACCGAACCACCAACGACGCATGACATGGCTGGTCAATCCTCAAGAGTGTTTGGATCTCAATGATCTTCGGCTGCTGGACTTCACTTCCAAAGCGGTATTGTTTGGTTTGGTTTCGGTTTTCCGTTTCTTGAAAACTGGTCCATGCAGGAAACACCAACAACGTCTACTGTGTACTACTTTTTTTTATCTCCCTTGTAAGTACTAGTGAAAACGGACTACTAGACAGAACTAAACACATTTATTACAATGCCAGTGAACTGCCAATTATCTCTCACTAAGGAAAGAGAAACAAACAACAACCATAGCATTACTCAACGACCATAAAAAACGAGAAGCGAAAGAAGGGTTTGTATGACATTAATGATTATGATTAACTGAATCTTCATTTGTGTGGTGGATGGCCCGACAACTACTACCATCCCCCCTTCAATAGGGTAAAACAAACCTCACCATCGCTTGACTTACAGCAGCACAAGTTTGAAGGTGCAGCAGCGGATGAGCCGGTTGGACGAGGACCCAATAGGGATGGATGATCATCGTCCGGCGGTCATCCCCATCCTGTGCAACAGTCGGAGGTGGTACTTGCTCCTGATTCATGTCGTCGCCGCGACGGGATGGGATTGGGTCCATCCACCCACCCGTCATCCGGTCTGTCCATCCAGCTGGCTGAAGAAGTCCTGCTTTACCCACCTCAGGCTGGTGATTCTCATCTACTCCGGACATGACTACGGGATGATCCCTCGTTCGACGTAAAAATAGAAAATAATTCAGGGAATATAGGGCAACTAGTATTGACCAGGAAAGGGTAACTAACTAGAGCAACGGAATAGCTTGATTGATAAGCCAGGCTGATTACTAGTCACGATAGAACATAGACATACATGATAGTCTATCATCCTTCTCCTTTGTTTCTTCACGGGTTTATGATGCTGTAGATACCATCACGAGGCAAGGTGGTGGACGATTCCTCATTGGCTATGAGGGCTCCAACCCACGGAATCAGTCCGGGTGCTCAGATCGCAGTCCTTGTAGGGTCAACAATGGGGTTGGTTAACCATCAAAACGAGGTGTAAAAGGCAGAAGACACAACTTGAAGGGGCGTCGTATTTTTCTTTCTGGCATATTGTTGATGACTGATCAAGGATGGTGGTGACGATGCTGATTAAGAGCCAACGACGAAATAGTTAACCGGCTAGTTAGTTACTTAATAGAGTGAAGCCGTGAAGACGACAGCCAGAGGCCAACCATCGGCCACACATACACACACATAACGCGCTCTCACAACTCGCTCATCTGCTGCTGGGGAGAAGAAACGAACGCCCGATCTCGATGCAACCGATGACCCCTACCTGCGCCTCTTGATCCTCCATGCACTTGAGAACGGCCACATGTCCTGGCAGGATAGCCGACAAATCCGCTTGACTGGCGGAGTAGCTGCAGCAGGCGCCGGTCTAGCAGACGATTAGTATCTACGGAGTCGTTAGAGCAAAACATCGTGGTTGCTTGGAATCCGAGATTGACTCCTGCCTAGTCGACTATCCAGAGCTAACTCGGGCGAGTGGGAGCCGGTCTCAACACCAGCCCGCCTTAGCGCTTGTGCAGCTGCATTTACGGCCGACGAACCTGCCCTTGTCTCCACGCACGCGCTCTGCTCGATCCAACACCGCTGACCTGACGGTGAAAAGAAGGGACAAGTCATTCCCGGGTAGCTTGTCGAGTTTATTTCAATTTAATTTATCGCCCATCCGCGCACTGCTACCAGCCGTCTTGCATGCAGAAGCTCCAAGTGCGGAGTCGGAGTCTGCGACAAGACACGGGATTCCGCCGGTGCCTCACTGCTCCCAGTGCGCGCACGCTCTTGTTTTGATTTATTTCCTCTTTCTCTTTTCCCCGTCGTAACTAACTGATTCTCTGCCTTGTGTCCCGTGGCTTCGCTGTTTCATTCGCTTTCTAAGCATCACACTTCCACGGCCTCGGATTGAGACATTCTTCTGTATGTTTGGATGGCTGATGATGATGATGATGGTGGTGGTGACGGTGGTGGTGTTGGCAAAAGTCTTGTTTCTCCCTCACGTATAGCTGCTTACCTCCGACCACAACGTGTCTGTCGGTCTGTACCGATGAGCATGCTACGGAGTAAACTATCTTCTAAACCACTGACCTCTATCCAACCCCCCGGGCAATCAATCACACGGTCCAAGTTCCATCGACTCCTCCCCAATCCCATCACAGTTTGACCGCCGCACGATTTTGTAAGGCCTCCAACCACCACACCGGGACCGCAAGAAGCAACGGGCGAGCATCAAACATTTGACTGCACTGGTAAACTGTCTGACCAGGGGATCAGACCACCGTAAGATGGTAAGACCTCTGGTGCCATCCTGTCGGTGTGACTAGCCATCCAGTCAGCCTTCCATGTTGTGACCATGGCCATGGACAAGGATCGTAATCAACCGCCTCTCCTACCGCATAGGGAGAAGGGTTGCCAAACCGCATCAAATGGCCCGAGATTGGCAGGCTACCAATGACTCTGGCTCCAGGAAGATTCTCGATCCAACTAAGAGGGGGCTTGCATATGCTACCTCGGAAGCCGCTCCGAAATCCATCCATCATCCGGTCCGCCCTCAGGATCCCTGATCGCTTGCTTATTCCCTCCTCTAAACAGAGGTCTCTGTGCGCGCTCCTTGGCCGGGGATACATGGTACATGGTACATGGTACATATCCTACTAGCCAGGTTCTGCTTTGTCAGGTGCTTCACTGCCGATTGATTAGTTAACTGGTTTACTAGTTAAACTACAGTAAGTATGGGATCCCTTGTAGCCCACCAGGTCCGCAAAGCCTGGTTGCCTCGTCCGCTGTACGTACTTTGTCCCGGCACTTGACACATCACAGAGCACAGAGTACCTGAATCTCACCATTCTTTTTGTTTCATTCTATTGCTTTTTTATTTACCCTCAGTCTTTCTCGTTATTTTCTTTTTCTCTTCCTTCTTTCCCTTCCTCCCGCCATTCATGCGAGACGATATCGTTCCGATTCGTCCCAACAACATTCTAGGCTATGGTATCCGTTGTCAGTTACCGAAAACCTGTGAGGCCTGCACTTGCATTCCACAACAGACGAATGCAGCATAAACCAGCGAGAAAAAAAAGCAATCCAACCAAGAAACCAAAATAAGGACATCTGGCAGCTGCGGATGTGGAGACTGACACCTCGCAGGGGATCTCACCATCCTACTGTTTTACAACAAAGCACGACGGTGTCAACTGTCGCTGCAGGCAGAGAGGAAGAGAATAGTTGCTATTCTGGCCGAACCCTGTCATTCGAGGCATGCATCTACCTCGGTGTATTCTCGGTTCATTGCAAAGGCAAACCATCTTTACACACCGGTAACTAATTGACACTTATTCCAGATCCCTGGAGGCACCTTCAAAAAGTTACGGAGGAAAACCCCCTGCAACTGCCTGCCAAACGGATGTACTCTGCACATCTTACGCACACCCACCCGGATAAGCAAGATAGATACTTCCGTAGCTAGTCAAGTAGTAGCTAGTATCTCCGTAGCATCACTATCTCTCTTCTGCCTACCTACTGTAGGTTCGTAAAGAGAGCTCCGTAAGCAAGCCTCAAAGTAGTCCGGCCAGACCCTCCCGTCATTCATTCCACGAATAAGATGACCAGAGAAGCAAACACACATCCGACCACGACCAAACAGACAAGAGCAAGACCCATCCACAACACACTCACACTCACACTCACACCGACCCAACTACTACTACGTACTACTTACTACTTACTAGTTAATTCGTTAACTACCGTCCTGATCGGCATTCAATCCTTTCCCCGCGCCAATCCCCATCCCCTTCCGTCGCGATCGATAAGCAAACAAGAAAATAAAAAAGAAAAGAAAAGAAAGCTCCAGTTCCCCTTGTGCAACTTCAACAATCAAGTTATGAGGTTTTATTGTTCCCACTTTTTAATCCCGCATACTCCAATCCAGACCCCTGGTTCATCACTCACTCACATAGCTACTACTGTACCTTCAAGATACTAAGCAGGTAAGTATCGGTTTACTTGGATGATAGTCACTCTACTCTCTGTGTGTGTTGTGCAGTGACTTCCCCCGAGAAATCTCGATTGGGTACCTATACCTTGTTCCCCCCTCTCCCCGGTTTCACCTTATGTTAGGTACCTACGTCTGCCTCACTTTCTGCTGCTTCTCCTAGGTACCTAACTAATACATCCGTGTACCCAACAATTTGCGCCCCGTGTGATATTTCGAAAAGTACTTTCTTATTCACTGTGTAGGGGTATGCAGCCTGCCAACTTTCCTTACTGCCTGTCAGCTGCACGATGTCAAGTATAACCTGGTAAACAGTAAGCAACTAGTTGATTGCTTTTCTCTTTGAAGATGGCGGATTTCCTCGGCCGAATCTTTTGTTTGAGAACGAAGATGTAGTTAGTTACTACCTACAAGGTATTAACTTCGTGATGCAACTTATTATGTTTGCAGCTGTCACTGATACTGCCTACTTACACATTGGCGTAGGCATAGGCATAACGCCTACGCAATCCCATCTGTGCTTCTGCTTTAGTTAGCCTTCCTTCCATCTGTAAGTTCCCGATAATTACTGTTCTGCTGTACTATCCACAATCAACAACTATGACCTCTATTTTTCATCCATATCAGACCACTCATCCATCTAACTACACACTTACCAAGTAAGCGCGTCGCACTTGCACGTCTGTGTTTCCCCAGCCCTTTTCTACATTTCAATCCCGACCAATCCATTCTCAACCACCCTTCTTCCTCATACATACATCATTGCAAAACTCCCTCCCTTTCTCAACATACACAAAGTACATACATATACACACGCTTGCATAGCATGCACATTGCCCAGCAGAAGTAAAGAAAAAAAAATAAGTTAAGAGTCCCAAAATAAAGTTTAGACAAACAATCAATCAACGATCAATCGAGTACTAGTCTACCCCAATTCCAGGATACTCCCAGACAACCCCCCCGTATCGAACACACTTACAATCCTTCCATGAGGCGTCAAACATGCATACAATAGATAGTTACATATGACTGCATGCTTCACTCACCTTCCCCGGACAAATAAAAATCGCTCGCATGCATACGGAGTACATAGAGTTAGTACGGAGTAACAAGGCAACAGCAGCAGCAGCAGCAGAAGAAGAAAAAAAGGATTGACACAACACAAAGCCTACTACTTACTTGCGTACCTTGCAATGAGTAACTAGTACTCCGTCGTAGTTGTTGTTTTTGTTGAGTCTAGACTCTTCTTCGATTGTTTGTCTGCATGTATGGCTATGTGATACTCAAAGCCTCTTACATACTTGTCCTAGGTACTTTCTTTCTTTCTTTCTTTCCTCCTTTCCACATGGCTCCTCTCGATTTCCCTAACCCCCGAACCAGGATGTGAAACCCTGACTTGACTTGACCTGTCACAACGATGATTGGGAGGAGGGAGGAGGGGGGTGTGTTTGTGGCGCCTCGGATAGCAGGGGGTTTGACTTGGTTATTGTCTAGGATGTTTACTTACTACTTGGTGTATGTATGGTTGTAAGTGTGTGATTTCAGTCTAGTCAGTCCGTTTCCCCGGGTGTTACTTACTTTACTTGATTAAAAGTGTCTGTGTGTGCGGATGCGGATGTGGGTGTCTGCGTGTGTGTGTGTGTGAAACCAGGGAAACAAAAGTACCTTCTTCTGTTGTGCCTGGTGAACACAAACACAGCGAAAAGAAATTGTGGCTTGGTGCTTTGACTCTCTTTACTCTACTTTGCTTGCTTAGTTGGAAGGAAGGGAAAGGGTTCCAGGTTCCATGGTCCGCTGCCCACCCGTCCTCCCCCTGGTCCGTTTGGTGATTTTAGTGTCTTAGTGGCTTACGGATGGAGTTATCTAGACTAGATGCCGTGCGCATTGGTATTCCATGATATCATTGTTTTGGTTTAGTCGGTAGGGGTGTGGTGATCGATCGATTAGTGGAGCGATGGATGGATGTTGTGTGTCGTGATTTCATTCCTTATCCTTACTTCGTACCCTTGTGTGCTTCTCTATCTGGTAGTTATGGGCTATGATGCAGAGATGGCTTGCTTGGATGAATGGACGGAACGATGCATTTCCCTTCCTAAACGCCTCCCAGGCTGAGCTTCGTTCCAGACCCTCCGCCGCCTTTGCTTCTGTGTCCACCCCGCAGTCGGCGACCACCAGCGCGTAATCCTACAGGCGGTTCATCTCCAAAGCCGGGCTGGAACATAGGCCCTCCTCCTCTCATACCGTGCAGCTGTGCGGCATCTTCCCTGAATCCATCCCCGTCGTTCAACGTCGCTTGCCAGAGAGACCGCAATGACGCATTCCACTCCTGGAGTGCCCGCAGCCGGTCCACGTCGCTAGCGCTTTCCACCTCCACAATCCCGTTTTCCTGGTCGATCTTGGCATTGAGCTTCTTGTCCAGGATCAGGAAGCTCAGGATGTCTTGTACCTCGGGTACCGAGACCCGGATGTGTTTCGAGATGAACTTGAGGGTGAATCGTGTGTACGGTGCGATCAATTTGAGAACAGCCTTCGTCCGCATGTTTCGGCTGACCTCGTCAATATTCTCTGCGATGAAGGGATCGGCCAGGACGTCTGGGTTTTTGCTAAGAATGGCTTCATATGCGTGGATGTCGTCGCGTTGGAATGCATCGACTAGATCGGTCATAGCGGATATGCGGGGGTCGTTCTTGTATGGCTTAGTCTCTTGGGAATAAAATGGGTTGATATCCGATTTCATCAGCATGGTGGTCAAGACAAGGTACTTGAGCACCTGGATTCGCTGTATTGAGCCCGCCTCATCGTAGTTCCGGAATGACTCGAAGAAGTCGCTCTGCGCTTCCTCCCAGTTCTCCTCGCTCATGTGCATTTTCCCTCCGCACTCTCGGATGATTCCCATGATCTTGGGGTGCGGCACCGCCGACCTGACGCGGAGGGCACGCTGGTAGAGCGCTTTTAGTCGCTTGTTGTTCTTCGTCTCGGCATACATCTGTATCTCTAGGGCGTATAGTTCGAGGAGGTATGTTCCTTTGCTCGGATCGTCTGTTCCATCTTCCCGCTGGCATGCCCGGTGCAACTCCCGCACCTTCTTGCTCAGCTGGCCATACTCTTTCCGTTCCAGCCAAAGACGCGCCAGCTTGATGTTTGTCTTCAACCATAGTCGCTCGTTGTTGGTATTCTGGAACGAGCGCAGGGTCAGAGAATAGAATTCCTCCATGCACTGGTAAGCTGTGTCATCGTCCGACCCCTTCTCGATATAATCTAGCATGTTGTTGATGGACTTTTCGGAGTAATTACGAGTGACGGCCGACTTGACGTAAGTGAGGAGCTCTCTGTAGTGTTCAACGGCCTGGGAAGTCAGTATCTTCTTATCAGTGAGCCAAGGGGTGCGATGACGGCTTACATCGCTATATCTACCAAGTTTGAATTCCAACTTGATAGCTTGCTTCAGACCTTTAAACCCCCTTGACTACCGTCAGCACCTTGTTCGAACCATCACTGATGTTCACAGCCTCTTACCAGTCGCCCTTGTCTTGTTCTAAATCCGGAACACCCAGGAATTCCTCGATGGCCTCCTCCGGGTTGTCTATCTTCATCTGTTTGGCATTATAGTATTTGTTCTCGATCCCGACGTCTCCCGACTCGTCATCGTCCGCATCTTCGTACTCGAAGTCGTACCTGCGATAGTTTCAGCTGATTAGCGGCCGCGAACACCGGCGGGCTGAAGGGACAACACAGGCTTACTCCTCGTCACCCGAATCTTGCATGAAATCATCATCGTCAGACATTATGAACGGACTAAACCTCGCTGCGTTTTGGGGTATCTGAAGGAATCAAAAAATAAGAGGTAAAGAGGATCCACTGCGTGCAAGAAGACCGATGGAGATAAGTGATGTGAGGAGATGAAGGTGAGCGTGGAATGGAGAGCTTCCGCGCCTATCGGAGCCTGGGGCCAAAGTCTCAAGGTTCCCCGCCTTTGTAGCTTCCTCGCCGGGCCCGACCGAGACCACATTCTAATCCATCGACCACAAACACTTGATTTGACGCTTGTTGACAGACGGAGATTACCTTTCAGCCGCCGAGATGACTGTTGGAGCTATGGTCTGATTATCTTATTGATTTTTTCTTATGCTGAACGGTCCAATGAAGTGACCTTCCGCGACAATTGCCGTCGGACAGCGGGCTTATGCCTACAGTACTATATATACTCACTGCTACTAACTGAGTAAGTTCAGCTCAGGTTCAATGAAATGAAAGTCACCCATCAAGAATACTATCTTATGCCAGTCTAATACTACTGCCTATTAGTGGCTAAGTGACAGGATTATGGACTCTGACACACCTAGTCAGACCGATTCCAGCTAGACTTGCATGCAAGATAAGTTCTAAATATATAGCAAATCTGAGCGATTAGCGGCTGTCACAGCCTGACTCTGCGTGCTAAACTGGACCCGATATCTAGTACAACTAACCGTTCCGCCTTAGGCAGGAAGGGCACGCTCACTCATACCAAGTACTGTGTTGGTTATAAGCAACACTGCCACTTTACTGTGGAGGGCACAGTCTACCCACAACCAGGACTGACTAGTTAACCACCTTTTGCGGGTGAATAATCGCTAGGCGTGGCGAAGCGAACTCAGCGCTTCCCGACTTCCAGAGCGGCTCAGGCACTTGGCAGATGACGATCGTCTCTCATTTGCGGATCGCCCGTTGCAGGACGGAGCCGATGACATCGACCGGCCTCGCTGCACGGCGGCCCACGACTTATCTTCGTGTTCGCAACCACTTTTTTCTTCTAGCCAGATCAGTCTCTCGTGAAACGCTATTCGTACCTATTAGCCCTTACTCCGCACACTTTATTTCTCTTCATTATCCCCTCATTCTCCTCGCCATCTTGCTCTTCGGTTGATCCCCTCCCCATCTAACCCCTTCCCTCCCTTATCTACTTGGACCCTTCTTTCCGCGCATCTCGACACACCACTGCCGAATACCGTTACAATGGATCTCTGTGGTCGTCAAAAGGTCGTTCGACGTAAGATGGTGCTATTGTCAGTTTGTCCAAGCCTTGGCAGGTACATTTGATGGACAGAATGCTGACGTCCAGATAAGAGGGGACGGCGCTTGCGGCAAGACCTCCGCTCTGAATGTCTTTACCAGAGGGTGGGCACCCCCTTCTATTCTTCTTGGTGGCCAATAACGCTAAATTTCTGGTAGATACTTTCCTACGGTCTAGTGAGAATGACCTTCCTGAACGCTGATTTCACGTTGCGATATTAATCTTTTCCACTTACATAGTGAGCCTACTGTATTCGGTGCGCATGTTTCTCCTTGGTCTATGATAATCTTACTGACCGTTCTGTTTGCAGAAAATTACGTGCATGGTACTTACTCCCCCCCTATATGAACCGGGCTCGCATGCTTATATTCGCCTAAGATATCTTCGTGGACAATGTACATATGGAATTGTCGCTATGGGATACGGCCGGCCAGGAAGAATTTGACCGACTGCGCGCGCTATCGTATGAGGACACACACGTGATTATGCTTTGTTTCAGCGTGAGGATATCCGCACCTCGAGAATTGGACGAGAGGTTGACTCCTTCTAGGTTGATAGTCGCGATTCGTTCGAGAACGTGGCAAGCAAATGGATCGAAGAGATCTCAGAGAACTGCGCAGGCGTCAGATTGGTGCTCACTGCCCTCAAGTGTGATTTGAGGAAGGATGAGTTCCTCAACGATAACCCGAATGCGATTACCTACGAAGAAGGACTTGCGAAAGCCAAAGAAATCGGTGCCGTGAAATACCTGGGTAAGGACGACTCCTACGCTGTGTTGTAACTCGCGTGATGGCTCCTGACAACATCTTGACAGAATGCTCCGCCGTGCAAAATCGTGGTATTATGGAAACTTTCTACGAAGCTGCAAAGGTCGCCCTGGAAGTCAAAACTCAGGGCTCTAATGGATCCGGCGAGCGGTGTGTCATTCTGTAGACATGCCGCTGACCGTCCTTCATGACTTGTCGACTATTGCATTGCTCTGTTCTTATACCCTTCTCGACCTGCTTGTTCTTCAGCCACTGAGCTGGATCATTTGCTGTGACCGTTCCAACCAGGAGAATGCCCTGGTTTTCCAACACTGGCATCGAGCTATCGCTTTTTTGGGCGTTTCAGCCTGTCATGCCTCGCTCTGTTCTCTTCTCTATATATACTTGTTGGACCCCTTGTTGTAATTCTGTACACCTAATGTTTGCTCTGGGGTAACCTTCCAGAAAGCGCGCCAGTCGGGACACCGATGGCTTATCTATATTCCATCACTCGCTCTGGTCGATCTCAGCATCGACCATTCTGGTATAGACTATGCAAATGTACCATCGATAATGAACATGCCGTATCTACGCGTACAAACCACTTTTCAACTCTTAGCCAATTGTGCATCTCCCCCCAATGTACAGCCTCTACAACTCACTCCTTCAACAAATCCTCCTCCTCCACCCTATACACCTCCTCAATTCCCTCCCCCGTAGCCCCCTCCCCACAGGCAAAATCCCCATTCACCCTCCCAACGAACTTGTCCACAAATTTCCCCGCCACCTCCTCAACCGTAACCCCTTCGACCCCAAGCCCCTGCAAACTCGTCGTCTCCCTCCCCTCCAACCCACACGCCACAATCTGCCGAAACCACCACATCGGCTCCTCCGTCACATTCAACCCAATCCCATAACTACTAATATGCCTCCGCAGATGCACTCCCACGGCTGTGATTTTCTTCGGGAGTTCGCCCCCACTACCACCACCTCCTCCTTGTCTCTGCCCATGTTTCCGTCCGGCATGCACCCAAACCCCCGGATCCTCCGTAACCATCCCCCTAACCCCATACTCCCTCAACACATCAATCACACTATTCTCCAACAACCGGATATGACACCGCGGGGTGAGTCCCAACCGTCGCAGATCGAGGATCGTGTATGCGACTAGTTGGCCTGGACCGTGGTAGGTTGTTTGTCCGCCCCGCAGGGTCGGGTGGTATTCTGCTATCCGCGATTGAGGATCGTAAGTTGTGTTGGTAGGTTGGGGTGGTTTTAGGATTTGGCGGATTGGTTCGAGGCTTGGGGGCAGGGAGAGTAATGTGTTATTGCCATCGCTGATGCTGGTGTTGGAGGGAGGGAGGTCGCGGCGTCCTGTCGTGTAGACGGGATTCGGGGTGAAGGTTATTATGGTTGGGTCGGGGGGGTTTGGGGTGAGGTGTTTCTTGTGCGAGAGGAGCCGGCTTGTGAGTGTTTGTTGCAGGTTGGCGACCCGCGTGAAGGAGGTTATGTCGGGGAGGTGGAGGTGGGCGAGGCGCATTCTGGATCTTTTTTTTTTTCTTCTCTTTTCTTTATAGATGGCTAGTTTGTGGATTGAGGGTGGTGGTGTATTTGCATTGTACTCCGGAGGAAGGGTTAAAGAAAGTAGGTAGTGTGATTGGGGCTGAAGTTATTAGATATAACTAGTTGGTGTGGATATTTATTGAGCTTGCGGTTCGATAAGATTGAACGTCACCGCAGAACAGAACTAAACTCCCCCGGATCGTGTCATGTGATGTACAACACAATTCCTGTCTCAATTCCGTGCTATCTTTGCACCCCCCGAGCTTAATTTCAGATTGAGTTTGCAGATAGCATTCCATTTCCTATGTACAGCAGTGCATACTTCCATATTGGTCCAGGAGCATGACTGCGAGGTCATAGTCTGCAGAGATCTTCAGGAACCGAGTGCGCCGAAACCTTCCGAGGACTGACTGGACCAAGGCAATCTGCAATGCCTGGACATTTGCTTGCTAGCTTGCAATTTCCCAATATTGTTATTTCCACTCCTAGACTATGATGTACAGAATAGAACAAACTTGAGCAAGCCTTACGCGGGCGGAATGCCATTGACCATCGTTCCTCGAGTACCCTCACCCTCCGATACCAACTGCCAATCCTTCACGCCACCCTTCCAGTCTGCAATGCGGCCCTCACGCACCTGAACGGTCACGACGCGGACATCGCTATCAATTGAAATACTGGGCCTTCTTTGACCGGGCTGCTGCTGTAGCTGCTGTCCGAAAGTTCCCAGCTCTTCCTCGAAGGTGTTGTTCTCCAGATGTTGCTTCTTGCACCAGGCCTCCTCTTCAGAGCCAGGCTCCAAAAACCGCGCGGTACCGGCGATAGTCGTTGAGATACTCGAAAGCGCACTTGTGTTCAGGTTCAACAACAGGCTCGCCAAGGAGGACCGTGTCGCCGCAGGTGGGGGAGACCCTTCGCGACCATCGGGATTGGGAGCCCGGGTAGGCGGACGGTGCGAAACCCAGTCATGGACCAGAAGGGACACGCGAGGATTGGTGAGCAGATGGTTGGTCTTGCGCGAGGAGGGGTTGGTGGTCATGATGATCGTCGGATACGGGTCATAGGGAGTCGAGGGGAGGTAGGTGTAGGACATGAGCGAGATGTGCGGGGTCAAGCCATCACATGTTGCAAGATGAAGCTGGCAGCGAAACAGGGTTAGCTTTCGAGCACGATAACCATACAGAGCTATAGAAATCGTAGTACTCACGAATCGAGAATTCTTGAGGCATGAAATCACCTCCGTTGGGAGGGTGGTTCCGACATGCGGATGCGTAGTGGTGGCTGAGGCCTCGTACGAGAGGGGAGGGTTCATAGAATCCGCCATAGTGTAGGACACGGAGAAAATATGTTCAGAGCCTAGAATCAGAGGTGCTGAATGTTGAGTGTAGCAAATGCGCCTGGACTCTTTGCCGAGTCAACGAGCTCTCAGGTAGGACAGTCCGTACACAGTCGGTCAGTCGCAGTGGCGGGCCAGGCTGGAGGGGTGTGACCGGGAACAAGAGGAGCTACCGGATTGGGTCTACCGGGCTAGTCCTTCTTGGGACTAGCCATCCGGGCCCGGATCACCGCGCGGCTCGCTTCTGATTACATAAGGGACAGCTCCGGTCACGACGTCATCAATGCTGGGAGCTACGCCTGAGGCGGTGATGGACTGGGGAATGGGATTCATTCTACTGGGTCATCTCTACCGAAAGACCCCGGTGAGTTATCTATAGACAATTGATGAGCCGTTATCAATCGGGTTGAAGACCTTAATGAAGACAATCTCATTCTCCGTTATCATGTCCGTAGCCGTGAACGCGGAGGAAAGGAAGCAAGACCGCTTTCGTCATGGTGTCGGAGATGCAGGGCCAGGCAACGAAGATCGGCCTAGACAAAACGAAATGGACAAATCATAAGGAATGTCTATCTCGGGGACCTACACATCATCCGCAGAAGAAAACAGGAGCTGTATCAGCACAATGGGATTAGTACACTAGGGCTGGGATTGGTGATCAGCCCTTATATAAGGCAGGCCCCAGCTCATGCACATAGCATAGCCTACTAGTTACGTGACTTTAGCAAAAAACAGACAGGTCTTGTTTGGTCTTCACAGGCTTGTTTCCCCGCACTGTGACGCCTCTTCCCCAGTTTCCCACTTGTGCCGTCCGGAAGTACCTTAACCACTCAACTTCCTTCTCTCTTCCTCTCTCGCTCTCTCTTTTCCCTCCTGCTCTTCCCTCCCATTCACTCTCCACACTCTCACTCTCCCTCCATTGGCTCTATTTTGATTGTCACCCAAGATCCTACACACCCGTGGTTGTTAACCGATAACCGTCATTGGGGAATATTACTTCTCCGCCCGACGATTCGACCCTCCTCTTTGCTGATCCTGGACTCTGGAAAGCTTGCGACCTGACTGGTTCCGTGGACTCTTGCTGCTGTGCACCTATCCTTTTAGCCGTCGGTCAGGTCGTTGTAACGCATCGCGTGTCTACTTACCTACCTCTCCCCATCCCTGCCCTTACCTGCTGTCTCAGTTCCTCTTCCTACTACTTACATCTATTTCCCCTCTCCTCTGTCGGTAAACCCCTCTTCTCTTGTGTCGCCTTTCGCAGTCTGATCGCTGTCGTTGGGCTCCGCCTTCTGTATTGTTGTCAACCCGACACACACACATCCATCGATCCTTCATTTACCTACTCCCTCTCCCCCCCCAATCCTGTCCTGTCACTCTTTTGTGAAAAGGCAGCCTCCCCACTGTACCCCCTTGCTTCAAATAGCATCTGTTTCTGTATAGCTTTTTCAGCTCCCTACGGAATCATGCTCACCCCGCGCCTGTTGCGGCCAGCGTCTTCGCTGGTTCGCCCCTTCAGTTCTACTGCCACTGCCTCCCGCGCCCCCTCTATCCGTGACCTCACCCCCGACTCGGCTGCTGAGTTTAGCGCACGTCAGAAGGAGTTCCGCGAGAATCTGGAGGTCGCTCGCAAGAAGAGAGAACAGCAAGAGAGTCAGTCTGTCGATGCTTCTGGTTCTACCTCTGCCCCATCCCCTGCATCCCGTGACCGCCTTCGTGAGTACGCTACCGCTCCCACTGCTCCAAATGAGAGCAATGCGAGCAGTAACAAACACCCCGTTTTTGATGCCGCGGAAGTTCTTGATAATAAGGCTTTGGGCTCACTTTCTACCCACCGTGGTATAGGAGACGAGCAACTGCAGGAAGCCAGTCAGTCTCCGAAGCGCGGCCCCCTGTCGTCGCTCATCTACGGAACCAAGGAAGGCCAGCAACTGGACAAAGATATCGAACGGTCATTCTCGCAGGTTCTCGCCCGCGGCAAATACGTACATTCCATCGTCTTTCACGACGTGAAGCCCGATAAAGTCGACGACTATGTGAACCTCGTCGGCCAGTGGTACCCTCGCATGGCTGCCGACCCCGAGAACAGGGTGAACCTGGTTGGCAGCTGGCGTACGCAGGTTGGAGATAATGATACTTTCGGTACTTGATTTGACGCGCCCATCCAACTCCCCAGTGGTGTCGAAGATGCCTAGGCCTACTGCTGTAGATGCTAACGAGCCTTGCAGTTCACATCTGGGAATATCAGCGATATGAAGGCTACCATGCTTCCCTCCACAATATCTCCTGTCACCCCGAGTTTCCCGAATTTGACCGGCAGTTGAAGAGCTTGATCAAGAGCAAGAAGACATCGCTGATGCAGGAATTCTCTTTCTGGCCCACGACGCCTCCGCGGCGCCTGGGCGGCCTCTTCGAGCTCCGATCGTATACTCTTCATCCCGGAAATCTTTTGGAGTGGGAAACACACTGGCGTCGTGGCCTCAAGGCTCGCCGGGAGGTGATGGAGGGTGTTGGAGCATGGTTTGTTCAAATCGGGGATCTGAACACTGTGCACCATCTCTGGCAGTTTGCGAACCTCGAAGAGCGGAAAATCCGCCGTGAGCAGTCCTGGGGCATCGAAGGCTGGGCTGAAACTGTCCACAAGACGGTTCCGCTGATCCAGACTATGCAGAGTCGGATCCTCATCCCCATGCCCTGGAGTCCTGTTGGCTAAGGCGATTCCGCTCGACGATGATCACATGGTTGTGATCACGGGGTGAGTTTTCCAGGACCCAGGCATACGGAGCCAAGCCCGATGACTTGTGTTCCTCAACGGTCCGAGCGTTCAGCAGAGAGGGGATAGGGAGTATGGGGGATAAACCGCAGACGGATGAAGGATGGAGCGACTCAGCCCTGCCTATTGTTGCAGCGACTGCCGAATCATGAGGCCCCGGGCCCTCGAGCTGTATGGGGGAGTGTACACACTCGGCACGCTGCTCATTGTTCCTCTCACGAGCCGGCGTTGGTTCCCTTCATGTATCGTATCTAGCATTAGCATACCTATGTTCAAACTGACACCTTGTTGTATCTGCTATGCCTCTCTCCGGTCTATCAGTATCTCCAAAGCTATCTACATTCTGACCAAGTAGACGACCGGCTGCCGTAAACAAAGTTGATCTATGGCCCCGCTTGACTGTTCTAGCGTATCCTGCGCGACTCCGCTTTGTCGTCTACTAAATTCATTTCCGTCCTGGCGAGCTGCCTCGGTGATCGCGCGACTGAGCAGACTGGCTGCTGGTGTGCTGGCGCCCCCCACCTGTCCCACGACGATCAACAGACGGGCTTCAGTAGCAGACTGGTCGTTGGAAATGAGGAGACGTTGTCCGACCGTCCGAGGTCGGCCAGCAAATGAAAAGCAGCACTGCACGTGGGTATTCCGCGGGAATCCACCTGGTCCTTCGATGCTGTGCGGTGAAATTCTTCGCAGCGCCTAAACTTGTCGGAAGGTTCTTGGCCGCCGACGAGAAGAGCCAGAAGAGCCTGTCCAGTTTCCTCACTGGCTTTGTTGGCTCCCCGCGTCCGCCCTGCCCGTCTTTTTGCCTGGACTTTTCCGCCGGCAGAAAAAAAAAGTTACTAGAAAATTCAAGGTCGGCCAAAGGAAAAGACAGAGACAGACATCAACAAGCTGCACCCACTTCTTTCTTTCTTGCCGCGTCTCTTGTTCTCTTTTATTCTCCCCACTTGCGCTACTTTATCTTCTTTTTCTTTTTCTTCTTCTTCTTCTCTTCTTCTTCTTCGACTCCAACTCTGTCCTTGGACCCAGCTTCATCTTTAATCTTTAGCAGCCCTTCTCTCCGCTCCCCTGGCCCTGGCCTTCCCGGCCCTTGTTTCCTTCTTTACCGCGCGGCATCTGCAATTCTGGCGTCAACTCCAGCCCGCTTCCGCCTGGACTTTCCTCGCGTCAAAGACTCAAGAGACCATATACTTCCCACGCATTTGAACTAACTAGAATTACTGGCCACATTGCTCTCTGTAGCACAGGTCCCTTCTGACCAACAGCCAACATGGTGTACATTCGCCAGCATCAACTACCCAAGCTGCGGGAATACCGTTATGCAGGAGTCGATCTTTCGCTTGTTAGCCGCTTTGTCCTCAAGCCGTTCTATAATAACTTCGTGATCAAGTTCTTCCCTATGAGCATGGCGTAAGTGACGATGCTGGCTTGCCCTCGTCTGCTAGTTTTTGTTCCTCGTCTGGCTAACAGCCTTGGTTTTCCCCCCGGTCTTTTAGTCCTAATGCCGTAAGTCATCTTAGCCCTGGGACTGGCCCTGCTGCGACAAAAAGACCAATAACTGAGGACTGGTAGATTACCCTGACTGGGTTCTTCTTTGTGGTAGTCAACTTCTTCACCATTCTCTGGTACAACCCGACCCTAGACCAGGACTGCCCGCCCTGGGTCTATGCCAGTTGCGCCATCGGGTTGTTCCTTTACCAGACGTTTGACGGCGTAGACGGCATCCAAGCGTACGAACTGCCCCTTGCGCCCCATTCTTTGATGTGATTATCTTGTCCGTGGGTAGACTGCATGCTAAATATGATCTTGCAGGCGGAGAACCAAGCAGAGCGGTCCTCTGGGTGAGCTGTTTGATCACAGTAAGTTCATGGGTCGGCCTGACCACTTTGTTAAAATGACGGCCCGGGAATTAAGCTTCGCCTGCAGGTGTCGATGCATGCAACACGGCCTTGGGAGTCTTGATCTTCGCCGCGGCCATGAACCTCGGCCAGTCTTGGGCAACGGTGTTGACCCTGTTCGGATGTAGGTGGCTCTTCGGACAATTCCCATGGGCACTGGGCAATGCTGATAAGATGTAGCGACTATGACCTTTTATGTCCAGACCTGGGATGAATACTACACCCAGGTGTTGACCTTGGGCGTCATCTCGGGTCCCGTCGAGGGTGTCCTGACTCTCTGCGTTGTGTTTGGCTTTACGGCCTACATGGGCGGTGGCAGCTTCTGGCATCGGTCCATGCTGGAGACCGTTGGAGTTCCCAAGTTGGCCTTCATTCCCGAGCACATTTACGACATGGCCTTTACGCAGTGGTATCTCGTCTACGGTGGAGTCCTCCTTTTCTTCGCCACTGCCTCCAGCATCGTGCACGTCATGCAGGTGCGCCGCGAGCGTAACCAGGACCCGATCAAGCCCCTATATGGTCTACTCCCCCTGGTCGCAGTGTGGACTCTCGTGCCGGCTTATCTCTACCTGCAACCCACCATCCTGGAGAACTACATGGTCCCATTCTGCCTGTATGTCGGCATGATCAATGCGTACGCCGTGGGCAAGATGATCTGCGCGCACCTGGTCAAAGCCAGCTTCCCCTACTTCAACATGCTCCTGGTTCCTCTTGCTTTGGCAGTGCTCGACAGTGCTGGGGCGATCTTCGGGTACTGGCCGAGTCTGTTGGGCGACGGAGTCAAGCAGGTTGCTTTCGTCTGGGTGTGCCTGGGTTTGTCGATTGGCGTTTACGGCAGCTTCGTGGTAAGTGTGACCCATGACGGATTCGTCGAGAGCGAGACGCTAATTGGCAAATAGCATGACATTATCACGACGATATGCGACTATATCGATATCTGGTGCTTGACGATCAAGCACCCGCACGTGGAAGTGGTGACCGCCAACGGAGAGGCGAAGAAGTCGAACTAATGAGCTTGCGGATGATGGCGGTGAGGGTATGAGAAGAATGGAGTCAAGGTGGAGAACGTCGAATCGCATAAGACGGTAGATTAATTGGACGGAGCAGCCGTTGGTGCATCCTGGCCTTGCGCTATCAGGAGCATTGGAACCGAGTCGCAAGTCGTCCGGTGTCTGAATGGCAGGCACATGTCACCGGACCGGAAACGTATGTCATGGCCGTATCTAAAGCAGCGTATTGGATTAGCGATAGAAAATGTATTTGTATGAGATCCGCAGGTGCCGAGTGGCAACAATTGCGTCAACCACAGGATCAAACTGCCAGGCCGAGTAACAGGTAAATAGATAGTAGTAGTAAGAAAAGGGAGCTCCATCGAAGGACCTTGGAGCATCTAGCAGCATCTGGCGGCTGATATAAGCGGCCTGTGATTGGTGGAGAGGGCATCAGCCACAAGGGCCACCGCCGGGCGGTGGCAAAAACTCTTGTTCGGGCAGTATTAGCGAGAGGGCTGCAACCCTATGCACCCCCAAACGGGCCGCCGTGGGTGACGCCGTCGAGAATTCCCTTCAGCGCTCGCCATCTCCACGAGACCACCTTTTCGCTTTCACCCTCAAGCAGGCCATCTCCATCAGCGCTTCATTCAACTCCCTTCGCTGATCGACTTTTTGTCTCGTCAAGATGGTATGTTCTACCCCTTGGATGCCATCCCACACTCTGTCCGACATATCTCCCTGCATGTTTGCATCGACATGGGTTGTCGCCGCTAGTCATTTCGTGCACCCCGTCGTCGCCGCCATCCCGTCGCCACATGCATCTCGAAATTTTCGTCGAAAAGGAACAAGAAGAACAAGAACAATGTTGAGCTGACGGATATCCCTTTGGAATAGGTTCTCGCGGTCGACCTCCTCAACCCCGCGCCTCAGGCTGAGGCCCGCAAGCACAAGCTCAAGGTATGAACATCCGTATCGGGAAAAAAAGTGTTCGTTTGATAAGGGAGGGAATCGGTTTGGCTGATATCGGTTATTCTATCGACAGACCCTTGTGCCTGCTCCCCGTTCCTTCTTCATGGACGTCAAGTGCCCCGGCTGCTTCACCATCACCACCGTCTTCTCCCACGCCCAGACCGTCGTCGTCTGCGCTGGTTGCTCGACCGTCCTCTGCCAGCCCACCGGTGGTAAGGCCCGCCTCACTGAGGGCTGCTCTTTCCGCCGCAAGTAAACGTCTCGACGCAACCGTGCCGGAGCTATGATGAAAGCAATGTGGCGTTCTTCGATGATGATGGATTAATATATCTCGTTTTTCTGAGGAAACAGATTCAGATAGAAGATGGAATCCTCGCCCCTTGCGAGCCATGCCCTGCGGAAACCACACAGACAAGGGAAATGAAAAAAATTATTTGACCAGGCACAGAACCTCGTTTTTTGATACACAAAAAAGCGTTTCTTTACTTTTTTACCTTTCCTACACTCTTACGCAGGGGAGTTCCGGATATCTGGCACATGCTCGGTCCATACTACCAAAAACTACTCTTGCCTTTTATCTTGCCTCTTGATTTTTTTTATCGCTTGATGATTTCACTATTCGCCACCTTGTGTTCCCTTGTACCTATGCCGGATGTACCTTCGAACAGGGGCACGATGGGGGGAAAAATCATACAACGCCACCAGTCACGTCTGCACATACGCTTCTGCCGGTTGCCACAGGAATTCGGATATTGCGGAAGAAGGAAAGAAACAGATTCCATCGTGGAAGATGAATGATGGCGGCTCCGGTATTGTGCGGAGCGGCGTGACTGGGCTGCAGGAGCCGGTTACATGGTCTGAGAGGACCGTGTGCCGGCTCTGCAGAGTTGTGATGATACCCCCTCGTGCGGTAGCAATCGTATGTTTTATTTTATGGTCAGTATGGACATTGTAGGATGTATAGTAGCCTTAGCCCCTCGTAATGTGTAGATCTGGCCCGCATCTCCGCAATGTCGAAGCTGGGGTCACCGAGTGTCCTTGCATCTAGACTCTAAGTCTCTATGCAATCACCACTCGGAAGTCGGAACGTAGCCATAAACCTCAACATCCAGGTAATAACTCCATTGACATGACTTGAATACTCCCTACTGTCTACTGTCTAGATTTAACCCCGACTATCCTATAGCCCATCCCCATATCGTAAGAGGAAGATACCCCAACCAACTAAGCAACTAACCACACCCATCCACCCGCTTATCTTATCTTCTCTCCTCATCCTCTCATCCTCCCACTAGTACTTTTTCTCTCCCCGACAATCTTCCTCCATACTACTGCTCTTATTCATTCTTTTATAACCCCAACACCACCCTCACCTTCCACCTCCCCAAGAAACCAAGACGAAAAGAGAAAAGAAAATAAAAGAAAAGAGAAAGAAAATATGCCCCCTCTCAAACTCCTCTGTCTCCACGGCTACACGCAATCCGGCCCCCTCTTCCACGCCAAATCCCGCGCCGTAATAAAACATCTCACCAAGACCCTCCTCCCCACCACCGGCTACACCGTCACAACCACCTACCCAACCGGTCCCATTCATCTCCTCCCCTCCGATATTCCGGGCTACGAGCCATCCACAAACCAAGGCGGCAGCACTAGTACCAGTGATAATGAAGCGACAGAAGCCTACGGCTGGTTCCGCCGCTCGTCCACGGCCAATCCACCCCTGTATACAGACCTACACCTCGGTCTCGAGACAATCGCCAATGTAATCAAGACCGAGGGGCCGTTTGACGGCGTGGTAGGGTTCTCGCAGGGTGCGGCGATGGCGGCGATTGTGGCGGCGTTGTTGGAACCGGGTAGGGAGGAGATGATGAAGAAGTTCCAGGTGGATGGGAGTGAGTTTGAGGAAACTGGTGAGAATGTGAAGGGGTTCGAGGTGCCGAGTGCATGGTGGGAGAATGTCAAGAGTGTAGGGCAGCCGCCGTTGAAGTTCGCCGTTTGTTATAGTGGGTTTCGGGCTCCTGGGCCACGGTATCGCGGGTTTTATGAGGGTGGGGTGAAGACTCCCGTGTTGCATGTTTTGGGGTCGTTGGATGCGGTGGTGGATGAGGGGAGGAGTAGGGCGTTGATTGAGGTTTGTGAGGATGCTGAGGTGGATGGTAGGGTGGTGGTGCATCCTGGGGGCCACTTTGTGCCGGCGCAGAGGCCGTATTTGGATGCGGTGGTTGGGTTTGTGAGGGGGGTTCTTGGGGATGGTAGTGGGAAGAAGAAGGAGAAGGAAGAGGTGGATGTTAATGAGATGGAGTTGCCTTTTTAGATATACCTATAGAGTAGATTAGTTGGTATAGAAGATTACTGCGATGTATGTATATGACCATGTCATTATTGTCCCATTCTACTATCATCAATATCTGCTATTCAGTAATCTACCGGGCCTTGCCCTTCTCTCGCGTGGGAAGGATCCGCGCCATCATCTCTTCCTTCGTGATCAGGTGGTCGATCCGCTCCAGCAGCCCCAGAAGGCTCTTCATGTCGCTGCTCCATTCGTTCAGCACATCGTCAGCATCGCGCGGCTTGGCGAAGTTGACCAGTCGGGCTGGACGGTCGATCTTGGCGTAGATCGTCTTCGAACAGACCAGTTCGCTGATGTACTTCTCCGTTTCCTCCTCCGTCAGGTCCAGCAGTTCGGTCAACCGGCCCATCTGGATACGTGTATAGTACTTGGCCACCACCCGCACGTTATGCTCGATCACGCGCTTGCGGAGGTCCTGCCACCTCCGGTGCGCCTGGTCTTCCACCGACTGGCTGGGCTGAGGGCTGAAGACGTCCGTGTTGCAGAGGTGAGGGCCGAATTGCTCGCCCACCATCGGCCAGCGCATCAGCTCGTGAATGGTGAAGAGCTTCACTAGCCGGCCTTCAACCGGGACAAGGGAGAGCCGCGAGTCCTGCTGGATGCGGTGCAACAGGTCCGACTGTTCGTTATCATAGGGAGACAGGACGATGTAGTAGACAATTCTCGCGAGAACCTGGGGCAATGTTAGCCTGGAGGCACTGACCAACCACCCAAGGTAAACTTACGGCGCGAAGTTGCTCCGGGTTGTTCTCCACCGACTCCGTATCCAGCACTTCCCGGTAGTGTTTGCAAACATCCAGATACTTGTAGTCGTGGTTGGCAAGGATAATCTGTTGTTCATAGTAGCGAAGCTTCAAGTCGGTCACGTCATCATCCACCTCCATTGGTGCCTCATCCGGGCTACGCGTCTTCTCCTTCTCTTCGGCCTCCTTCTTCAGCTTCTCGATTTCCTCTGGGCTCTTCTTCGGCTTGCGGGAAAAGTATCTCTTGTTGATCTTGCGGCTGAGGATGGTGGCCTGTGTCCAGTCGCCCCGTTCTATGCACAGAGCAACCTGCTCCAAGATGAACTCCGTCTTCTCCCTTCGGGTCATGGAACCAAACGTCTCGACTTGCAACTCGCAAAGAATATCGGCGGCAGCATTGAGGTCGCCTTGGGTCT
Organism: Aspergillus brasiliensis CBS 101740; assembly: GCF_001889945.1. Lineage (NCBI taxonomy): Eukaryota > Fungi > Ascomycota > Eurotiomycetes > Eurotiales > Aspergillaceae > Aspergillus > Aspergillus brasiliensis. Next base: position 4,112,352 of record NW_027137442.1, read on the forward strand.
TTTTGATGTTGGAAAGGATGCGGGTAACACGGGCTCTCTCGACTTCCACGAAGATCTATATAGAAGCGCATCAGCATGATGTGGAGGTGAGTGGGTAGTTGTTGCACTGACTTTGCCCTCAGTCACAGTTCGCAGCGTGTGAATGACAGACAGCTTGACCTCCAGGTTAGGTGTCTCTTCCAGGAATCCCATCACCGTCTGAACCATCTTCGTTATGGCCTGCTTGAGCTGGCCATGCTTCTTAGATAGCAGGAGCACCTGATCGTTCAGCAGGTTCCAGTCTCCCGAGTTCTTGCTGATTGTGACGATGGTGATAAGAATGCGCGATGTTGTGGCAAGATCCGAGGCCTGTAGTATGGGTAAGAATCGCGTTGTCGCCAGAGAGACGAAGGAAGGACCGTACTTGTCTTGCTTGCTTCTCCAATACAAGGAGCTTGTCAATGGCACCCTGAATATCGGTCTGTTGACGGTCAGTAGACTGCATTTGTAGAAATAAGGCAGAAGCTCCCACCTTAGCAAGCTGCTCAGCCTCGGGGATCAGCTTGTCAGCATCCTTGGAGAAGTCCTTCTCCGGCTTCAACAGGGTTTCGGACATGGTGACGGGGAAGCGTCACAGCAGGGTATAATCCAAATTTGGCGGGTATCAACCTGTAGAAGATAAAGAAAGATGCAAGAAATGGGTGGTATTAATGAGAGAAGATGGAAGTCTGGGGGAATGATGGAAGATGAGTGGAAGCATGGACTGGATCGGAGCTCTGACGTGCAGCTCGAGCTGGCGGCAGCTATGTCACGTGATATACACCGCTGCAGCAACTTTGACCAGATCAACCTCCTTCAACGTACTACGATATACTCTAGTATAGAATTGCTCCTTCATATCTCGATGGACCTGACACTGAAGTGGATATATTTCCTATCCATATAGATAATACTACGCGTGGTTGTCTGCAATCATGAGTGTGACACTCCCGACCACCGGCTAACACTATTTGGCCAATGTTTTGGTTACTGGGATAGGCACACGAGATCACCACGAACCAACCAACACCTAAGTCGAGTGAGAAACTGACCAACATTCTCCCAGTGCAAGTACCTAGGCTCTGGCAAGAGTATCAGACAGCAAGTCTTTGCAATGGATTGTATCGATACCCAATCTCGCTTCTAGAGGCAGGCAGAGTGAATCATGCCGTCCTGGAAACCACTCCAGACTCCAAAGAGTATCTTGCCTACTCTACTATACCATATACCAGGGCAAGAACATGAGATATTGACCGTCTTCTACTACTATGGAGTGTTACTGAGATCAGGCACCCCCCAATCCGGGGATCGGCTTACCTAAGCCACTGCATGCGATCACGCAATATCGCCTTAACCCCATCAGGAAATGCATCTATAAATTTCCCAGAGGCAGAATGACTCCAATTCTGCTGGATTCCTGTGGTGACTCCGTTTATTAATCGCTGAGATACGCTTATCGACCTGCCAGACGTGCCAACTGGGAGAATCTGGTTCTTATCTGCAATCGTTGCTCATCCGCTGGCTTTTCCGCGGAGTTGAAGAACTTGGAAACTTAAATCGACTGACTGCTTCGCTTTGTGGGATGCAAGCATAAATCGACGTGGGTCCTCCAATTCAGGGTCTTGATTGCTCTCAGCACCAGCAATTTACTCTTCGACAAAACGAAGTTCAAGCTGAAGGTCACACCGTAAAACCCCGCGGTGGCAATTCAAACATGAAGGACGCATCAGATAGTGGTGTTCCGGCACCTCTACTGACAGCCGTGAATGTCGAGTCTCAAGTCCATCTTATCATCGGGGCCAACCCTCTTGCAGCAGCCCGTTGTGCCAAAAGTATTGAAGCTGGCGCAAAGCCGGTTCTCGTCGCAGCGGACACAGAGAGCCTGCAGTACACGTTGGTCGAACGGATCGAGAACGGCTCTGTGAAGTGGATCCGCAGAGAGTTCCACGATGAGGATCTTACGAGCCTAGGAAGAGAGGAAGTCGACCATGTAGTTGACATGGTCTTCGTCACGCTAGGCGGAAACAACCCATTGAGTGCACATATCTCCAAGCTCTGCCGTCGGCTGAGAATCCCAGTCAATGTGTCAGATGCCCCGGAACTCTGTACCTTCAGTTTGCTGTCTACGTATTCGGACGGCCCTCTTCACATCGGCATCACGACATCAGGACGCGGCTGTAAGCTGGCATCGCGACTCAGAAGGGAGATTTCCTCGGGACTTCCGTCAAACCTCGGGAATGCCATTGACAGGCTTGGTGCAGTGAGGAAGCGTCTTTGGGCCGAGGATTATGCTGCCGGACTATGTGATTCACCGCTAGAAGGTGATGAAGATGATGCGACTGGCCAACGGCACACATTCAACACTTTAGTAACAGAGGACGACATCTCTGCAGCCAAAACCCGCCGCATGCGCTGGCTGTCCCAGATCTGTGAATACTGGCCTCTTCGCAAACTGGCCGCTATCACGGATGAAGATATCAACGCCATTCTCGAGGCCTACTCGTCTGGCAAAGATGGACTCAAAGATACCAGCAGTTCGGAAACCTTGTCAAAGAAGGGCAAAATTGTTCTTGCTGGCTCTGGCCCAGGACACCCTGATCTACTCACACGTGCAACATACAATGCCATCCAGTCTGCCGATATTATCCTGGCCGATAAACTCGTCCCAGCTCCTGTATTAGAGCTCATCCCCCGCCGGACGGAAGTCCACATCGCGCGCAAGTTCCCAGGCAACGCAGATCAAGCACAGGAGGAATTTTTGAAAATGGGCCTAGACTCCCTGCGTCGAGGAAGATACGTCCTCCGACTGAAGCAGGGTGACCCCTATCTCTATGGCCGAGGAGGCGAAGAATTCGAATTCTTCCGCGGCGAAGGCTACGCACCCGTAGTCCTTCCGGGTATCACCAGTGCACTGAGCGCGCCTCTGTTCGCAGATATCCCTGCCACGCACCGAGGCGTATCCGACCAAGTCCTTGTCTGCACAGGCACAGGCCGCAAAGGCGCAGCCCCAGAACCTCCCACTTACGTTCCCACACAAACCGTCGTCTTCCTCATGGCCCTGCACCGTCTGTCCGCGCTCATCGAGTCCCTGACCACCCAGCCAACAGAGGGTGCCCGTCCACGAACCCCATGGCCAAAAGACACTCCGTGCGCAATCATCGAGCGAGCCTCCTGCACCGATCAGCGCGTCATCCGATCTACTCTGGAGCACGTAAGTGCTGCTTTCGAAGCCGAAGGATCAAGACCCCCTGGCCTATTGGTTGTCGGCGCCAGCTGCCATGTTCTACATCCCGCGCAGGGACAGAAATGGGTCGTGGAAGAGGGATTCCGTGGGTTGGATGAGTTGCTTACGGAGGTTACGACTTGCCAGAACGAATGAGGGGGAGACAAGAGACTTTATGATCGTTACGTTACGGATGATCTTCACTTCGGGTTGGTCCTGGATCTGGATTTTTGTTGCATAGATACCCTTATACCAAATAGACGAAAGAAAACATTTTGGTCATTCATCTTTGCTTGCTGTAAGTAGAGTGGTCTGGTCGTTCCGTTCGTAGACCCCAAGGACTTTCTTCAAGAGATCGGTTTTCATGCTGATCTGGTCTTTATGTAAACGAATTGTGCCAAGTGCAGCATCGCAGTTGTAGCTAGTGAGCTAGGCAGTATTTGCTGGCACAAGGTCCATTGCGTGACATTCTACGAATATGCACGGGTAAATGACAGTGACCTTGAAGAATCAAATTGGTCTCCTCCAACAAGAATGTGCGTATATAGCCATGTTTCAAATAGACACTACCACTCCTCTATATAGATCCCCGGTCAAGCAACTACTTTAATAACACGACGAGAAAGTACCTGGGCCATCTTCTCCCGTCGAGCATTCATCTGTGCCAACTGAGCCCGTAGGATCTTCCCGCTCGGAGTCCGAGGAATATCAGTGACGAACACTACGCCTCCATCTAAAGCTTTGTACCCTGCTAACTGGGATTTTGCGAATTGATAGACCTCCTCTGCAGTCAGATCGGCGCTGTAGGTCGACGATTTAACCACGAAGGCTCGAGGCAGTTCGGTGCTCTTGTCACTAGATTGAACCCCGAGGACAGCAGCATCGGATATTCCTGGGTGCTTAGCGAGGATGGCTTCTATTTCGGCGGGTGCTACCTGATTTCTGTGTATCACTGTTAGATGGCATGTAGTAAGATAATGGCTGGGGTGTTACTTGCCCTTGTACTTTGATGAGCTCTTTGACTCTGCCGAATAAGTAGTAGTATTCTTTCTGTCGATAGGCCACATCCCCTGTTCGGAACCATCCTTCTGCGTCAACCCCGTCATCTCGTCCCTTGTAGTTCGAGAATAACCCTGTACCGCGTACGTATAGCTCACCGGGGCAATTATCGCTGGTTATCATCATGCCTTCGTCGTCGAAGAGTCTCGCCTCGTTTATTCCGACAAGCTTTCCGATACTTGCTTTATCGACTCGTTCTCCATATCTGCATACAAATACTGGACCAGTCTCTGTCATGCCCCAGCTTTGGGCTGCAGTAGCCTGGGCGTGTAGTATTGCTTGGAAGTTCTGCAATGATGCCGTGTCGATGGGTGCGCCGGAGACGCCTACCATGCGCAGGGAGGAAAGGAGCTTTGCCACAGGCTGAGAGGATTGCAGTGAAAGATGGACCACTGCTGGCACAATAAAGACGTCTGTTATTTGGTTGCTGTGGACAGCGGTGAGGAAGTGGTTCAGGTCGAATTTTTGCAGAAAGTATGCCGGATCGCCTTGACGGATCGGAAATGCATGCCAGAGTGCTCCGAAGCGATGGTATACTGGGACAACAACTAGTCTCCTGATATCATATGGAACCTCGTAATGCATGTTCAGATGCTGGGAGACAACAGCATAGTGTGAGGTGATGGCGGCTTTAGGAAGCCCGCTGGTGCCGCTGGTGCAATACATAGCTGCTGGAGTGGTTTTGGCCAAGATTTCGTCATCGAATTTGATCCAATCTTCTTCGCCACAGGAGAGAAGGTCATATAATGTAGTGAACTCAACATTTCGGCGAGGATTGCTGGGGCTTGCCTGTAGAAAGCTAGTGATGGCCAATTCTTCAAACAGGCAGATTTGCCCAGGTCCGAGTTCTTGGCTGGTTGCGACGCTCAGGACAGCATGAAGCGTCTGGCTCGCCGTAATGATTAACTTTGGCCTCCCCAAATCAAGAACATTGATTAGTTCATGAGGTGGGCTATCGGGACTGGCACCTAGGTAAACGCCCCCGGCTCCTATGATGCCGAAGAAGAGTGCTGGGTGGATATACTGATGGCCTCAATCAGTCCTAGTTACTGTGGCCTAGACTTCACCTGGGGGTTCTACCTACACTGTTACCCAGATGAACCAACACACAATCCCCATGTTTAATATGCCTCCTCAGGCCTGCGATTAGAGCCCGTACTAATTGCCGTAGCTGTTTGGCATTCAGACTGCAAGATGAATCTCTTGCATCGATATAGAGTGGCTGGCTTTCGTCATACTCCACGGAAGGATCAAAGGCAAAGGACAACACGTCCTTGTACACAGCTGAAATGTCCATCATGATCCAAAGCGTAGACGGGCCCAAGAGGAACAGAATGGCAATTATTTGGTATGTCTGAGGTAAGATTGTTTTGTAATGTTTTTAGGAGGTTGCCTGAACCATGAGCAGAAACGAAGCCCGTTCTTCAGTTTCGTCGGCACAGATCAAATCAGCCTCGATACGTAACATGCATCAGGGCGTCAGATTGGGCTGGCGGGTTAAGAATGCATTATGCTGCAGTAGCGTGCCCGTACCATCTCGCCAGGAAATGTGCTGTAGGCATGATGTGATCACGAGGCTAGGCAGGCCTGAAAGCCTGTCAGAATGTAGCTACGCAGATGGGGTTATGATTCTAAAATTTGGTACAGCAAAATCGGAGGAGTGCAACTCCGTATGCTCTCTTCATATCATTAGTCGCACGAGAAGCGATCAAATTAATCGCGAGACAGGTCGCGCAGCTAGCTTATCTAGCGGCGGGGGGCCCGATTTCCAACGAGTCCCATAAGCGAGAACCGGGCCTGTGCCCATGAGGTATGTTATGATTTACCAAAACACGCTGGAACCTCTGACTGTTGATGATAGGAAGCAACCTAAGCATTTTGACAACCAGAATCATTCCCGCCCATGGGTGCGTGTGTGCTAAACCATAAAGGAAATATCCATGCACCGGTTTTTGAGACATGCGCATGTCGGGGTAAATCTAGGCGACGCCGATGACTGCGATGAACCAACCGAAAGCCAGAAGGGGTACCAAGCCTAGACTGGAATTACCTCCGACTGCCCGCGGTTATGCAGCTGCAGCACCACAACCAGTGCCTCCAATGGGGGGTTCCAAGCCACCCCTAATGAGTGCCATTGTGTCGAGCCGTATGGGGGCAAGTGCTGATTGTGATACCCTGTCCTTGTTCGCTTCATCGTATTTGATGACTGGACATATACACCCTGCAGGTGACCCACTGGTGCAACCTCCGTTCTCCGAGGATCAGCGAGTAAAAGACGAAATGGCGGTAGTCAAGGAGGGGGAGCTGCATGTCGAGTGACAGGTCCAGAGCCTGCATATCCCCAAACTCCACCTGCATTGCCTCAACAAGAATGTCACTTAGTTGGGAGGCGTCCGCATTGGTGCATGCGAAAGGGAACTAGAAATTGCAACATCTTGACGTTAGCGCTGCTGATTTGGAGAGAGTACACTTGTCCAGAAATAACGTCACCTAAGCCACGGAGTTAGGTTAATGCTAGTTGATTACAAGCACGCTGCGTTGGAACCCAAAGGGCATGGGAGAAAGTTGAAGTGTACAAGAAGGAAAAGAAACCTGCAGCCCGTCTCGGTCATCTGACCCTGTGGCCTTTCCTTTCTGGATCACCAACAATCGACTGAACTACACTTTTCTTCTCACTGTTCCACTCACTAGACCTCATGTCAGTACCTGAACCCATCGCAATTATAGGGACAGGTTGCAGATTCCCTGGCACCGCATCCTCCCCGAGTAGGCTCTGGGATCTTCTTCTCCATCCGCGCAATGTAGCCTCTAAGGCACCCAGTGATCGCTTTAGCCATGATGCCTTTTACCATCCTGACGACCATCATGGCACAGGAAACTCCCCCGAGTCCTATTTTCTTACGGAAGACCCCCGCGCATTCGACGCGCCATTTTTCAGTGTCTCTCGTGCTGAAGCAGAATCGATGGACCCTCAGCAACGCTTGTTATTGGAGGTCGTCTACGAGTCCCTGGAAACAGCAGGCTTGACACTGGAAGCACTCCGAGGATCTGATACAGGAGTCTATTGTGGCCTTATGGGCACGGATTATGCCCATTTGATCAGCCATGATTGGGATGAGGTTCCCGTGTACACGCCATCTGGAACGGCAGCATCTATGCTTGCCAACCGTATTTCCTTTTTCTTTGACTGGCACGGTCCATCTATGACAATAGACACTGCATGCTCTTCAAGCTTGGTGGCCCTTCACCAAGGTGTAAGTGCTCTGCGGAATCAGGATTGTCACATGGCTTTAGTGGCGGCTAGCAATCTGATCTTTAGCCCCCGCGAGTATATTGCGGCTTCCAAGATGCACTTACTCTCGCCCACCGGACGGTGCCGTATGTGGGATGAGAGTGCAGACGGCTATGCACGGGGTGAGGGTATTGCTTCCTTGGTCTTGAAACGCCTCAGCGATGCTATTGCGGATGGGGATCCCATTGAATGTATCGTCCGCGCTACAGGGATCAACGCCGATGGACGCAGTATGGGAATTACAATGCCGTCTAGCATTGCCCAGTCACGGCTTATACGCTCAACATATGCTAGCGTTGGGCTGAATCCTGCAGACCAACTTGAAGATCGGTGCCAGTTTTTCGAGGCCCATGGCACAGGTACGCAGGCTGGAGATCCTCAAGAGGCCACTGCTATCTATAATACATTTTTTGGAAACTTGAAATCTCCTGAAGATTCGACCAAGGAGCCCCTATACGTGGGGTCAATAAAGACACTAATTGGCCATACGGAAGGCGTAGCAGGGCTAGCAGGGGTCATAAAAGCGTCTCTATGCGTCCAGAAAAGCATTATACCCCCGAATATCTTATTGGAGCGTATTAATCCAGTTATTGCACCTCTGACTTCTCGGCTTCGCATACCAACTGAGCCATTGTCGTGGCCCAACCTTGCCCCAGGTGTCCCTCGCCGGGTTTCGGTTAACTCGTTTGGCTTTGGTGGAAGCAATGCACATGCAATAATCGAAAGCTATATCCCTCCAACGAAGCCGACTCTAGGGCACTGCTTGCACCCCCAACTACTTCCATTCACCTTCTCAGCAGGCACAGAGAAAACCCTGATAGATGTTCTAGAATGCTATGCACGCTTTCTCCGAGAGCACCCAGACATCGACTTGGTAAGCCTAGCCGAGTCCCTACTGAAGCGACGATCAGCATTCAGTCACCGTGTTTTTATTACAGCAGCCTCGTTCGAAGCTCTTCAGACCGAGATTCAGATAGAGATTGAGAGGCGAAGATCAGCGGCAGCTTCTTCAAGTATTACGTCCCAGCCCAGTAATGCTCCAAAACGAGTACTGGGTATCTTTACCGGACAAGGCGCGCAGTATCCGCAGATGTTTTGGGACATGATTTCAGCCAGTCCACAAGCCATGGTCTGGATGACAGAGCTTCAAGAGTCGTTGGATAACCTTCCATTGCAATACCGTCCGGACTTTTCGATGCTTCAGGAGCTCTCAGCTCCCGAGTCATTCTCAAGGATCCGCGAAGCATTCGTGTCACAGCCGCTCCGTACCGCTGTACAGATAATACAAGTAAACTTCTTACGAGCTTTGGGTGTGAAATTTTCCACCGTCGTGGGACACTCTTCAGGTGAGATTGCAGCGGCTTATGCTGCTGGCGCTATAAGCGCAACAGATGCTATCAGAATTGCATATTTGCGAGGCCTGGTAGTTCAACAGGCCGCCGCGAATGGTCAGTCTGGAGCTATGCTGGCTTGTGGAATCCCCTGGGAAGAAGCTCAGGCGCTTTGCACTGAAGGTGGCTTCAGCGAGACAGTCAGAGTTGCTGCAAGTAACTCTCCGGTAAGTGTCACGTTTTCCGGGGATAAACACGCGATACAAGAGCTGGAATGGATGTTACAAAGCCTAGACCTCGCGGTGCATCACCTTCACGTGGACGTCGCCTATCATTCCCATCATATGGTACCATGTGCTGCACCATATCTGCACGCTCTCGAGGCCTGTGGCATCCGGGCAGATCCTACGAGTACTAAGTGGTTTTCTAGCGTATATAAGGAAACGGAGATGGGTACAGAAGACGTCACCCCCCAATACTGGTGCCAAAACATGCTTCGCCCTGTGCTTTTCTCCCAGGCAATGACCGCAGCTTTTGCAGACAATCCTAAGTTTGACTTAGTGATCGAGGTGGGCCCGCATCCCACGCTCAAAGCGCCAGTCTTGCAAAACATTCCTGATTTAAAGGATGTAGAGCCACAGACGACCTACCTTGGGTTGGCTGAACGTGGTAAAGACTGTACGCAGGTCTTTGCTCGCGCTATCGGCTCACTCTGGGCACATCTGGGGGCGAATATCGACATCCACCGTTATCTTTCATTGTTCGATAATTCATATGGAAGCCGTTTCGTGAAACACTTACCTACATATCCCTTTGACAAATCGCGAGCTTATTGGACGTTGTCGCGCCATACTAAAGCACGTCTACACCCCTCTGATCTTCCGCATCCTCTTCTGGGGACTCTCAGCCCCGAAACCGGCGAGAACGAATGGCGTTGGCGCAACTACCTAAGCCGGACAGAGCTTGAATGGCTTAATGACCATCAAGTTCAAACTCAGGCCGTATTTCCTGCAGCTGGATACATATCAATGGTATTGGAAGCGGCTGCAAAAGTTGCACGCGACCGACCTCTGCGGTTGGTGGAAATCGATGATGTGCGCATCCACTGTGCTGTTCCTATTCCTGACGACCCGCGGGGTGTAGAAATCATCTCGAAACTGGACATTGTGGAATCAGAAAACAATGTTATTGTCGCTGCCTTCCAATGTTATGCTAGCATTGCTGAGAAACTGAAGACATGCGCCTCCGGAAAATTGACTGTTTTGCTTGGAGAACAAGATGTTATGTTGCTGCCCCCTAGATCATCTACCTCTGCAGTCGCTCAGTCCATGGACATACCTGCATTCTATGCATCTCTGGAAAGACTTGGTCTTAATTACAGCGGACCCTTTCAGGGGGTAAAGGCACTTGCTAGACAAGCTGATGGGTCGATGGGCATAGTTTCAGGCGCCGAGTTGAGCTCATCTTTACTGCTGCATCCAGCAATTATAGATTCTAGCTTGCAGACCCTGTTAGCGGCGAGGAGCATCGAGGAAGTTCACACACTACTTGTGCCTGTGTCCATTGAGCACATTGCAATAAACCCACAGTTGTGCAAGCCCGGCTCAACGGAAACCATGACTGAGCTTTCTGTTGAGGCTTTTCTTGACGGTGGTAGTGCAGATGGTATGACGGGAGATATCAACGTGTTCGACCTTGAGGGCCACGGAGTCTATCAGATTGAGGGCTTCCATGTTGCTCCACTTTCAGCTCCCGAGGATCGTGCTATTTTTTCTAAACTTGACTGGGGCCCGCTGCTACCACAAGCTGTTCCCCAAAGTATATGCCAAGATTGCCAGAGTCAAGAAGAGCTTCAGTGGGCGGAACGCTGCTCTCTTCTGTATATAAGAGATGCACGGAAGCAGCTGTCTGTCGAGGAATGCAAACATCTTGACCAACACCAATCTAGCGTCATGGAATGGATGGATCATGTCCTATGTACGACACGCGACGGCACCCATCCGGTATGTCATCCAGACTGGTTAGGGGGAACCGTGGAGGATGCTTTAAATGATGCTATGAGCACGGTACCCAAGAGTGGCGATTACTGGACGTCCCTTCGATTAGCCGGTGAAAGCTTGTTGGATTTCCTCAAAAGGAGAAGCGAATTAAACGAGTTTTCGTACCAGGAAGGTCAGATGGATGGGGTATATAAGGATCCGTTTAGGAACAACAACAACCTCAGCCATTCGCAGCTCGCAGTGCTCGTTGGTCAGATTGCTTTCCGCTACCCTCACATGAATATTCTCGAGCTTAGTGCAGGAGGAGGCTCGGCCACGGAAGAAATTTTGAAGGAAATCAAGCGCTCATATCAATCTTACACCTTCACTGATACTACTCCCACATTCTTTGCGACAGCACAAGAAAGCCTCGTTCAACATAAAGACCGGTTTGTCTACCAGGTGCTTCATACTCTGTCAGATCCCTCCCAGCAGGGGTTTAAGAAGCACTCGTACGATCTTATTGTTGCGGCCGATATGATGTGGTGCGCCGAAAGTTTGATGCAGTCTTTGACAAACATTCGATACCTGCTCAAGCCCGGTGGGTATTTGGTTGTTCGCACCGGCACCAAGACAAATATCAATCGCCTTGGGCTGATAGTCAGCTCATTCAAAAAATGGTGGTCCGATGAGAATGGAAACCCTCAAAGCCCGGTTATAAGCCTCCACAAATGGGATGTACTGCTAAAACAGACTGGGTTTGGTGGGCTCGAAGCGGTATCGTCAACTGGTCAGTTTGGCTACACGTCGAGCTTTGTCACGCAGGCGATCGATGATCGTATTCAGCTAGTCCGCGAGCCTTGGGATTCCACGGGAACTTCTTCAGATAGTTTACTCCTTATTGGTGGAGCAACGGAGGCAACATCTGATGTGATATCGGCTTTGGAAGCCTCACTCAGACCGTTCTTCCGTCAGCTGATCCTTGTGAATAGCCTCGATGTACTGGACGTGGACGACGTATATGGCTGGTGCGTTTTAAGCCTGAGTGATATAGACTCGCCTTGCTACGAGAATATCACAGCGCAACGCCTCAGCAGCCTCAAGGTGGTGATAAACAGCGCCAGCAGGCTTCTTTGGGTGACGAGTGGCCCGGAGAATAGGCAGCCTTATTTGAGCATGAGTAAGGCTACAATCCACTGCCTCGCCTACGAGAATCCCCAGACCATCTTTCAGTATCTGAATATACCTGATCATCAAGAGGTCACCGCGTCTACTCTCGCCAGAATATTCATGCAGTTGGTCCATACGCCTAGGGACAATAACGATGGCCTGGACGTCTGCCTGCATAGCACAGAATTTGAGTTACGGCTTGTGAACGGGGTGCTGAATATCCCGCGAATTCGGCTTGACGATTCCAGAAACCAACGTTATTCTGCAAGCCATCGAACGGTCAATGGCTTGACCGACCTGCAATATTCCGCGGTACAGGTTGTTGCCCCGTCGGCCAGACGCAGCGAGTTCTTTCTATACGAAAGCCCGCAATATAGCCACGGACTAAAAGAGTGTAATGGTGCAACTCATCGTCGAATTTCCGTGCGATTCTCAACAATAACTACCTTTAAGGTGGAAGGCGCTGGCTTTTTGCACTTGGCCATCGGTCGAGATGAGCATGACCATACACGCTGGCTGGCACTATCCGATCAACACGCATCAACCATTGTGGTGCCCCTCAATTGGTGCTGGAGGCTCCCAGACAGTGTCGCTGAGGGCTTGGAAGCCTCTTTCTTGATGCGAACAGCTGCTGCCTTGTTGGCTACTTATATTGTGGACAAAGGGCACCCCGACACATCGATCATGATCTTTAAGGCTGAAACTTTATGCAAAACTTTGTGCGATGCTGTTTCAGCTTTTGCTCTTGCACGAAATATTCGGGTATTGTTTGGGACCAGTAATCAAGCCGCAGTCCCGAAGAGCGATGTGTTGTATATTCATGAGAGGAGCTCATCTCGCACTCTATCTCGCTTTTTGCCGAAAGACATTTCTGTCATTGTCGGTTGTACTCAAACCGCAAGCAGTGCGTACAATCGAATCAGATCGCTCTTACCCGAGGACGTTGTGCAAGTTGATATCCCTACTATGGGTAGAACGTCACCGAAGTTATTGCGACCTTCTAGTCCGATCACTGTTGGGCGAACATTGTTCGCAGCCTGCGGATTTGCGCTGCAAACGGCTACCTTGCAGGATGAAGTTCAACTTGTATCTGTTCAGGACTTGCAGGGTACTTTCTTGGGACCCAATCAGTTGGAAATTGTGAACTGGACTCAGCCAGGTCAAGTACCTATCCGAATTCAGACAGCAAGCTCTATGGTCTCATTGTCCGCACACAGAACATATTTGCTTGCCGGAATGGCCGGTGATCTTGGAAGATCTGTCTGTCAGTGGATGATAACTAGAGGAGCTCGAAATGTGGTCCTTGGCAGTCGCTCCCCAAGTGTTGATACGCAGTGGATTGGGGAGATGGAAAGACTGGGTGCTCGAGTCGTTCCAATGACAATGTAAGTTCCCACGCAACATGTGATTTGAAATCAAGTATTGATGATTTTTATTAGAGATGTTACAAACCGAGAATCTGTGTGTCGTGCCTATGCTTCCATTCGCGATTCACTACCTCCAATTGGAGGAGTTGCCAACGGAGCGATGGTGCTCAAGGACTGCCTCTTTGCTCAAATGACGCTAGATGATTTGCAGAGCGTCATGGCCCCAAAAGTCCAAGGCAGTATCATCTTGGAAGAGGTGTTTGGTAACATGTACCTAGACTTCTTCATTCTCTTTGGATCAGCCGCTGGACCGCTGGGCAATGTTGGCCAGACAGCCTATTCAGCCGCCACTGAATTCATGTCAGCGCTTATCAAACAGCGGCACGAGCAAGGCCTAGTCGGCAGCATCATCCATCCTGGTCTAATAAAGGGAGTAGGATATTTTGCAAGAGCAGATAGTGCAGTTCAGAACTTGATTGAGCGGAACACCGGTGCTTCGAACTTCACTGAGCGGGACCTGCATGAGCTCTTCGCAGAGGGTATTCTGGCAGGACATCCAGGCTCTGGCAGGAATCCTGAAGTAATTGCTGGATACCAGGTCATTAATGCTGCAGAAAACCCTAACGCGTTATGGTTGCGAAATCCTAAGGCGTGGAATCTCATTAGCCATGCGGCTAACCCGACCGCATCTGCATCCGGTGCTAACGAGTATGTGCCGATAAGAATGCAACTCGAGCTAGCAAAGAGTACTATTGAAGCCACGGAGATTATTACTGATGGGTTCATTAAGGAAGTGCGCTCCAGGCTGCAACTGTCTGCAGAGGAATCGCTCACTGGAGCATTAGCATTGACCGAGATGGGGGTAGACTCTCTGGTGGCTATTGAACTGCGGCATTGGTTTGTCAGGGAGCTGTCTGTTGACCTTCCAGTGCTGCAAATTATCGGAGGTTCCTCCATCCAGGAGCTAGCTGGTATCGCTGCGTCAAAGCTCCCAATGGAATTCACGCCGGACATTGAGACGGAAGAAGTTCCAACAAGCGGTACTGATTCTTGACTCTGTGGGAATCGCTATACAGTCCAACACATGTAGCAATAGCAAATTTACCTGCATATCCCAGCATCTCACAGAACAAATTATTCAATCTGTATGTGATAGCTGCTTTAGCCATTGGGCAAGTTAAAGGATAAAAGAACAACAATCCACCGTTTGTCAACTTTGTATAGAAACTGATGTCATCCAAGGGTCTCCATGCGCTAGACCTATTTAGGAAACATACTGTCCTCATTCAAGGCGCTAAGCCCCATCCAGCAAGCTCGTTATCTGGCGCATCGCATCGCTTCCCATCCATCATCTTCTTCCTGTGCTCAGAACACCCATCTCACTCTTCACTCACCCAGCCAGACACCAGCATGGCATCCGAACCCAAGACATACGTGTCTGGGGGACGCGTTCTTGCAAGGTAAGCCCCGTCTACGGTATCCTTTCACCCTGTGAGAACGACCTGATCAACAGTCCCAACCCTGCAGTCCCCCCATCACAGTCCGAATCATCCGCTTCTTCGAGGGCATCTACCTCTTCCTTGGATTGTACCTTGTCAGCCTCTTCTCGGTGCGTACTACGTTCATACCTTTAACCCAAGCAGGGGAGTTGTCCATCTGGATCCTGTACTAACGGGTACATGCCATGATCTAGCTGGACCCCTACACCGCTGCACAGAACTCCCGATTCAACATTACTCGGTCAGGAAAGAACCCCGATACTCGTGCTCGCTGGGGTAGTGGAGGTGGAAGTGGAGGCGGATCTGGGGGTCCGGGAGGTGGCGGTGGGCCGGGAGGACCTGGTAGGAGGATCGGTCGGGTGGATGATATTCGTGGCCCGGAGTGTAAGAGCTGTGGTTGATGCTGGGGATGTGATCTTGGAGGGGGTTTGGGGAAAACTGAGATATGGCAGGGTTGAATGGAAGGGAGTTTGATAGGGCGCTTTATCGTTTATACTAGGGACTGGACAATGGAATGGACCTGTTGTGTTCGGATTTTCTGTTATAGATGAGATGTGTAAAGGAGAGATCTGGCTTATTAGATGACCATCTATGATAGTCAGCGTAGTTGTAAGTTGTGATAACTTTAGCGAGAGATGTTTCCGATATCAAGAGTGGTTCACTGGTTCGTCTTTGCAGATTTGGGGAAAGGCAATGCCCCGCAAAAGAGGGGCCGGTGCCGGGAAATCATCTGAGCTTGTCTTCCAGACCCGACAAGTTCTTCAATCGATTCCTCTCTATACATAAACTCCATTGCATATTGGTTGGGGTGCTTGTCCATACAACATATCAAAGCTATCAACAGGATCACAAGCGTTAGATCCACCATCTCACTATGACTAGTACACCACAAACCGACGCCGACTGGGCGACGCTGATCTCCAGCATCCAGCAGTCCCTACCAACAACCTCCCCTTCATATAACGTTTCGTCTGAAATCAATCGTACCATAGACCACACCCAGCTAGCTTTGACAGCGACGGAGCAGCAAATCGACGACCTTTGTCGGGAAGCCAGCCAGCATCAATTCGCGACGGTCTGCGTCCGGCTGAACCATGTGTCGCGAGCAGTCCAGGACCTGCGAGAACATCCGGCTGTCGGCGTAGCCTGTGTCGTTGGGTTCCATGAGGGGACTTACAAGACGGACGAGAAGACAGCCGAAGCGAAAGAGGCAGTGAATCTGGGCGTGTCTGAGCTCGATATGGTCCTCAATTACCCTCTGCTACAAGAGGGCAAGTACATGGACGTCTACACGGACGTGCTGGAAGTGCGCAAAGCTGCCCCGGCACCCGTTGCGCTGAAGGTCATTTTGGAAACCTCCCAGTTGACCCGCGAGCAGATAATAGCGGGCTCGGTGCTGGCATGTGTAGCTGGAGCGGATTATATCAAGACGAGTACTGGGTTCAATGGGCCCGGCGCAAGCTTGGAGAACGTTGCTCTTATGCGAGCGACGGCCAATTTGGTTGGAAAGGGCACCAAGGTGAAGGCCAGCGGGGGAGTACGGTCGGCAGAGGACTGTCGAAAGATGTTGCAAGCAGGAGCAGCGCGTATTGGAAGTAGTTCGGGGGTGAAGATCATGCAGGAAGAGAAGACGGGGGTCGCTGGTAATGCTAGTAGTAATGGTTACTGAACGGAAAATGTATCTGGGATTCTAGACAAGCTCCTAGCGGGTGTTTTTCTCAAGAGCATCTATACTTTTCTATCTTCTATTCAGTAGTTACCTCGTCAGGAAGTTAACTTAGACGTTGGTGGAGACGGTGGAGCTTAACGTCATCAGAGGGAAGTGTGATCGGTCAACCAAAGCCTTCGAACTAATCCACCGTTTGTTGTTTGGGCCATCCCCTGCTCCACGAAAGGACCTTTTGTCTCGTCAAATGAAGAAACATTCGTCCCTGAAAGTCTCTTCTTCGTCCTTCACTTCCCCCTCCTCGCCCTTCTTCATCGTCCTCTGCTTCCTCCCACCGCCCTGCGATGCGCCGCCCGAACTATAAGGTATGCCGATGACAGCTTATACCTCCTCGCAATAGCAATGTCTGACTTCAGAATACTTGGTACATGTAGAGACGCAAGACTACCCACGAAGATACTCCTCCATCGCACCACAATGGTACAGCCGATTCCCTGTTCACTGAGAAGCCATCAGTTGTCTTCACCCCCAAGGGTGGCCGATCGCATACTCTCAGTGTTGCCATTCCTGGCAGCATAATAGCCAAGTAAGCCCCATGACCAATGCTACGTAGGGGCTGGTGTTGTATTTGATCGCTAACAAACGCTACGCAGCGCTCATTCCGTCGAACAAAAGACCCTCCTGGCTGGTACAATCGCTCGTGCGCTCGCCGTATTCTGCGTCGACGAAGTCGTGGTGTTTGACGATAATGAAAACGGTGCCCACTATGACTATTATGGCCATGAATTTTGTTGGGACTCACCCATTGCCAAACCTAGAGACCAAGTTGATGGCGATGCATCTTCTCCCAAAGCTTATACCGCCAATTCGGATCCCCCACACTTCCTGACTCACGTTCTGTCGTACCTTGAGACTCCACCATATTTGCGAAAGCACCTCTTCCCTATTCATCCCAATCTTCGCACGGCTGGATTGTTGTCCAGCTTGGATATGCCCCATCACTTACGTACCAATGAGTGGTGCGACTTCCGTGAAGGCATTGTCGTTTCGAGTTCTGACCGATATTCACCGCGGAAAAGACAGTCGGGCAACAAGATCACTCAGATGAGCAATGATCAATATTCCCACCCTCGTAGCAGCTCTACTAATAATGGTCCTGTCACCATTGTGGACACAGGTCTCTCACAGAAGTTAGTACTCCCAGACATTCACCTCCCAGAACATGCCCGAGTCACTGTCCGATGTCCCCAGCAGGGGTTCCCGTATGCAGAACCAGTACACCCATCCACCCCTCGTGCCGAGGCAGGTTATTACTGGGGATACTATGTGCGACGCTGTCGGTCTCTCTCCTCTGTTTTCACCGAGTGTCCTTATGACGGTGGCTATGACCTGTCCTTCGGCACGTCCGAGCGTGGAGTGCCCGTTTCCACAGTGCTAGAGGAGAAGCCACAACAAGCACACGATCGCTACAAGCAAGACGACTCGCCTTGTCGCGATCAGCATCCACGAGGCTTCCAGCATATTCTCGTCGTTTTTGGTGGTGTTGCTGGGATTGAAGCAGCCGTGCGCAACGATGCCCAACTCCGCGACATGGCCATCAGCCCATCAGACGCCGGTAAGCTCTTCGATTACTGGGTGAATTTTCTACCCGGACAGGGAAGCAGAACCATTCGCACGGAAGAAGCCGTCTGGATGGGACTGACGAGTCTCCACGGTCTGCTTGATGGCACCCACCGGCTGAGAAAGACATGCCACTATCATCACGACGGCTAGCAGTCCATCCTCTCGTGACAGATGTCATTCCAGGTGAAAGATCAAGCCCTTGCCTGGCGTTTGTCTGTCTTTTATTTCTCTAACTATCATTTCTTGTGTCCAAACCTTACGACCACCGCTGCCACCGTCTGGAACGAGCGTGCTAGATTCCCCATACCCAACCCTAAAACCCCGAACACAAACCACAGCCATGGCAAATTCCCAACGCCAAAACCCCATATCTGCCAAGCCAGTGAGACGTGTGAACAGTAAATTTATCAGCCTCCAAATAAAACTTATTTCCCCCAAAATTCCTAGCGAATACGAACTAGGCAGCCCCCAACACCCATGGAATGAAGCTAAGCAAATTACACCCTTATCTGGGTACTACATACTTTCTCAGCTTCCCCACTAAGAACACTATCTTGTAAATTTTATCAAATACTCTAGTATTAGGTATTATGTGCGGAATGTACTGCTACATACGTTGTACGACGTCAATGAATTTGAAATGCCCGCATGATGCATTACAGACGGTGGTGTGGTGTGTGTGGTGTATGTCCCCAGTCCCCACACATGCATACCAGGGGCCTGCGAGTCCACATTCCTCCGTTTCGACCATTTGACAGCCACTTTCGTTTCACCCACGGGTTTTGGCGCGCATATTGGTGTTTCATCGGGTTCTGGGTGCTTTGTGGCTGCAGGTTTTGGGGGAGGCGGAGTAGGGTATGAAGTCATCTCTATATTATGTAGTCTTCAGGAAGTTTAGGTGGTACTAGTATAGTGACTGTGACACTAATAGTAAAGTGTTGGTTGAACTTTTATCTATTACCTGCTTTTCTATATACAGAATACTCCATGTCTATCCAAGTGTAGTGTAAGAAGACATACATCGTGTGATGTGTCTGCCTTTATCAGATTATTGAGACTTTTTGTGACCGTTGCGCCTGTAGAATGATGTACTATCGGAATGTAATGCGAGTTCAATAATGGATAATTATGCAAGTAATGCGAAGTAATGAATAGAGAAAAGAGTCTATTCATCACTGCTCTGATCATCCGTATCACTCGTCATAACGGTATCCTCAGCATCCATCTTCCGAAGCACTGCATCTCCCTTCTTGCCCTTCTTTTCGGCTGCAAACCAGGCTTCCCGACGGCGGGTTTCCCGCTCTTCTTTCCGCGCCTGTCGGAGGATCTTCTCCCGCTGGGCCTGTTCTTGTTTCTCGTGAAGCTCGTTGATGTAATCGTGTAGGTTGGCAAGGTCGGAGCGAAGCTTGGTTACTTCGTCTGTTGTGGACTGGCGGGCGGTCTCGTTGACAGATGCTTTCTTCTTCAGCGTGGCGAGTTCCTCCTCCAGTTGGGATATTTGGGAATCCTTGGCCGCTAGGTCTTCGTCGCTGATGCCCTGTGCTATCGAGGAGACCTGAGCTCCGTTGCTGGTGGGCTGGCTGAACGCAGCTAGTTCGGCGAGACCTTCTTCGAGCATGGACTCAGGGAAGTATGCGTGGGAGAAGGCGTCGGTGAATTGGTCGGGCTTAGCAGAGTCGGACTTAGATGAGATGGAGGGGAGGAGGTGCGTGCTGAAAGTGTAGTCAGCTGGAACGGCGCCAACTGCTTGGGAGGTTTCGGACAGGGAGGAGTCATAGCGAGGCTTGACGATGGTGTGTGCTACCCGCTTGAGTTCGAGAGAAGGGTGAGGGACACCGTTAGGAGGAAACATGAACAGGTTCGTGACAGGGTGGGTGTAGTCAGCCACTGTCGAGGCGTACTTCTTCCTTCCAACCGTCCATGACAGAACCTTGCCATTCTGGTGGCCAGACAGCAGCGTCATTCCATCGTAGCAGAGGGTAAGCGCATGCGCTGCACCGCAATCAGCCGACGGCGGTGCCCAACGATCTTCTGCGGGTGGCTGCGAGGGAGTCGATTGAAGGGAGGGGTCGTAGAGAGGATTCTGAATGGACTGGTTCTTGTAAAAGTCGATCGACTGGATACTGCCATCTTCGTATCCGACGTAGAAAGCCCGGTCGGCCGGGTCCAGTGTCAGCGACTTCGCATTGGCAGGCAAGAGGAAGGTGCGCAAGAGACGGCCAGTGTGATAATCCCAGGCAATGGCTGTGCTATCATCTGCAGCAGACACAGCAATGTTGTATCGACCCGCGCTGTGACCCACAGCAATGGCGGTGATGGCGGCGCGGTGGTTGGAGAAGGTCCGGATGGGAGAGTTTGGAGGCTGACGATCACGGCCGGATGGAGGTTTCGTGAAGGATAAGAGATCCACTAACGACCAAACATGAATGCTGGCATCGGACGAACCCGACAGGATGAAGTTGGAATTGGGATCAACCACGAGCGAAGTCACTGGTCGCAGATGCGACGCGGTCGTAGCCACTTGTCGCCCGGTGCATGTCTAGGAAGCACATGCTGTTAGTTCTGAAACCATGACGAATGGCTGGCGACGCCATTGGGGCTGTGTGAACAATTGATTTACCTCCCATAGAATCAAACGTCCCCCTTCGGTTCCCAGAACCAGAACATCGCCATTCTTGCCCCCGGCGACAGCAATGCTGCGGATGCGCTCCGGGAAAGGAACAGTCGCTTCCTGATTGCCTTTCTCCCTGCTATACACATGTACAATGGCTTTCTCGGACTGCGCAGCAAACACATGCGACGGACTAACAGCCAGACAATTGGCTGCTGTCGAGCTCTTCTTGAAGGTGGAGCGCAGGTTCAGCGTGGGCTGGAATTCGTGGACGCAAACTCCCACATCGCGGAGGGTCGCAGACGCTGGCGCTTTACTGGACGCCAGCGTCGATGCGATGAAACATTCAGACAGCATGAGAAACTGCCACCCCAGAAAGCTCAAATTTGCAGGAGGCAGGGAGAATGCGACGAGGCGTTAATTCTTTGGAGAAGGCAAATCGAATAAAATGCAATAAAATAAAATGAGGAAATCGAGGCTCCAATCGATAACCGGGATGTTTGCATAGTTTGTCTGTTGATGCCCGATAAGGAAGGATTATGCGTATCCGTATGCATGCTTAGGTAATCCCGCACAAGGCGATCTATAAACCTTCGTTGATTAAGCTTCGTCTCCTTCTCCCCTCCGGTTCAGCGTTGACGGAGTGATACCCTCGCCGTCCCTGTCTTCAGCTCCCTAGTTCCCCTGCTCTCCTTTGTGATTGATCTGCCTATCGAAGCTAACACTATCCCTTGGTTGCCACTAGCAAGCCATCCATTGTCGGCCATAGCACTCCCAGCTCAAGCAGATTGACTGAGCCACCGTCAAGATTGCATCTGGAGATGGAAATTTGCTTGCCTTCCCGTGGTATTCAAGCCCATCATGATACAACTCAAATCTCCGCGGCCGCAGTCAAGCTGGAATTCCTGCACATGCTGCTTAAATTAAATTTCGCCTATCCCTCAATCAACATGAGCCTATCGCCGGCGCCCACAGCAACCCATGCAAGGGGTGTCCCTCTAGGGGCTTCGTCTTTGATTGTCCGGCGCAACGCCTCTACTAACCAGAGAGCCCTGAAATCAGACCGGTGACGTCCTTTGAATGCCCATTAAAGGCTGCTCCCGCATCCCTCCCTCTGCATGTCTCATTCCTTTTGCTAATTAACGAGACCCTGGGAGACGGACCACCCACGTTGTGCTGTCCCTGCAGGTGGCGCGCATTGAGACTGCTAGCCAATGGCTGTGCATGCTGCCTCCGCTGGCCTCTCTCTGGTATGCAAGGACGGTGGGCGTGGTCGCCCTTCACTCTTCGTCTATGTTCCAGAGTGTTAGATGACCCTCTCGAAGGGGGAGAGTACACATGCCCAGTGACTAGTTCCCCCGTCACCGCAAGGCAGTCAAGGGATACCTGTAAACCCATATTGTTATGTAGTATAAGGCCTGCCGGCTGCTTTCCCGATCGGATCTGATGCTTCCCTTTTTTCTCTTCCTTTGCACATTATTCTCGAGTAACCATAGGAAAATCGATTATCGCCTGATTGTTGTTTACACATTGTCGTACCAGCCATGTCCTCCACTGACTGCCAGTCAGCCAGGGTGTTCCTAAACCCCAATAAGAATTGTCATCAACATACCATGTCTGCGAACCAGGTCCCAGCGTTCGCGCCCAGGAGAGTATCATCATACAACTCATTAGCTGAAGAAGCCATGATCCAAGGGAACGGGCTTGCTGCTCCACGTTATGCGCCCAATGTTCAGCCCTGGAGGAGACAGCAACAGGCGCAGAGCTCTCTTTCTTTTGTTCCCTCGACCTCTCCGCGGATGGACCAAACCGAATATACCACAACACCACAGCCCCGTCGCCCAGTAGAGCGTCCTCCGGTGGTCATGTCGCCCTTTCGCTCTGTGCGCAGGATGAAACAACCCTTTCAGCTGCGTTTACCATCTTCTCCGTCCCTGGAAAGCATCGCATCGGCTGCAAAGGAAGCAAGATCGTCCCGACAATTGTCTGGAGGTCAGACGTTGCGAGCCTGGCGCTCGGAACAAAACATCAACGTCACCAGCATAGATTCCTTCGGCCTTCTTCCCAGTCCTCCTCTCTCCGATTCTCTAGGCTCACAATCATCCCCCTCATCCGCCTACTTCTCATCCAAATACGAGTCCGAATCTGACTATGGCCCAGCTACGCCGAGGGGTTGCGCCTGTGTGTCTGGAAAAGAATCTTGTGATGACTGTGGTGCTCGAAAGCAGGATGGCCGCCCAGCAACCTCAGCGCGCGATGAGACAACCAATGTACATATGGCCCACTCCATCTTGGTCAAGCAATGCCGGCCGGCTGATGCGTCCTTAATCGCAACGTCCCCCAATCCAGGGTGCATGCCATCGCCAGTACCCTCTGCAGATTCCGAGACATTCGTGAAACGGAACTTTTCCGGATCGTCGATGGGGTCCCAGAGAAGCAGATCAGGAACGGTATCTAGTGAGGGAAGCTGGGTTCCCAGCAGTCTCTCCTACTGTGGTGAGTGGCTTCAAGGTGCGCCTGCAGAAACACCCGGTTCCCAGGGCGAGAGGACTCGCGAACAAAGTCGAAGGAAATGCCAGATTGTGCAGAAGAGCCCACCACGGCTGAGAACATCTCCATCTGATAAGCACGAAGTAAGTGCTACTGATTAGTATTTTTCAAATCGTGTACTGACGACTATCTAGATCTGCACCGTTGCCAGGAAAACGAAGCCCAAGTTAGTCGATATCTCGCGTCAATCATCTCCAGCAATGAGCTATTCGCTTCCAACTCCGCCACAGCCCGTCCCATCTACCCCGGATTTGGGTCAACAAGAGGTATCAGCATTCAGTCCTGACACCCCAATGGAGATGTCCGACAGTGGATACATCACGCACCCTGACTGTCCCTCACCCGATGAGTTCCGAAACAATAAGGATGACGACGATGATTACACCGATGCAGGCTCTATGAGTTCAGAGAGCGTCGGAGAAACAATCGTATGCAACAAACCGACTCCAGTTCAACTCGAGCCCAAGTCTCCGCCCAAGTTAGAACGACCACCGAAATTCAGCACATCACCCCAGGTTCAGGCATCACCTGGACGTTCCTCAACCATGTCGGAGAAGGAGGAGTTGGAAAAGTGGTGGGATTATGAATGGACTATTGATCAATTGGAGCATTCAGTGAAGGACTTCCCTCGAAATATGCTTCGCCTAACCTCACCCGTCATCATGTTCATCCGTCACAACAATGAACGGGCGCTCCTGAAACCCTTCCGTGATATTTTTCCGAATGTCGCGGAGAATCTATTAGGTGGCCTATGTGCCGCTCTGATCGCGCGGAACCATGTTGTATCTCTGGCATCCAACAACCGAAGGATCAACAACTTCTCGCATCCCTCCCCCGTGTCCCGGCTAGATACAGTACCCGAGAAGGTAGCTACGTCGCCTGGGATGCCGTTCAGCCCGGCTACTTCGTCTCGTGTCAAGGAACGTGTCCTAGGGTCCCGGAGCATGGAGCTTCGCAAAGAGCTGGACCGAATAGTGGATAATCTGCTCTTCGCTATATGCGGCAAAGCAGACGAAACGCTCAAGTCGGCCGTATTTGTTTTAGCTCAAGTTCTTGAAACCAAGAACTGAGCAGCCATTCTTTACTTACCAACTTCAGTCTCCTTGAGGACTTTCAATCACTATAGACACCTTTCCTATCTCTCCTTGTCTATTTTCTCTCCCTCTATTTCCTTCTGTTCTTATATCCCAATCCTGTCTTTGTGACCATATTTTTCCTTGCTAAATTGGCTAGACCAGATTGCATAGACCGCTGTCTTTCGTTTCAGTGTATTCTATGAACCGTCCTTCACTTACTTTTCCTTATCTGTCAAACTACATGCCTGGGGCCTGTTCCCTATTGTATTTCCTACTGGCGCTTGAAGTTATATGTACTGCGTGCAGTTAGCCACTAGGGCTAATGTATAATAGCTAGTCGTTTCCCCGAACAGATTTACATACACAATGATATTCTCTTTACATTCCAGTCTATCCGACAATGTCAACTAGCCAAATTGCGGGTTTCCTAGTCATGCTGGGTCAGCATGAAGCCGACCGAAGGAGAGATCATGTGTAGGCATATACCTAGGTCAGAGGCACTTTTCAAATATTCTTCTACTCTCCTGCAAAGTTATATCGTTCCGAGTATTTTTGGTCACTCTTAGCTGAAGTTCACGCTATTTTGATTTCTCCCTTGTCTCTTGACGATCAATGTCTCCCCGTCCTTATTATGACGTCCGGGCGTTGCAGGAAGATGCCGATACTGGCTGGTCCTTAAGCAACATCTCCAGTAGTTGGAGGAAGATGTCAACGCCCTAGCTAGGAGACCAAAACGAGATACTGAGCTATGTGTTGATTATCATGCATCGGTAGAGGGGCTGATGAGGAAAGGCGAGGGAACATTATAAAAGAAACTAGTAAGTAGTAGCAAGGAATGAAGGCAAAGGAGGGGGGAAATAAGGGGTAGGTACCTCTTAGTACCTTTTAGTAGTAGTTAGTATTTGAAGCATATGCTGTCGCTCAAGCCTTCGAGCGTATGGCGGAACTACTCTCCTCCTGTATTTATAGTATCACTCCTAACTTTCAGTGCGGACTATTCATAGTTAAAACCCAACTTATCTCTCCTAGTATCCTTCCTGGTTTGAGGCTCGGCTCGACTCGAGAGATGTCGACAGTCAACATAGTCAAATACTATTTCTACAAGGGCATGATGCCCCAGGAGCCGGAGCTTTTGAGAAATATGGTTTCTCTCGCATATCAAACCGCCAGGGACCGAAAGTTGTATCCCAGGGCAATATTGATAAGGTGAGCTGAGGCTTTATGATATCGAGAGGTGTTCTCCAAATTGCCCCAGGCTTCGATTCGGAATGTAAATGACTAAGGTGGGCTTACAAACAAGAATGGGCTAGATCAAGATCGCACAACACTACTAGCATCAACGGGAGACATCAGCAGGATCCGAATGGCTGGCATTTGACCTTTTGCTATAAGGACTCCGCACAGCTCGCGAACGGGACTCACACTGCATGCCATGGGTATACCCCCGACTGAGATATCTGGGAGTTGGTGAAGTCCACACATGATGGTGTGAAGTCAGACACCGTCCTAAAGAAAAATGGAAGGCCTGTGTGGCCAACAGAAGATGACCTGGAGGTTGCTCCTGAAATTGGATATGGGCATATCGCTGAGTAGCCGGTGGGGTGTTGTTGACATGGGGCGGGGGAGATGTTTGGGGAGTCGGTCGAGAGTATTTAGCTGTGCCATGGGCTGGGAAAGACAATCAAAAGCATCTCCAAACGTTCTTGACCATATAGACTTCAAATATTATCAAATTTAGGGACAGCATGCCCTGTTGTCATGCATAATTCATTTGGTGATTTGGTCCATCGGATAAAGGTTGAACCCAGCCCGAGGCAAGCCATGTGGTTACTATTAGCTCTCATAGATTCATGTCTATAGGAAGCCGTAAGCTCAAGCTTCCTTTCCACTTTTCCCTCGTGCCTTTTCTTTTTTCCTCTTTGTATTTGTTATTTTCCAGTTCCCCTCAATTCCATCTATTCTCAGTCTATTACTTCTTACTTATCAAGAAGCCAGTTGTGGATGGTGCATGGCGCATTTGTTTAGGGGAACCTCCCGCTCGACCAATTCCCCCGTTTGCAGGAGTTGCCTGTCTATCCCAAAGGCCATCTTCTGGTTCACACTCAGGTTATACCATGCGCATCAGTGTAGTTTCATGCTTTAGTTCTCGCAAGGTGCTGTTGCAAAGTCGCTCTTGTATTACAAAGTCCACTTTCTTCCCTATCCGCACCGCCCACCGCATTTCACCACATTCCAGATCATATACAGCTTTTGGCCGTAAAATGGCATCCGTGAATGGCAATGGTACTTCAGATGCGATCAAGAAGGATGTTGAGTACATGCCTATAGAGGACGTTGAGAGACTTGAGCGATACCGGCCAGGCGGTTATCATCCGATAACTATAGGCGAATTGTTACATGGCCGGTATCGCATCGTGCATAAACTTGGCTTTGGCGCATACTCAACCATATGGATGGCAAGAGATCAGAAATCTGAGAAATATGTCGCCATCAAAATAACAATCGCAGACAGCGACCTAGCTAACTCCCAAGAAAGGAATGTCCTCCATCGACTTGGTAATGCAGAGTTGAAGGCCAAGTCTCATCCCGCCAGCGCAATTATCCCATCTATATTAGACGATTTCACCATTTCTGGACCTAATGGTGTCCATCAATGCCTTGTCACACCGGTTGGAATGATGAGCTTAGCTGAGGCCAAAGACGCCTCATCTTCCCGTCTGTTCCGATTGCCTGTGGCCAGGGCTTTCTCTGCTCAACTGGTCATGGCAGTGGCATATCTCCATTCTCAAGGGGTTGTCCATGCTGGTAAGTACACTTAATCATTCATCATAATACCTACACTCATGTCACGTCAGATCTTCATCCCGGTAATATTTTGATCCTTCTTCCTAAGAGCATGGACTCGCTCTCACCAGAGCAATTTTACGAAAAACATGGACGACCTCACCACGAGCCAATTATCTGTCTAGGTCAGCAATCACTTCCTGATGGTGTCCCCGCACATGCTGTTGTGCCCATTTGGCTCGGAAAAGCGAGCGAAGACGTTTCTCTATCTGAAGCTCAGATAGTTGTCACTGATTTTGGGGAGTCTTTCACACCAGCCACTACAGCGCGGTATCACTCGCACACGCCGGATATGCTAGTCCCTCCAGAGACTTACTTTGAGCCCAAAAAGTCGCTTTCTTTCCCTGCTGACATTTGGACGCTTGCATGCACCCTCTGGGAATTGATCGGTCAGCGTCCGCTTTTCGAGGGCTTTAATGCATCAGCCGACTGGGTAATCAAAGAACATGTTGATACTCTTGGCACACTACCACTGCCGTGGTGGCAAAAATGGGAATCGCGGTCAAAGTGGTTTAATGAGGATGGAACAAGACATGGTGCTACAAGTTCAAGGTCCTGGGAGCAACGATTCAACCAGTCGGTCCAGGAGCCCAGACAAGAATTCAATATGCAACCCATGGGGGATGCCGAAAGGACTGCATTCCTTACTATGTTGAGAGATATGCTTGCATTCGTACCTGAAAAGAGGCCAGCTGCCGGTCTAATCATGGAATACGAATGGATGCAACAATGGGCTCTCCCTGAGCTAAATAGGATGAAACAGAATATGTCATAATTTCATGTGTCTTGTTCGACAAATAACTCCCTAATATAACTGCATTTCCCCCTCCTCTCCCACCCCAACCCCTTCTCAATAAAATCGGATTATTGGAGCACTGCATAGCAAGAGAGCATAGTGCTACCTAAAACTGCTGTTAGCTTAGATAGAGGACAACTACTGCAACTAGAGAATGACTGTCGACTGCAGTAACTTATCATCTATATGTCAGCACACTATCGACACCTCAGGCAACAAGCACCGGCTGAGTCATGATCGGGCGGCATCGCAACCGAAACTCCGAAGGATATCAGCGACTTTCCCGCGGAATCCAACTTACATTTCAACTTCTCCAAACACCGCAAGCCTGCCTCTCCTCTTCACAGCAAACACACACCATGGCAGCCGCATCAACAAACCGGCTACGGCTCCTCTGCACCTCTACGAGGGTTTCCCTCCCTCAATCCACCCCCAGCATCCTCACAACCCGCACCTACGCCACAACCGACTCCTCCACCTCCGCCACCAGCACTCCCAAACCGCGCCGCCGCACCGCATTTACAGACAAGCTCAACGCCGGCCCATCCTTCGGAGACTTTGTCACCGGCAACAATGAGAATGCCCCTCTTATCGATCCCTCCGAAGCCTACGCCCTCGAAACTGCCCTCGTCGGCCCCGCCGGCCGCAAAAAGCAAATGACCCGTCTCCCATCCTGGCTGAAAACCCCCATCCCCGATTCCAAGAACTACCAACGCCTCAAGAAAGACCTGCGCGGCCTGAACCTCCACACCGTCTGCGAGGAAGCCCGCTGTCCCAATATTTCCGACTGCTGGGGCGGCGGCGACAAAGCTGCCGCCACCGCTACCATCATGCTCATGGGTGATACCTGCACGCGCGGGTGCAGCTTCTGCAGCGTCAAGACGAATCGGAAGCCCGCCGCGCTGGATCCCCACGAGCCCGAGAACACGGCTGAGGCGATCTCCCGCTGGGGGTTGGGTTATGTGGTGCTTACGAGTGTGGATCGGGACGATCTTGCGGATGGTGGTGCGCACCATTTCGCTGAGACCGTGCGCAAGATCAAGTCCAAGGCTCCCAGTACCCTGGTTGAATGTTTGACGGGTGATTATCGCGGTGACTTGGATATGGTGGCGCTGGTGGCCAAGTCGGGATTGGATGTGTATGCGCATAATATCGAGACCGTTGAGGCGCTCACTCCCCGTGTTCGCGATCGGAGAGCTACCTTCCAGCAGAGTATTGCTGTGTTAGAGGCGGCGAAGAAGGCCAACCCGGAGGTTATCACGAAGTCTTCGTTGATGCTGGGACTTGGGGAGACTGAGGAACAGTTGGAGCATGCGTTGGCGCAGTTGCGTGCTGTTGACGTTGATGTCGTTACGTTTGGTCAGTACATGCGTCCGACGAAGAGGCATATGGCCGTGCATGAGTATGTTCATCCGAGATGGTTCGAACATTGGCAGCGTCGCGCTGAGGAGTTGGGTTTCCTGTATTGTGCTTCTGGACCGTTGGTGCGCAGCTCATATAAGGCCGGTGAGGCGTTCATTGAGAATGTCTTGAAGAAGAGGCGCGCGGGGGTTAGTGATGCTGTTGCGGAGAAGAAGGTCGCTGCTGTTGATGAGGCTGCTCGTTGAGCTTCAGCTTAACATATTCTCTTTCTTCTAGCTTTGTACGATTCTTGTGTTTGTCTTTCGGTCTATGGGCGCAGGGTTGCATTAAATGGGGCTTATACTGTGGTTGTTTCGAGCTTCTGGTTTTTAAACATTTGTCTACTTATGGACGTCATCAACTACTCCTAGCACTGCTAGAGTTCTTATTAGGAATTGGCCCGGGATGAGCGGGACGGACTGGCTGTCTCAATCATTTACTACAGGGTCGTGGATAGAAAAAATACTAATTCGACATGTATGCATCCATTGCACATAGAAAAAAAGAGGTAGACGGGAATCATATCAACATCAGCATCAGCCATCAGCCATCGTCATGATCTTGCAGTCGTTCAAATCAATCCATAATATGTCCCGTAGGTACGTAGCCCATCGTCATATAGTAGTCGTATGTATTGTACCTGCCCATGTTTGTTTCTTGCCTACTCCGACGCCCGCCTGTAACGCTCTCGTGCTCGTCGTTCTAATGCATGTAACTAACTTCCGCTTGCTTCTCGAATTCGCGTTGTTGGGAAATGGAAGCGGGTAAGAGAAGGGATGTGGTGGTTTCGGGTTGGGCTTGGTCTGTCTACACATGCCAAATCCAAAACCTTGGGGCCAAAGAGAGATAATAGGAAAAAAAAAAAAAAAACAGAGAGATGGATATATGGGGAGGGAGAATGATAGGGAAATGGAAATGGAAATAGAACGGAAAGAAAGGAACCTATCCAATGGTGCGCGAGAGAATTCCAAGAACGGGTTGGAAAAGTTGCAGAGTACGCACCTGGCGGCGTGTTGGCATGCTTGTCGCCGAGCTGACTAGTGGAAGACGCACGTGTTCGTGTCTTTCTACTGAGTGCTTGGTCACTCCAATGGATGCTCTGTAGCATGTCTCAACTACGCAATCAGCTCGGAAATGTCATCCTTAGTCAAACCAAGGAGGTAGAGGACATCCACGAGGCTCTCTCCATTCAGACGGGTCGGTGCCTCGAGCTGCACCTTGCTCTTGGCCCGCCAGGCAACTCCCAGCCCGGCTGCGTGCAGCATGAGCAGGTCATTGGCACCGTCACCAACAGCGACAGTTTGAGAGATAGGGATACCATGTTCCGCGGCAATAGAGCGAAGGATTGAGCGCTTCTGGCTCGCATCGATAATGGGGTATGTAGGGACCAGTTTGCCGGTCAGAGTTTGCGTCGTAGGGTCGATCTCGAGCTAAACAGTCAATCAGTATTTAAGCGAATATGCAAGGTAAATTTTGACCGGGTCGGATGTTGCGTCACATACATGGTTGGCATGCGCGTAGTCAAGACCGAGCTGTTCGGCAAGCCACTCCGCAAGAGGCTGGAAGCCTCCACTCAAGACTGCCATTTTGCAGCCGAGGGTCTTCAATGCCTTGCATAGTTCACGCGCACCGGGAGAAATGGTGATGATGGACTTCAGCTTCTCGAAGACGTCCGCAGGCACGCCCTTCAGCAGACTGACCCGCTCCCGCAGAGATGCGGAGAAGTCCAGCTCGCCGTTCATAGCACGAGCCGTGATTTCCTGTCATCACTGTTAGTACACACGAGTGACCCCTTTCCATCGTTATGCACAAAATGGTACGAACCGAAACCTCCTTCTCCACGCCGATGAACTTGGCAATCTCATCAATCACCTCATTCTGAATCAATGTGCTATCCATATCAAAGACCACCAACCGCTTGTGCCGACGGAAGACGCTCTCCCGCTGGAGGACGACCTCAACGTTCCATTCACGCTCGAACCGCCATATGCTCTCGTGTTTCCGCAGGTCCTCAAAGGTGAGATAATCGGGGTTGGGAGGAGGCGAGAAGGTAACTTCGACGACGCGAGGCTGGTCGTGACGATCCAAGCAGCGGTGCGAAGTGTTGGTGCGCTGATACGGGGTGGGAAGGGTTTCGATGATTTGAAGGAAGTTGGTCAGGCAGAGCTGCGAAACAAATGGACCATACAGATGATCGAGCGGCTCCGGCTCCGGGGCGGGAGGCTCCCGTGGGATCTTCTCGATATCGACCGTCGGGGCCGAACCTACGGGTACCATGGGCGATGGCAGAGTTTGGCCAGACCCGGCATGAGGAGAGGAGTCGGGGTGCAGATGGGGATGGATAGGATCAGCAGACTTGTAGTAGATCGTAGCGACCAGCTGCTGTGTTCCAGTGGGCAGCTCATTGGACTGCGGGTTGAAGATGCTGTGGACAATGCCACTGTCGGTGACCTTCTCGGGATCGGGGCTAATGGGATTAGCTTTGACGGACAGCGCAGCAAACGCTGACTCGGGGGAGTTGCCAATCACGTTTCCGATGGTCTGGATAGGGGCAGAGGGTTTGTACTGCTGGTGGTCCTGGATGAAGGATGCGCTGGACAGGGTCTGTCGCAAGACCGGCCGCGTTGGACGGCCGTTGTTGGCGGGGTTGGGCGCTGCCATTGTGCCGGACTAAGAGAGTTTTGGCGCAAGGGAGAGAAAGAGAGGAGAGAGTGAGGGGGTGAAAGTGGGATTTCGGAGGTAGACGGAGATTGAAGATAGCACAGGGCGAGGATGCGAGTAGCGGGATGATCCTCAGCAATCAACGGCGAATCCACCCAGTGGGAACGAACCCTCGACAAACAGGAGCAGTCGGAAAGAGAGAGAGAGAGATACGAGACCGTCTAGACAAGTCAAAACGAAGGTCTGGCTTTGAACTCACGGCGAATTTCCCCTGCAGCTCCGATCGGCCGCACGTGGTGGGGGATCCCGTGCCCCTCGGTCACATGAGACCGACTCATTTGGGTTCACCGCCCGGCAGAACCATGCCAACTTCTCCTCCCAGCCAAGATTGAGATGATGGGGTTGATGATGATATCAATCTTTGGGGAAGGGTTTATGGAGCAGAGCAATTAGCATGCTCCAACTGCCACCATCGGTTTGATATGACAAATAAGGGTCTATTCTGACTAGTCGCCAAGACAACAACAGCAACACTAGTTAAATCTAGTAATCTACAAGTGTCTGACTCAAATCAGCCGGGTTTGTTTTCTAAGCAATCCAATTTCCCCAGTCCGAGGCTAATCATCAACTAGATCTGCACCGCCTGGGGGGACAGAAAACAGACCGGAACCGGGATACCATGCCGTCATGAAGAGATAAGATGAGCAAGCGGCTACACGGAGTTCCGACCGGGACAACTTTGATGCCCTTCGTCTATGTTCTTCACTGTTCCAAGTTCCCTGTGGACCAATGCTGGATTTATCAGCAATGACACCCGGCGGTTGTTTCAGCGGATGAGCTAAGCAGGTCCGGGTGCGCAGAGTCACCCAGAGTGCAAGTATTGCGTGATTTCCCCAGGACATGAGGAGATAAATTTTTCAGCCCAGTCGCCCGATTGTGCAGGCGGTCACAGACAATGTCGTGATCGTGAACCGGCAGAATGAATCGGCATGTATGAGGGACTGAGGGCAGGAAGAACGGGTGCCTCCGACCCGATGATGTCGTGATTGCCCCTGTCCTGTCTTTCTTTTATATCGCACTGGTCAGGTCGTCTCCATTGTGTTCTGTCTACATCATCTCTTGCCTCCCACTTCAGTTCCAATCCTTCCGTCATCCCTCCCAAGTCTGTCGAGCCATTACATATAGACCCGCTTGCAATCTATCTGCTCGTCCTTGGGATTGACTTGTCTACCTTATACCCTGTCATTCGACTCCTCATTCATCATGCCTGTGAAGACGTCTGAGAACTACCCCTCTGCCTATGAGGCTGCCGACCTACGAGACACTGCCACGGACTCTGGCTATGTCAGTGGTGGCTCTAGTGATGACTACTCTCCAGAGATTGTTTTCACGAAGCCTCACTTGAACTTCCTCAACAGACAATTGCAGTTTCTTGAGCCTCAAGGTCAGCATGGGTTGCCCCTCTCACGCGTCTCCAGGCCCACTTGACTAACACATTCACAGATGTCCTGAGATGGTGTGTGACCTCTCTGCCTCACCTCTACCAGACCACCGCTTTCGGTCTTACGGGTCTCGTGACCTTGGACATGCTCTCCAAGCTGGACGTGCCCCGGCCCCAGATGGTTGATCTCATCTTCCTCGACACCCTCCACCACTTTCAAGAGACCCTGGATCTGGTCGACCGTGTTCGCCAGAAGTATCCTTTGGTCAACATCCATGTTTTCAAGCCTCAGGGTCTCGAGACCGAGGAAGAATTCGCCCAGAAGTATGGTGCCCGTCTCTGGGAGAAGGACGACCAGTTCTACGACTGGGTGGCCAAGGTTGAGCCTGCCCAGCGTGCCTACCGCGAACTCAATGTTCACGCTGTCCTTACTGGACGCCGTCGCAGCCAGGGTGGCAAGCGTGGTGATCTCGATGTCATCGAGGTTGACGAGGCTGGTCTGATCAAGATCAATCCTCTCGCCAACTGGTCCTTCGAGCAGGTCAAGCAATACGTCCAAGACAACGATGTTCCTTACAACGAGTTGCTCGACCGTGGCTACAAGAGCATCGGTGACTACCACTCCACCCAGCCCGTCAAGGAGGACGAAGATGAGCGCTCTGGTCGCTGGAAGGGTCAGGAGAAGACTGAGTGCGGTATCCACAACCCTCGCTCCAAGTATGCTCAGTTCCTCATGGAAATGGAGCGTAAGCGTCAAGAGGAGGCCCTTTCACAGGCTCTTCAGACGTCCCTGACGACGTCCGCTCAATAGAGACCGCTCGTCTTCTTCTCTCACCTTGCATCTATAACGGCGTTCTATGACCTGGGAGTTTAATCTGGAGTGGAGTTACATAGCCTTGTTGATTTACTTGTTTCAAAAAAGAGGACTCCATGGTACGGGAATGGGAGGATTATGTGTTATGACATCTGGGAAATTCTTGAGCAAATGATTCGTATGGAATCAAAGGCCGACCGTCAATCCTCATCCGATTGGAGATACTGTACATACAGGGTTGGCGGAGACTGGCAAGGATTTGCAAAAACCGGCTTACAAGCCAAGTACATTAATGACATGCATGATACAAATGATTAGACCATTTTATTCCATTCTTTTCTTTATTTCCTCCATTAAGGGTAAATCGGATCCCCTGTAGACTCGCGGAGTGTAGGACTGTGGGGTGGGGTGTTCCAACTCCAACCCTATCCGATATCGCACCCGACTCAACCGAATTGGAAGTTAATTCGCTACTATAAGTCCGTTAAAGAATAAAGTTTGCTGATATGAAATTTTTCTTCTCGGAACTTCCCCGTGAATCCTCAGTCGATCACTGGGTAGTTGGGCTTCTGTAATTTATTCCCAAGGAATACATCGCAGATGCCAAAGGCCCTGCCAAGACTCTACTATATTCAGCGCCTCCGGATGTAGTGGGTTACCCCAGTAGCCATTGGGGACTGCTTATTATAGTTGTAGACGAACAGCAACAGAGATTCACCAAAATATTACCTAACACAAATATCATAGTATGATTTAACAAAATCTTATATTAAAGTCCCGCTGAGATTCGAGTGCGTGTCAAAAAGCTTCCACAAGAATAGTGGACATACTGATTACAATAATATACCTACAAAACTATTTCTTTCAGCTCTCTCTTACTGGACTTACGTGTCTATTCACTATTCTAATGGCCAAAGCATTCAAAACAATACGCCGCACACCCTGGAAAGTAGCCAAACCGTAAGTGTCGAGCCACTTATTGACTCGCACTCCCCATCCTCCTCAAAGAAGATATTGCGCGTCAGTAGAAGGTCTCAAACATGGATAACTTCAACTTGTCAGATAACAGCACATCAGTACAGCAGTATAAGCATTCTGAGTCATGTTCTAAGCTATTCACGTCGAGGTGGTTAAATTTCTGTCTTGTTTCATTTCAGCCTTGAATGGCGTGATCGGGGAAGGATCTTATCTTATCGATCTAATCAGTTCAACCTTATCAGCGGCAGATGATGGGATTGTTGCTTCTCTCGTGCGAGAGATTCTGGGTTGCTTGTTCTTCCCCGTTTTCTTTTATGTAAGAGTATGGAGTTAATATTTATGTTCCAGAATTGGATAGACTCGATAAATTCTTGGAGAAGCGACTCCTGTGTCAGTCTTCCTCCAGGAGACGTGCATTTTTCTCGCTTTTTTTTTAGCTTTGGGTTAATGGACAGTTGGTAGCGCTGGTTGTTTGGAAAGGGATTGATAGCAGAGTCTCAGGCATTGGACATGTAAAAAAAAAAAAAAAAAAAAAAAAAAAAAGAACAAAGTATTTATTCTATCAGGGGCTTTGATTCTACTTTAATTGCTGAATGGACCCTGATTCGATGTAAGTGATGGCTGCGTACCTTACGGTTCATGCATGACATGTTTTGTGGCCCGATGATGCGATGTAGGGCTGTACTAGCTGGTTGCATCATTTACTTCCAATTATCGTCCTTCTTGGCTCAGCTACCTCCGTACAAGAAGAAATTTGCATACGTCTGCAGAACCCCTCCCGCTCTTTATGAGAAGCCACATCCCGCACTCCCGAACCCTGAGACCCTGAGCTAAACACGATCACGCCGTGGACAGTTCCACAGCGGACCGATGCAGTCAGATGAGTTCGTATATATGCGTGGGGTGGCTATTCAGTATATGAGTAGCCGCCTGGATGATGTCGGCGGGCTCAACACTACTACTAGTAAGTGTTCGTCATGTGTTTCCCGGGCTACTGCTTATTCCAGATGAGTGACACAGGTCAATTACCGGGAGTACTAAGAATTGACACTACTATAAAATCTCGACTGAGATCTCCGCGGATACTGCGGCTGGCTGAGAAATCAATGAAATGAATTGACCTTCACATAATATTCGTCTGTTGTCATGGAGAGTCCCAGCAGCAGGTCGCTGTTTAGGGCAAGCGGGTCACCTGAGCGGACAGGGCGGAACCGGTGCCAAGCAGGGGCTAAGCCCCGGCTGGGCGTAGTCAATCACGCAAGCCGAACTGGAGATGTCGTGATCCCAACACGTGACCTAAAGGCGGCGGTTTTTTCACTGAAACGCGGCGGCCGACCAAGGAAAACGTGTTTGACTGGTATGTTTCAAACCCGTTTTGCCGGCTGGCCTGACATCGACCATCGTCCATCACAATCGACGGAAAATCTATCTGAGAAATGTCCACGCATGCGATTGACATCTCGCATACGCTGGCGGTTTACTTAAACGGCAACTATCCTGTTGCCCCCCTGAAAATCATGACTTGTTCTGGGCTCCGTAGACCCAGCGGGGGAAATTATGTGGCTTTCAACATGAGGTTGATGACGACGATGGGGGGGCAGCGATTATCCCCCGTGGTAACGAGGGCCGCGCCGTATCTCCGAGGAGTGCCCATCCGCCCTCGGAAGTACACAATGTAGTTCAGTCCGAGTATAGAGTAGAGGGAACAGTATAAGCGCCCGCCCTTCTAGAAGGCCCTAAAAATAGAGGGCTTATAAGAATAGCATGCTGGAGACGAGCGATGGCGCCATCGCGCTGAGGATGAGCAATTGCGAATGCGACGATTGTGCAGCCTCATCGGGGAAGAGAGAGAGAGAGAGACGTACGACAGACAAGAAAGGCATACGTAGACGCTCTTCGTACCAAGAGTCCGACAGCTCCACCACTCGACGACAGATCCCGATAGTTGATTTGGCTGGAACGGAGAACTTGAGAAAGCATATTGGTCATCGCTGGAGTCCCTCAATCTCCTGAATTGCTCGAATTGGATCATTGCCTTGGTTGCTCCGCTGTTCCCCTCTTGACCCCTTCCTGAACTTTTTTTGCCCTTTTCCACTCCCACTCTTCATAAACTCCATTCTTCTTCCTCCTTCTCCCCTCCTCCACTCTCTCTCTCTCTCTTCTTTATAATCCTCTGGGACCCTCCAGACCCTTTCCTTTCCTTCTTTCTTTTTCCTCATCACATCCCTCATCATCCTTTACAATGGCCAACTCTCCCCACGGTGGTGTCCTTAAGGACCTTCTCGCCCGCGATGCTCCCCGCCACGACCAGCTGGCTGCTGAGGCGGAGACTCTCCCTGCCCTCACCCTCACTGAGCGCCAGCTCTGCGATCTGGAGCTCATCATGAACGGTGGTTTCAGTCCTCTGGAGGGTATGTCCACCATAATTATCCACTTTCTCTGTCCTGGTTGCCCGCGACTATCCGTCGGCTTGCAACCACCGCGGGGTGTAATCGGCAGTCTTGGCTAACTCGGGCGCAGGCTTCATGAACCAGAAGGACTTCGACGGGTATGCTACGATCCCTCCACCCCCACCAATTCTACGCCCGTGGTCCTCGAATAGATATTAGATATGCAGAGAGAGAGGAACTGCTTAAACAGGCGAAAGTATTGGGGGACGATAAGCTGACATCGGTTTTTGTTCAGTGTTTGCGAGAACTGCCGTCTTGCCGATGGCAACGTCTTCTCCATGCCCATCACCCTCGACGCCTCCCAGCAGACCATCAACGAGCTCAAGCTTCAGGCCGGCGCTCGTCTCACCCTGCGCGACTTCCGTGACGACCGCAACCTGGCCATCCTGACCATCGACGACATCTACCGCGCTGACAAGTGAGTGGAGACTCTGTTTTCTGTTTTTCTCCCTCGTGAATTTTTCCGTACCAGTGGGAAATGCGGGATCTTGGCGATCGCTATATCTTTGACTTGAACGGGGCGTCCATGAAACAAGAGATTGGCATCGCCGACCTTGATTTCCCACTGGCGGAGTTCACTAGCCGTCGGGGATTTTGCGGATTGTGGGTCTCGATGACGCGGATGGGCTAACGTTCTGCTTTTCACCCCTAATTTAGGCAAAAGGAAGCCAAGCTGGTCTTTGGCGGAGACGAGGAACACCCTGCTATCAAGTACCTGAACACCCAGGTCCAGGAGTTCTATATTGGCGGAAAGATCGAGGCTGTCAACAAGCTCAACCACTACGACTATGTCGCTCTTCGCTGTATGTCATTGCCCGTGCACAATCCTCCGTTTCATGTACTGACCGCGCGGGCCTAATTAGACACTCCCGCGGAATTGCGTGTCCACTTCGACAAGCTCGGCTGGTCCCGAGTTGTTGCTTTCCAGACTAGGTACGTGTGGCGGAGACCAGCCATAGTGCAGCTGTTATGATGCGCGACCTTACGACTAACGGTGCCCTAGAAACCCCATGCACAGAGCTCACCGTGAGCTGACCGTCCGTGCCGCGCGCGCCCGTCAGGCCAATGTCCTGATCCACCCCGTCGTTGGTCTCACCAAGCCCGGTGACATTGACCACTTCACCCGTGTCCGTGCCTACCAGGCCCTCCTGCCCCGCTACCCCAACGGAATGGCCGTCCTGGGTCTTCTGGGTCTGGCTATGCGTATGGGTGGTCCTCGTGAGGCCATCTGGCACGCTATCATCCGTAAGAACCACGGTGCCACTCACTTCATCGTTGGTCGTGACCACGCCGGTCCCGGTAAGAACTCCAAGGGTGAGGAGTTCTACGGTCCTTACGATGCTCAGCACGCCGTCGAGAAGTACAAGGACGAGCTCGGCATTGAGGTCGTCGAGTTCCAGCAGGTCACCTACCTGCCCGACACCGACGAGTACCGCCCCAAGGATGAGGTCCCCGCTGGTGTCAAGACCCTCGACATCTCCGGTACCGAGCTCCGTAAGCGCCTCCGCACCGGTGCTCACATCCCCGAGTGGTTCTCCTACCCCGAGGTTGTCAAGATCCTGCGTGAATCCAACCCCCCTCGTGCTTCCCAGGGTTTCACCATCTTCCTTACCGGTTACATGAACTCCGGCAAGGACGCCATTGCTCGTGCCCTGCAGGTCACCCTCAACCAGCAGGGTGGACGCTCCGTCACTCTGTTGCTCGGTGACACCGTCCGCCACGAGCTCTCCTCCGAGCTGGGCTTCAGCCGTGAGGATCGCCACACCAACATCCAGCGCATTGCCTTCGTGGCCGGTGAGCTCACCCGTGCCGGTGCTGCCGTCATCGCTGCCCCCATTGCTCCCTACGAGGAGTCCCGCAAGGCTGCCCGTGAGGCCGTCGCTGGCTCCGGTGGCAACTTCTTCCTCGTTCACGTTGCTACTCCTCTCGAGTACTGCGAGAAGACCGACAAGCGCGGCATCTACGCCAAGGCCCGCCGTGGCGAGATCAAGGGCTTCACTGGTGTTGATGATCCTTATGAGGCTCCTGCCAACGCCGATCTCACTGTGGATGTCTCCAAGCAGAGCGTCCGCAGCATTGTTCACGAGATCATTCTCATGCTTGAGAGCGAGGGCTACTTTGACCGCAACTAGATTAGCATAGGCGCTTGGGAAAATACTGGTTTTTTATTTGCGTGATACAGGTCGGATTTCGGAACCCTGGGTGGTTTTTAGAGGATCTATGGCTCTATAGAGAGATTTGGAAATAATATTTGATTCCCCAATACAACTTCGAAACTTGTATACCAAGAAAAACCCCTTCCTCCGTAGTGTCTTGGTACTCCCTTATCTCCTTAGGCATAGAATTCTTGCTTTTCGCCCTACTAGGTAGTGCCAACTGGTGCGCTCAGACGGCCCGACGTTGCAAACGATGCAAACACGCACCTGACCTGGGCTGTTCTTCCGCCGACGACATCGTGACCTGATTTCTAGCACCAGCAGCTCTGCGACAAGCATCACAGAATGCTACCCCATCGCGTCCCAATGCCTCGAATACCGGGGTCTGGCCGCTCACTACGGCCTCCCACTTTACACAGCGCTCGCCATCCCTCCCGTCCTTTCACCCAAAACTCCCGTCTACAAGTCATTTCCCCGCCTCTAGGTCGGCCTCAGCTACCTTTCCTCACATCCCCGGCAGGCAGTCGACCTCTTCCGCCACTATCCTTGCATCTCCGACA
This sequence comes from Aspergillus brasiliensis CBS 101740, assembly GCF_001889945.1. Classification (NCBI taxonomy): domain Eukaryota; kingdom Fungi; phylum Ascomycota; class Eurotiomycetes; order Eurotiales; family Aspergillaceae; genus Aspergillus; species Aspergillus brasiliensis. The sequence goes on from NW_027137442.1 coordinate 4,152,917, forward strand.
ACACTTTGCGCGACTGGTATCGACTGAGAGCCGTGACTACTATAGGCGACGCATCTCCAATGGACTCAAAATCGGTCTTTCGTTTTACGCCATCTTGGTGCTGTTCCAGGTGATGAAGTTAGGCGTTTACCAGGAAGACATCGAACACAAATGGCCGACGCCGCCGGAATGGTCCTGGAAGAGTCGGTGGTGCTTGCGCTCGGCACAGGCACTGCAACATCCCGAGCAGATCGGCAAACTTATGACCAATTGGCCCATGGTTGCGGGATACCTGAAAGATCTGCTGGAGCGGCTTGAGGACCCGGAAGGAGAAGGAAAGGGCATTATGGAGCAAGAAGACGGGGGCTTTCTGGTTGAAGGTGTTGGAAAAATGGGATACGATGTTTCTGCGAAGAGTGAGCCATGGAGACGGGGCTACTTCCAGGCTCTGATGGGAGCTGCAAAGGCCGCGGAGAGTCTTGAGGGCTGGTTGACCGATCGGAAACAACGTATCTCTGCGCCTTCGGAGTATGTTGTTGGGCCCTCGAACCCTCGCCCCAGGCCGATGCCCGCTGGACAGAAGAGCCCTCTGGAGGAGAACTGCGAGCCTGCTTCTCCTAGTCCGGAGAGCTTTTACATGAAGATTCTGACTACGCGGGGCTTCGACACGAGACAGAAGGTGGAAGCGGCGCTTTCATATGCGGACTGGCTCGACTACAAGGGACTGAAAAGTACTTCGCGCGATATGTACAGCTGGGCTATGGATATCGCGGCCGCCGGATCGTCCGTGGATGCGACCAAAGTCGTGGATCTGAAGACAGGAGTCTTGAAGAACGACGGCAAGTTGTTGCCGTCTGAGAATATTATCCGTGTGTCCACGGCGCTCGCGGTTCACCACGCCAAACAGGGCGACCTGCCTAATGCCTTGTCCATCTTCACTTCCGTACTGAAGGCCCGCCGGTCCCTTCCCGCGGCTTCATCGGACACAGCTCTCCCATTCTTCCCCTCTCGCACACCCCCGAGCAATGATCCGTTCCGCGCCCTGTTCAACTCTCTCAAAACTGTCCTCGTCCCCGTTGAATACCCGCCGCCTCAACCGTCAGGTGACGAACCACCTGCACGAACTCCCACGTCCGTCTGCGACGAAGCTGGCCTTATGACCTACATCGGTGAAATCATCTACGCCTCCTCCTCTAAGGAAGGCGGTCTGGCATGGACCCGCGACGCCGTAGACTTGGCTGAGGCCACTATCTTCGAACTCGGCACCTCCGAGGAACTCCGCGAGCCTCGCGACCGCTGCGCAGACTGTCTGCGCGTCGGCATCGGGAACTGGAAGACCATGGTCTCCCAGCTGATCAAGCAAGCCGAAAAGGAGGAGCAGGAGACCATTGAAAAGGCCAAGAAGGCCTGGTATGGAGGCCAGAAGCAAATCGAAGCCAAGACTCTCGAAAGGAAGAGATGGGAAGCCGAACGCTCGATCCTCGATGACCGGACGAGAAGACTCAGCGACTTTGTGAACGACGATACGGCTTTCCAGGGAATTGCCCCGAATAGCTCGTTGTTCACTTAGGATATGTGTTTTTCCTCTCGTGTCTGTTTTTCTTTTTCTTGTTCGGTATCTTTCGTCATTGCATGGAATCGAGGAGTTGTGGCGAGGACATCTATCTATCCATCATCTACTATCATGAATAAGCGCTGTGGGTTGGTTGTCAGGGATGGGTTAATTTCTCTTCTCTGTGTAAAATTACTAAGTTTGAAGTGTAATTCAAAATACAAAATCTGGTCATCTCATACTTATCTATTCATGATTGTACATACACCACTATCCAAGATCGTATACGAGGACTCTACACCCCCTCGACCCCTGGTGTGTTGACCTTGACAGGCTACTAACTATTCGTTTAAACATATCACTCATCCTACATTATGTTAATAGAGGCATGTTCATAAAAGTCTATCACAACAACAGGTTGTGTAGTGTAATGGTTATCACTCTGGATTCTGATTCCAGCAATCCCGGTTCGATCCCGGGCACGACCTTTTTTGCTGCATTATATATCTACACTATGTGTTGCATTTATTGATCAATTACAAATTAATCATCATTAGTTTAGTTTGATGATGTTCATATTTTTGATTCTTGTTGTTGTTGTTGTTGTTGTTTGAATCTCGGAGATAAAGGGAGTAGAGTATATTTAATTTACACGTACTAGGCTACTACCCTTATAGATGATGCCGCAAATGCCAAGTCAAGATTCTGGAATATATACTAGTAGATTAATTAGAAATACAACAGCAGCGCCCTGCGAAAACCATGGTATCCTAGTCCCCACCAACAACACTTCCACTGGGTAATGTGATCTCGAAGTCATCAAAGTTCAAAGTGTAATTGCCTATCACGCCGGAGGGAGTAAGGTCGACGGTGAAGCTGTGGCTCTTCGCGTCCGAGTAGCCATCAGATAGGTAGGATTGGATATTGCTTTCCGAGAACTCGGCAGCGGAAAGGGTGCCAGTCTCCTCCAGGATATAGAGAACAGCGACGCGGGCAAAATCAAGGACTTCTGATGTGACGGTCGTCGAGTTGGAGGATGAAGAAGTAACAGTTGTCGTACTCGAACTGGACGTGGAAGTTTGCGTGGCTGAGGACTCTTGGTTTGTCTTGGTTGCTGTTGCGGTCGCGGTTCCTGTGCTGCTTGGCGGATCGCCATCGAAGACGATGCCGTGCGCTGTAGCGACAGAGTCGCGGGCCGCGAGAACTTGTGTGGGAGTAAGTTTTGACAAAGCTGGGCTGGGAGGGTTCTCGCGGTTAGCTAGCAGGCGATCTGGTATAAGAGCCTCATCCAAGGACGAGCCAGACAGAGCACGGCGGGCTTTGCTGCTGCTTGTTGATACGCTAGCGAACGAGACAAGGGTATTTTCCGTCGTACAGGACACATTGTTTTGGCTGAACAGGGCCATGATCGTGACAGCGTCAAGAGGAATGCTGTAGTTTTGCTGCGAGTACTCAAACAGACGCGGAAGCTCGCTGCCCATGGTGGCGTTCTTATTTTCGACTTCAGTCGTGACACAGCTGGCATCGCCAGAAATCGTACAGCGCGACCCGGTGTAGCCGTTGGCGCAAACGCAGGAACAAACGCTGCCGCTTGAGACACTGACGCCACCATTTTCACATGGGTTAGTCTTTGCGCAGCTCGTACCACTCGACTTGTGGCGCACCACGAGCAGACCAACAGGGATGAGGATGGCGGCCAGGATGACAATGATGATCACGACACAAATAAGAGCAAACAGCCATGGTGGCAATCCGCAGCATCGGCGTGGTTGTTTCGGTGCAGCTTTTTCTTGATCTCCATCTGCCCGAGGCGGTTCATTGGAGTGTATCTGATGCAGCGTGGATCTTCTGAAGAAGAAAGGCCAAGATGAGTGACCGCCCTCGGGGGTTGCGGCAGGGGGAGGGAACGACGCCAAGATGCTCTTGATTGATCCAGACTTGCGTTTGGCGTCATCTGCAAACACTAATTAGCCTTGTCGCTGGACTATAGTACTCAAAGTCAAACCTACCACGGAATTGAAACCTGGAACCACCTCCACCATTCAGTAGATCGTTTCGACTTGCAGTTCGGCCATGCTCTAGATTCGACGCAAGTCTTGTCGCACGTCGAATGAGGTCAGGCAAGCTCGTCATGCTCCCTCGAGCTTCTGCGTCACGAACAGCGCTCATGTTGAGACGCGGAGGCCGGCGGCCACCTGGTCGTTTGTCGCTCATCGTTGGTGCAGCCCTGGGAAGAGCTCCGAGCTCTTTCTCCAAAGCCCCATTGTCATTGTATGGACGAGCTAAGGCTGGATGTTCCGTGCTGACATCCAAGATGATTGGCGCTTTCTCTAGGTTGAAGTGCGCAGACCCTGTTGAGCTGGACGAAACAGAATCTCTGCGATCAGGCCCTACAGAGATCTCCTTCAGGATAAACTCCGTTCCCGTGGTCCCGGATGTAGTTGGTCTAGCAGACACAGGGGTCCTTTCTGAAGGCGGTATTGGCGAGCTAGCATTAGATTTCTGGATCGTGCGCAAGGAAGGCTTCTCTCTGGTCCCGACGCTGGCTTGCCTGAGGAGCGTAGCCGTAGCTACTCCGGCTTGGTGAGTAGAATGTCGAGACACATCATCGTCAGATTCGCCGTCTAGATATGTGCCTAAGATCTCTGATTCTGCTTGTCCCGAGTACCAGCTAGGTGGATACGGTCGTGCAGGGCCGTAGTGATCTTGTGAAATGGTTGGGCTGTCTGGCAATTCCTCTGGAATAGGCGAAACCGATGAGGCGCGGTTTCGCGCCACAGGCACTGGAGGAGCAAGACTAGCGGCCTTTTTCGGAGCGCCCCCTGGCGCAACATGTTGCTGAGGGGGAAGCGGATGGGGAACTGAGGGAAGTTCGGTGATGGACGAGACAGTGGAAACCCCTGACTGTCGGAAGAGGTCGTCTGTGGCGACGGAAACGCGAGGTGTTGAGCCTGCAACACTGTCGGGGCTAGGCGGTCGAGGGATGGGAATCCTGATGGCAGGACGCGGGCCTGGTTGGAGTGGGAATGGCTGCGAGAAGGAGGGGACTGGACGTTTGATGTTCAGAGGGCTGGGTGCTGGTGGAACATCGGACATGCTTCTCTCCGAATAGACTGAAGGAGACGGGCAATCCGGCCGGGGCGGGCGCACTGGCGGAGGCCCTTTTGGAACGACCAAGCTTGCCTGAGGGTTGGCCAGATTGGGTGGCAGAGGAGGGTTGTCGGGCAGAGGCCATTGTGTCATATGGGCTGGATTGATTCGAAATGAAGGCTGCGCATCTGGTGCTCTCTCAGGACGCTTTCCAGCCTGAAGCATTTCCCGCGCTCGCTTGACTGATCCTTTCCGTGCGACGTCTCCATCTGGCTGGGGCCCGGAGCCTGCGTTTTCAGCTTGGGGATCCATGTGATATTGGTGTTAGATTGTAGAGATTCTAACAGTCATAGGATACTCTTGCACAGTACGCGAATATGGTCGGTTAGCGCATAGGATGGAACTCGATCAAGTGTTGGTAGTGGAGAGATCTTTCTTCAACACCGGAGAGTTGATCGATGAGCGAAATCCAGCTCGACTGGGTATGTGACAGAAGTCAAAAGCAGATGCAGGAAGATAGCAGAGCAAATCCGAAATAAGCCAATTTTTCAAACTGTCGGACGCCGTGCAACAGTCAAGGCTTAGAAAGCAATGGGCTCAGAATTCAATCAAATGAAAGTGGTTGACAATAAGAGTCGCAATGGCACTCAATGCCTCTGGAGGGAATGAGTAAGTTGATGCTACAATCTCAGACATCGTAGAGAGCTAAATCAGAAGCTTGCATACCGCACAGGAGAAAAAAAGGTCTTTTTGTTCAAAAGAAGAATGAAGGAAGGTTGACCCAGGTCAAGGAAGTATAATATCAGACCCCAAAGTCTCAGCGAAAGCTTTGGCTGTCCGTGAAACCCCTGAGCGCATCGTTAAGACACTTGTTAGTTACACCTGACCACTGGGGAAAAGCATTATTTTCGGACTTACGGAGTCATAAAACAGAATAAAAAGGAATGACAAGGAATAAAAAGAAAGAGCTTCTAGCCCTTACTTGGGGGGAAAGGAGCGAGCGACTGGAAAGTAGAAAGAAAGAGAACAACCCCAGTGTCGCGTCAAGACAGACTCAGTCCTTTGGGCGATAACGCCTCTCACACGGTTGGGAAAAGCAAGGCCAAGGGTTTTCCAGCACCCCGGCGAACCAAAAGTCAGACGTTGATATTAAAGTGCTTCATTTCCGTCCTATGCGCAGGCATTAGGACCGGATAAGGGCGCAGACGTTTTAGAGTCGGACCAATTCAGTCGCAAGTGGAGTTGATCCAGCGCCAATAGCGCGGGGACAGGCACGGAAAGCCGTTTGTGATAATGCTGGCTGTTAAGATTTAAGAGACCCAGCACGCGAAGCCCAGCCTCCCACGTAAACAATGCATTTAACAGGTGGTTGACCAAACATCCTGAGCTGAAGCCGCGTCGTTTGGGCGACAGTCAAGGTGACGAATAGTATCCCCTACCACGGCCATCCAACCTCATATGCATGATCATTCCCTGGTTTCCCATCACCATTCCGGCGTACGGAGTCTGCATGCAGACGGCAAGCGGAGTCCCATGAATCGCAATGCCATGCTACAGCGGAAGGGGACAGGGTAGGCGAGGGCCGTAGATTGGCTGGAAAATGAGGATACTGAATAACCGGAGAAGCTAAAAGCTGGCGGGTCTGGACCCGACCTTGACAGTGCGCAAGGCCATTGGTCAGGAACGGAATGACCAAGAGGATGGCGGATGAACTAGGTCTCACCTTGAGCAGGAGTACCACTCCTCTGCGGCCCTGCGATTTCAACATGAAACCCTCGACGAAGCTCCTCCCGTGTGCAGCGACCAATAAACGAGCCCAACAAGCAAGCGAGGCCTGGTCATTCAGCGCAGACCATCCGCGAGTTGCACCTGATCCTGGCTCGGGTAGCTCCACTGCATATCAGCGCCTTCAAACTAACCGAGTCTCACGACCGTTATAGATAGGTGATAGTGACGAAGCGAGAAAACTCAATCACTTTCCCGGTCACCCATTTCCTTCGACTTTCGGAATTGAAGGAAGGACACACGTAGAGACCAGCAGGTGCGCCGTTGTTCACTAGCACTCTTAGATCGTAGAACCCGTCTCATTGTCCGTCGGGAGGAAAACTCGTTGCGGTTTAGTGAGTGAGTCCCGGAGATTAAAAGCGCAATAGTCGGGATACGGGAATAGATTAAGCGGGTTAGCATCGTATGAGGGCCTGCACGGGCAGTGGGCGGGTTAATAATAGTATCCTCCTATTTTATTTCATGACCTGGAGACTGGAGAGTAGTCTAGAAGAATGAGCGAGATGGCTAAGAGATCCGTCCGTGAGCCAAAGAGGCAGAGTGACAGCGAAGGGAGGAGAGGAAAGACTTTGGAAACAGACTGGGATGCGAGGCTCAACGGCCGGTTCCAGATAGGAACAGCCATCCTGCAGCCACTGCTGCAAGCCTGCAACAACGAATCCCGTTTCCACTTCAGAAAAGCCGACGGATTTCTGACAGGGGAGTTCGTTGGTACCTTAATTTTGATCATATCCTTGGTCAATCTGTCGAAGTCGCAAAAATTTGGTTCCATCCATAACAAAGTGGGTATCGCTATGGAAAGGGTGTAGTTTGTCAACAACTACTCTCCGTACTCCATACTACTATCCAGTTAGTATACCCGCCCATCTGGTAAGTAATGAAAAGCTCCCTGTCCGAATGCGCTGGACCTTCCAAGGCAGAATCGAATAAAAATAGACTCTGGGGATATGTACCGAAAGTGGGTGCATCTGTTCTTCTATCCATATTTTTATTTCATTATCAACTGCCGTAGCTTGCATGTAGTAGTCTATTTATATGCACAGGTCTAGATTTTACGATATTGAGCAGCTACTGCCTCAGGCATGATCCTTGCGACATGCTGGAAGATGACCCCAACTTGAGCCATTCTATTGCTACAACCACCACCTTACTTCTGGCGCATGGTAACCTAGAAGAGGACCCTGCGAGCACAATCAGGCTCCCTCACACCTGGCCAGCTCACTCCGCACTCGATTGATTTCCTTCTCCACAATGTGCATCTCAACGATGACACCAGCAAGCTGGGGTAGGCGACTCTCAACAGCTTCGGCGAAAGACTTCTGGGCGCTGCGAAGATAGGGGGACACCAGAATCCCGTACCAGTGGATTGGGTCTGAAGATCGGAACTTCTTCTTTTTCGAACGCTTGAGCTTCATATCCGCATCGGGGCCTGTTTGAAGGGGCTCAGATGTGGTCGAGGTTTCACCAGCTTGGTCATCTCCGTCTTCGTGTTGTGGCCGATCTTCCTTAGGCGAATCGGCGTCTAATTCGGGCTTATCGTCCGTCTCGGAATCGTCCTCTGGGTGTTGAACGGTAACTGATTCAATCTCGAATATACTAGATTTGGAATCGCCATTGTCGGTAACATTCGGCGATGAGTTGAGCGTCTCTGTTGTGTAGCGTTCCTCAGCCGGGTCGGTAGGAGATTGTAGAGTCCTGTTCAAGTCGAAACCATTTAGCACCGTCTCTTGGGGAGGGTCAAACATATACCGGACTCACACTCTCTTTGTCGCCTTCATGCGCTCATCATAGTAATCTGCCCCATAGTGTCGACCAGGTGGACAAGTATAGTTGGCTTTGGCAAGAGAGAAAAATCCCTAGTGCTGGTCTCAGTATCGCTTACCGCAACAAAGCCACATCATCGTATGACGAGATGACTTACCGAAGAGAGCTTCGACCCTAGCTCAGCTTGCAGCTTTTGATGCTGATCTAAGAGGTGCAGATACCGCTCTAATAGATTGTCCAACGACTGGATCAAGTCCCCGGAGGCATCTGCTACAGGAGCTCGCTTGGGTTCGGAATCCGGAGCTGGTGAAGCTGAACGGGAGGCAGGCGGAGTGGGGATTTGCGCCATTGGGATCTGAAGGTGATCACAGCGACCGATCTGCAGCGCAGGGCCACTTTATTCAGCAAGGAAACAGTCAATTGTAGGTGAAGGCTTCAACCGTGGTTGTTGACGAAGAGCGGAGCCATTCTGGAAGCCGAGGGGAAGAAGATCCCCCGTGGAGGTCGGCCGGCGAGTCCGATAACTCCGTCATCGCGCCTCCGAGCCCAAAAGCAAAAGAATTTCCCGGAGAGCCTGCCAGCGATTGTCTCTTCAACGCTCCGCTTGCATCCCCATCAGGAAGCATCCGTTTTTCTGTCATATCCTGCTTGTCAGAATAACCCCCTTACGACTGTTGTTGGGATAGAAGTTTTGATCCCAGTTGGTTGTTGGAAGCGACCCCGACTCTTAACCGGTACGCCACCTGCTCTGCGTTGTCCGAGGGTATCCCAACCCTGCTGCGAAAAGCCTCTCGGAGTTGGACGTCCTCGGTCAGGACGGCTCGGGTTGCTCCTCTTTGGGTCTCAAAAAGCTGACGCGAATAGCATCGCCTAGCTGTACTCCCTCGTTAGCGGCCCAGAACCGATTATAAATCCAGAACTAGTGCATCTGGTATCGCTTCTAGCATCATCATTTCCGGCTGTTCTCTCTCTTTCGTCCTTATCATTTCAATCATACAACTTTTATAATCGCATCTCTCCACTCAAAGTCGCCCATCATGTCTGTGCCGACCATGCAGCGTGAAACGGCCTTCCAGGTCCGGTCCTTGGTATGCCCTCCCTGCTAGAACTAGATTGCGCAAAATCTCTCCGTTCCTTAAATTGCGATGGCATCAGGTCTAATCAGTTCTTTCATACGGACAGTTCCGCTCTTTGCTCCGTCAATCTTCCCAGTTCTCGAACTACAACTTCCGCGAGTATGCCCGCCGGCGCACGTTGGATGCCTTCCGTGAGCACCAGAAGGAAACCGAAGACCGCCGGATACAGGAGTTGATCCAAGATGGACTACAGAACTTGCGGATGATGAAGGTCAGTATATTTCACAGATGGACGTGACTGGATACGCCCGCGTTTGCCTCACTACGCAGACCGTGTGTTTTTGAGTCAAGGCGGGGGTCGACGCTAGCGAACGAGCTGCTAATACTTCTGCAGAGGCAAACAATTATCAGTCAGTTCTACCAGCTGGATCGGTTGGTTGTTGAGGGTCAGAAGACTGTAAGTATCTATGGAGCTTGTCTCTGATTGCCATGAAGCTGACCGGTTGATAGGGTGAGCAGACTGGCACGGAGGGGAACATTGTCCGCCAGAAGGATACTGGGTAAGATAGACCCTTCGTTATCTACTTTTTGGCCAATATTGACGTCTATATAGCTGGGACTAAACGATCGACGGGGATCATTTGTCTTTCGCAGCGAGAGTACGGAGTTGAGGGGAATCCAGCACCAACACGATTGCAATATCATTTGAGGCCATTTGAGCCGATGGCCCGAAGATGAAGGGATAGCATAGATCGGAGGGGTCCTGTATTTTTATTGAAAGCCACTGCGCTTCAGGTAGCGATTCTTACTCTTACTCATCTGGAATACTATTCTTCGCTCCCCATTAGCCCGAATTCCATCCCATCTGGAGCTGTAGTCAATAGTAGTCCTGTTCATTCTAGGTGAGAGTTCTGAGTGACCCAAGTCACGTGCGGGGGCGGCGGCGCGGCCGATTCGCTGCGATCGCATCGCGCTGCTCCGATCAACCATCAACTCCAAAACAGCCTCGTTCTCCAGAAGAGACCCTTTCTCTTTCAATCGGCAACCACACCCAGCTCCGTAGATTCACTGGGTGAGGGGCCCTCTGCCGTTTTCCTGATTATTCTCCGAAGAGTGAGACTGCAGGTCCGGCGCTCATCATGCCACCTACTGTAAGCTTCTTGCCGCGAGCCACGATCCCGACCCCGTTATCGATCAACAAACCATTGCACTGAAGCTTGCGAATTCAGTATAGAATCATGCCATCGCTGATATATACTTACAACCTTCCAGTTTAGATCCTCTCGCTCTGGTCGCCAATTCGGTGATGGCGCCAACCGTAACAGAAGTCAGATCGATCACGATGTGTTCGAGGGGCTTCCTGTACGACGCTGGACACGTCAAACTCAGACCATCTCGCAAGTCCCCAAGTCCGAAGGCACAGAAACCGTCGTGCAGGGTCCCGGGGGGAAGTCAACCATTCCAGAACACCCAATGCCCCGAGACAGTCACCTGTTGAGTCCTATGAGCAGAGCCCTCCTGCGAGCTGCGCGAGCCGGATGCATCTATATCCGTCAAGCGTCCAAAGACTCCGAAGATGAAGAGAAAGAAGCGACCGATGGGGAGGAACAGCCACTTGTCCAGAGCACCGAACGCAGTTTCGTCACGCGCAAGTGGTCCGCCGTACCGAGACACCTCGAATCATCAGAAGTCGATTTCCTCGCCAAACGACGACCGGGTCTACCCTCTTTATACGGTGCTACTGCTGCGTCTACGGATGGAAATAATGCTTCTGCGCCGATGAGGAGGACCAAGTTCAAGAAAGTGGACCCGGCGACCGGAAATATCTCGATCTACGAAGCATGGGTACCGGAGGGACACAAGATTGAGGGAGAGATCACTGATGGAGCTCGAGTTGCAGCTGAGAACAGCGCGGTCACTGTGACCCCTGAGGCGCCAGCGCCCGGTACGGTCATAGAGGGAGTTGGGGTTGTCAACGCCGAGGGTGTGGTAGTCGCAGATACGAACTCTGCAGCTGTCATGACTCCTCCAAAAAGGCGGCCTCCTCCCCCCAAGCGCAAGGCGAAGGGCTTTGGAAAAGGACGGAGAAAGAAGGTCATGTTTGCTCCTGGCGATGGCGCGGATGCCGCCACGGTCCACGGTGCCAATGGCTCCGGAGTGGATGGCGCTGCAGAATATGCCAAGGATGGGGATGCGTCACGGTTGTCTGGTGATCAGAATGGACAGGAAGAGGACGATGAGGAGGGTGAGGAAGGTGATGAGAGCGACGAGGGTGATGAGTCTATGCTAGAGGCGAAGACTCCGGAGACTCCAGTTCCGCGTCCCAGCACTGAGCCGCCGACCGACTCGACACCTGTGCCTGCACCGGCACCGGCAACTGAACCAGCTGCGACTGCTACAGCTGATTCCACAGATACGGCGCTGCCAACCCCTGAGGCTCCCTCAGCTGTCCCGCCCGCTCAGCCAGATCAACCAACAGTCGCTGCTGAACCTCCATCACAAACTGCCACTAGCCAGCCCACATCAGAGGCCCCCGAGCAGAAGGAAGATGTAGAGATGACCGAAGCTTACCCCTCGATACCTGGTCCTGAGGATAGTGTATCAGTTCCAGCTACTCAACAGCAGGGGCCCGCTCATATCGCTGAAGATGTTCCGACCTTGCCAACCCAGGAAGCCCCTCAACCTCCCGTTGCAGGAACATCGCCAGTCGTGCCAGCTTCAGAGCAGCATGTCAATGAAGTGTCTGCAGATGAACCAGCGCAGCCAGGTAAGACGACTACTGATACTGCTCAGCCGCCGACACAGAATGATCAGATCATGGATACGACTATGGAGGATGTTGAACCTCTCCCACAAACCGCACAGGATCAAGCACCAGTGGAACAGCCGGCGGAACAGGCGGTCGAGCAACCAGTTCCTGAGAAAACAGCTCCTCAGCCTAATGAGGCTACCGCAGAGAACAAGGAAATCGACCTACTCGGTACGTTGGAAGCGAGTTTGAGCCAGCCGCCGGCCGAAGAACGAGGTGACAATCGAGGGACGGACGTCGAGATGGAAATGGATGTAACTCCCAACGTCGAGCAGCCTCCTGCTACGGAAACAGCTGGGCCTTTTGCAGATAAGACAGTGGAACCTGAGACGCAGCCAGCAGAGGACACCACCATGGCTGCAAAGATTGCCGCTGAACCAGCTGCAACCGAACAAGGCGAACAGCCCGCTGAACCGCTCAACGAGCAGCATACCGAACAACCATCTGAAGCACCTGCACCGCAGCACATTGAGCAAGTTCCTGAAGCCCCAGCAGGAAAAGTGGAAGAACAGGCGGGCGAGTCAGTCTTGGAGCAGCCCGTGAAGTCGGAATCACCTGCTCAGCCAGAGCAACCTATGCAACCAGAACCACCTGTTCAGCCAGAACAGCCCATGCTGGAGGAGCCTGTACAGGCAGCTGAACCTGTACAGTCAGAGCAGCCGGGGCAACCTGACCCACCTATCCAGCTAGAGCAGCCTCTTCAGGCGGAGCCTGTAGAGCCAGTGGAGCCCGCTCAGTCAGAGCAGCCGGAACAAACAGAAGAACCCCAGCAGTCTGACCAGCCTGTGCAACCAGTACAGCAAGAGCAACCCAAAGAACAAATGACATCACAAGCTCCTGAGGAAGTTGCAGATCCCGCAACCCATACTGCAACCGAGCAGCCCGAGCAGGCACAGACCGAGCAGACGCTTGCTGAGCAACCATCAGAGCCACAGGCAGATGAGCCGCCCAAAGCACCAGAGGAGCATGTTCCCGTTAACGCCGAGGAACCAGCGGCTCCAAAGGTAGAAGAAGAAGAAGCAAACGTCGCCCCACCTCAGCAAGCAGAGGAAACCCAGCCACCTAAAGAACCTACGCCACCCGCCTTACCTGCTCCAGAGGAACCACAGCAACAGGCAGAGCCAACACCGACACCACAGCCCCCAGCTGAACAAATCTCAGCTGAGGAAAAACCAAGCGAAGAAACTCCAGCTGAAGCAGAATCCATGGAGCCTGGGCCTATCCCTGAAACCAACCCTACCCCAACCGAAGCCCCCTCTATCCCAATCATCCCCGAGACTGTGCCTGAGCCTACCCCCGAGCAACCAGCCCAGGAGACGACCAAACCCGAGGAGGCCGAGCAGCAGGAGCAACAACCAACCGGTACCAACACAGCATGAGATACCTCATGCCCATATTCAATAAACAAGACAGGCGGACACGCTTAGAAGACATACATGTCTTTTGTTTTCTTTTTCTTCTCCTCTTCTTTCCCTAGAACCAGAAATTCTACATCTACCCTACAGTTCAGGCGCAGCTAGGAAACGGTGCTATGGCGTGAAATCAGGAAAGCCCGGGATGAATCATTTATCTACTTATCTATCATGACTGTGAACTAAACATACACGGTATATGGCCTGGCCATTCGGCTTATTTTTTTCTATATTTCTTATTTTTCTCTATCATTGTATCATAAGGAGGTAGTATATTTTTTCTTCTCATAAAGAACTGAACCTTTTCCGTAGCGTATTACATTACACATGGCATACACAATAGTACAATTCTCATCGCTTCTCAACCGGCATTACGGTACTACTGAGCTCTGATTACGCATGCATATTGTAGATAAATATACGTAGTAATAATAGTGTCCTTGATACCCACCCCTAAGTAAGTACTCCGAAGAGAAAACTGAAAGAATCGCGTACTCAATAACTGAAGAAAGATTCCCCCGTGTGCTCTACTAGCATTACTACTTACAATTGATTCAATCTATCCTGTGTTTTACCAATTCCGTAGTAATTATTATTATGAGCAAGACCCAATAGATACATTAGCTGTTTTAGTATTCGGCGCTTGTTAATTTCAAGCGGAAGAAGTTGAGTTGCTTAGTCGCCGTATAACGAGTTATCGACTACTAATGATGTCATGAGCTACAACACTGGTATACTCGGATGCTATTATATGTATACAGAAGAATGTTAGCTGGACTGCTGAGTTGCATCATGTCTGAAATAAGTCGTACATGTTCGATCTTGAAACTTTAGGTAGAAGACGTGTGAATTGATATGAACTTCAGTCATGTTCAATGTAGAGTTCTACCTGCGGATATATATTCCACTGGCAGCCTACACCACCATCATGTCCGGCACCCCAACAACTAACTTATCGAAACATTAGTGTGCAATAATAATAGCAGACTAACATGCACGCAACAGATTAATCTGGAATGAATGAATATCCTAGTCTGACCAAAGAGGAATTGCTACTGAATCTTGTAGGCAGAAAAAGAGACAACAGGCTAGCTACACAGCAGATCCATACGAGACATAACAAGCAAACCAAAGTCAGGAAAGCACATACGCACGCGTCATCCGCGCATCAAACATTTCGTCCTAATCCAGGCCTGCTTCGTGAATTGATATGAGTTGACAGGAAAAGAGGAAAAAGAGACCAGAACCATTGCATCAAACATAACACTGGAGATGAGGGAGGATATAACAATAACAAAAGGGGGTGATACAGTTTGAAGAGCGCCATCGTAAGAGAAGAGAAAGACGGAAGAAAAGGAAAGAAGAGAAAAAGAAAATAATGGCAAGTAAGAAAAAAAGCAAACCGAAGCATCCAACAAATCCAGCAAGGATCATGGGAAGCATAGTGAAGTACCTACCTACCTACCTATCGCATTAGGGCCTAATAAGAGGGAAAAGCTGCCGAAATTATATCTCAAGAAAGAAAATAAAAGAGAAGAAAACAGAGTCTGTGGGCCAGAAAGCAGGTCCAGAAGAGCCCCAAAAGAAGAGAACAAACAAAGGGGTAATAAGTTGGAGTAAAAGTAAGGTTAAGCCAGAAGAGATAGATGGAGGATTCGGTTCACTACAGATAAAGGTGGTCGTCCAAGACTCCATCCAAGGGTCCCTGAAGAGCAAAAGCTGTGCTCTCCTATGATTCCAGAGTGATGGCGCCTCGAAGCAGCCTGGACCGATCACTTTTTACTGCTTTTCATGGCTGCGGTTCCCGTGCGCTTCGACGCGCTTTTGGACTTGAGATTCTGTTTGGGTGCTTGCTGGGTTTTCTTCTGAGCCTTGTTCGCGCTGGTCTTATGATCTGCCTTCGTATCGTCCTTTTTCGTCGGCTTCTTCCGTGGGTTTGTACCTTTGGCTGCAGCGAGGATTTTCGCTTTGGTGGCGGCAGAAGGGCGGCTCAATTTCGACGATGATGGAGCGGCATCCCCAGCCTTGCCTTTCGCCGTCTGAGTTGTCTTCTTGGGCACTGTGGCCCTTGCCTTGACCTTCGTGGCCTTGACCTTAGGGAGCTTGATGTTACTCTTTCCTTTGGGCGCATTCTTCTTTGCTGCTGTTTTCTTCGTCGGTGATTTCGCTGTCTTCGCGGCCTTCGTGGCCTTCGCGGCCGTTTGCTTGACAGGACTGCCTTTCTCCTTCTTGGCCTGCTTCGTTCGAGAAGCAGTGGATTTCGAGACAGTTGCACGGGCTCGCGAAACTGCCTTCTTGACGCCGGACTTGATCGACTTGGCTACCGCAAGTTTCTGTCTCTTGTTGGCGCGCGAGGATGATTCGTCGAGCGTCTCTCCAGGCTTGCGCTTGGTGCCGGCTGCCTTGCCATTTGCCCGTTTGTTGGCAGGTTTCTTCGCTTTCTCCACCTTCTGCTCTTTCGCACGTTGAGCCTTCTCCTTGGGCCTCGGGCCCAGAATGCCACGGCAATTCGATGAGCCACATCTGCATTGCTGAACATTCTTCTGCGAATAGGGGCTAGAATGCTAGAGTTAGTTTTGATTATGGGGGGTTAAGTTCCGCAGGGAGGTCAACTCACTCGAAGTTGTAGTCATAGGTCAGTTCCTCACCCGTCATGATGCCACGATCGCCAGCGAAGAGAGCCATGCGCGGTTTCCCAGCGACGGTCCACTTCTCCATCCGACAGTTGGGCTCACACGAGTGATTGACGAAGCGGGCAATGGAGCCTCGAGTGGCATCAATGATCATATTTTGATCAAAGTACATTAAATAGTAGCACTGAAGCGCCGTTAGCGATGGTAAGCCATGGGAGAAACTGTAACTTGGACCGACAAACCTCGTTATGCTTATAGATTGTCCGCATGCGTTTCTCACACTCCGTCTGTGTGATAATCTCACCCGTATACTCCACAATAATCTGGTTGGGCTCAAACGTGCGGTTGCTCCGAACACCGTACCCACGATCCGCCGTTTTGATGACTTCCACGCCGATGTTGTACTTGCCTCCAGCCTTGGTCCTTTGCTTCAGCTCCTCGAAACTGCGGTTGCCACACTCCTCACCCACCCCGCAATTGCCTTCATCGCACTCGTAGAACATGTACCGGTTCTGACATTCCTCGTCGCAGCCTGTTTCGGGCGTGCACATGCACTTGGACAGCTCACAGTGCTTGTTCGCCCGCCATATACTGGACGCCTCACCCACAAAGACGTCTAGAGCCCGTGTTAGCAATAGTAATTTTGCATCAGTAACGCGCAGGATACCTACTTTTATTGGTCTTTCTCCATTCGTCCGGTTTGGGCTGACCGGGAGGCAGCGGCGAGAAGATGTCATAAGGCAGTTGAAAGTCGCGTCCATTCTTCAAGAGTCGGTCGCCTGCAAACATCGGCAACGGCAGGAGTTTCCGTTGAGACTGAAGGTGAGGCTCAGTCTGCGGTTGACTCTTCCGCCTACTCCTATTCCTGCTCTGAACCGGCGGAGAGTCGGTATGTTCTTGCCCGGTGTACAGACCATGCGCCAGCCATAGCTTCCGCTTAAAGCGTGGAGCTGGTTCGGCTGGGGCGGGTTGCTCCTGCGGCGATTCCTCCGTAGATTCAGTCTTGGAAGGGAGATCACTTTCCGAGACCCGTCTCTTTTTGGGAGCTGGAGCATTCGGGGTAGGAGCGGGAGGTTCCTCCTTGGGCGCGGCAACATTTCGCGGCCGTAGACTGGCCCGTCGATTCGGACCAGTGCTCTTTTCTACCTTATCACGCGAGCGTTTTCCCAAAACGCTGCTCGCCCGGCCAACCAAGTCAGAAGCCCTGTCAAGTATGCTTAACCGGGTTGACCGACGTAGTGACTTGCGACGTTCAGGTTTGGCAGGCGTCGAAACCTTTTCTTGATCCTTGTTGTCTTCCCGGGTCAACACCTTTTCCACGCGCTTTCGTAACGTCCGTTGTGGTAGAGACATGCCGAGATCGCTGGGTTGCGGTTCCTGCGACGATTTGGAGACGGGGGTATCTGGCGCCATTGGGTGGTCGTCACCGTCGTCCTTATTCTGGGGAAGTGCTGTCTCGCTCCATAAGGCGGTTTCCATGACCGCTATGCTGTGCCGGAGGTGGGAAGAGGACTTGGACCTCGTCCTCTTCACCTCCGTAGCCTCTACCGCATTGGCCAGGACATCACCGGAGGGCGTAAGATCACTTTCTTCCGCCGGAGAAGGTAATCCATGGTTATCAGCGTCCAAATGTTCACCGAGCTGGACTGCCCCTCGTAAAGAAGCGCGTGTTACACGTGTAGATCGTCGGCGTAGGGTAGGTTTCTCGTCGGTGGACGCGTTGTCGTTGTTGCTGGAGGTTTCGGAGCGACTATTTTCGGGGGTAAGGAGTTGTTCGGTATATTCGAAGGCCATTGTGCCCTCGAGGTGCTCGTGCGTGTGTTTCTTGAGGTCCGAAAGGGTTGCGGGAGTCGCGGGAGACGCGCCGGAGGAACCAAGTCGACCTTCCATCCCCAAAGGGCTGCGGGAAAAGGATATGCGGTGAGGGAACTAGGTTTTGGTACGAGTGGCAGGACCACCAAACAAGTCGGATAAGTTGACAGTTCCAGGGATGAGTTGCTTGGAATTTAACGCGGGGGGAGGTGGATGGGTGGTTGTCAACTCCGGGGGGAGGAGGTTGACCTGGCGTGCTGCCAATTGTATGGGGGGTGAGAGAGGGAGAGAGAGGAAAGGTGGTCAGTGGTGCTCTCCCTAAAGCAGGATAAGAGCCAGATATCGGTGGTGAGCCTTATACCTCACTGTTCATATCTTAACCCCGGAAGCGGGATGGACGGCGTGAAAAAGCCGACACAGAGAACGTGTTTGAATGCTTGACCGGGGTTGAGGAGAGGATCATGGACAAGGGAAAGGGGGAAGAGAAAAGCAGGGGAGAGAAGAGGAAGAACAGCGAAGAGAATAAGGAAAAGAGAGAGAGAGGGTGCGGAGAGAGAAAGAGAGAAAGAGAGAGAGAGAGGCCGTAGTATCGTCAGCAACCCCCCCCGACGACGGCGCCGCGGAATGCACTCAGAACCAGTGCCAGGAAGTCAGGAAATTTCCTCGTCTCTTTGTCGGCCCCCTCGTTTCACCTTCATTTGGTCTCTCTTCTCGGGGTTCTGCCCAGGATTCTACTTGCGACAAGCCCCAGCTTTGTTCTCTTCCAATCCCCGCCTCGCGCATCTCGGAGACAGGTCTCCTACAACTCGGACACTATTCTTCGCATCTACTATGAGGCATATTAACGCCAGCCTCGGGTATTCCGGGCTCACCTCTTCGGGTGCCTACGCTCCTTTGGCGCCAACGGCTATCTAATTCTGATCTCCTTGTTCTATCTCTGGTCCAGAGTCTGGATATTGTACATAGCCCTAAATCGCCTCCCCCCGGATATCATGTGTAACCTGATCTGCCGCAACAGGATCAACTACAGACATCCAATAGACGCACGCGTATATATAGTAGAAGGTGGGGAACAATATGGAAAAAGGAATAAGAAAAAAAAATGAAAGAAAGAAAAAAAATAGAATATCGTGAAGGGAACGTAGCCAACGGCTGCTTCATACGTGCAACTCGCTCGAAATCAAGACATGAACAGACAGTAGGGTGGGGGTATGTCAACGTATATCCGGGGAGCCCAATTGGTTCAAAGAAAGTATGGCAAGGTGGCGGTAACATCCATTAAGATCTTACTATCTTGGAAAATGGTGAAGAAGAAGAAAAAGCAAAGAAGGAAGAATGGCCCCTTAGGGAGCAAGAGGGAGAATCATACGAAATGGAGGTGAGGGGTGGAACAGCGAGGTCAAAATAGGACCATCACCACCGTTCACTATTGGGGTTGAGAAGGAGGAGGCACTTGTTGCATCTCAATGTCGTTTTGGAGCTCGACATTTCGAGGGAGATATTTGCGCTTCATCGTGCTCAGGCGCTGGTCTCCTTCCTGATAAGGCTGCTTAAACTGCATATACATGGGGGGCCGTGGCCGCAGAAAAACGGACAGCCAGTTCTGTAACACATTGCCCTGCGTGAAGGGCCGATGGCGGTCGACTTTCGCAAACTTGTGCGAGTTCAGATATTCCCTGGTGGTCTCGCCCCGACCGACCAGGAAGAGATGGTAAGCCCATAACGAGGCCGGGTATGGTGCGGCAACCGCTCCGTAGATCACCATAGCCCAGGGCACTCTCCACTTATCAATGGCTGTGCCAAAGCTGACATGTTCTCGTGATTTGTACACCATAATGTGTGCGAGACTGGCCCCAAGCAAGAACAGAGCAAGGAGGGTGGAGGACGCCACAAAGGTGAAGAAGTACCGGTAGTTACGGCGACCAACGCAGTTGTTGAGCCACACGCAGTGATGGTCAAGGGTCTCGACACAGTTGTCGCACACCCGGCAATGGTAGCAGCGGGGAGGACGCCAGATGCAGCAGGTCTTGCAGTACTTCACAGGCACGTCCATGGCTGCAACGTCGGATGTCGCCAGCTTCACCATCACCCAGTCGTTGGTCGGTGGGCCAATGGCCAACGGATCATCTGCTGGATCCGGTGGTGGCAGCTGATGAAGATTGCGCGGTATAATCTGGAACGGACTGGTTAAAAAATTGGTGCTGCATTGTCTTATTCGGAAATGTGCCTTACCCCAGGATCAACGACTGAAGCGTGGATAAATGACGAGAAGCACAAGTAGAAGAGATAAGCGAACACGATGGGAAGGGCGGGCGAAATATTGTGCCAGAGCCAAGGACCCCTATGCACCGTTAGCTATTCGAACGCACAGAGCGAGAGAAGGAATGAGAAGGAATACTTACGAATACGCGAAGAACAGAGCCGTAGGTACAAGCACGAAAATTGCTGTAGCGATATTGACGGGCTTATCCCTGGAGTTCTGAAGCCTTCCCCGGCCGAAGAATATGGTGTTCCCAACGAAATACTCGTAATTTTTGCCCAGACGGCCTTTGCTTGCGCCAGTCTGAGGAGTCTTGTCGATTGATCCAGGGGTAGAGCCGGCAGACGAAAGCCTCTCATGTGCCCGTACGTCACGGCTACTATCAGGTCCCTGATTCCTGTTTTGCAGAGAGAGGAAAGAAAGCGTCGACCGGTGGGGGCTGACAGGTTCATTCGAGCCATGATAATTTCCCCCTAAGTTGAGATGAGGTTGTTGAATCTTATAAGCCCTCTCCCTGTCGTAGAGAAGTTTGGCGCTTTCGCCCTGACTCCTCCCCGTGGTGTTCCCGATAGGACTAGCATTCGAGGTGTTGCGATCAGGGATGATGGGGTCCGTGAACTCGGTGCCTCTCGAAGGAGGAGCTTCTTGCTCTGTCGGAGGAATAGACCCTTGTGGTATCGTGCTATTGGAAATGAAGCTCTGCCTGTTCTGACTCGTATGATCATTCCATTCCTCCGACGTGTCGGTCATGGTCCCCTTTGTCATAGGCCGACCTCGATGAGCCTGGAGTCGTTGAGAAGACATAGGGCGGAAGAAACCTTGCGCGGCGAGCGAAGGAATGTGTGATCGGCTCTGCTTGCTACTAGAACTCCCTGGCCTATTTGTCCATTGACTGGTCGATGTGATAGAGCTCCTGGCCGGCGGGGGTCCTCGTCGAGGAGCCGACGCTCGGGACTGCGGTGGATGCGACGAAACTCCGGTATATGTCTGGGATTGTTCTCCATCATCTGACGCCATGTCCGTCACCCGGGACGAGATTCCTCCCACGGAAGGGGGTCGCGGGATACCAAGGACATGTTGCGGGGGCGCCGAGGCAGGCGTGTCGCTGGTCTCCGAAATCGCGGAAGATAGAGGCATGTCGTTGGGTGCGGATGAAAGTTTTCGACTCATATATCACAGCAATCTAACATATTGTGGCCAGACAGGAATGAAGCGATTCGGATTAAGTGGACGGAACGTTGTCTCTGTGATCACGGGGCGCGGCGAAGTTATCGGTAGGAATAAAGTGAAGGAGTGACGAAGAAAAGAAAAGGGTGTATAATGAGGTAGACTGGTAATAAGATGAGGGAAAAGAATGTAAGCAACCTATATTGGACAGTGCTCAGTTAGCTTCATTTAAAGGACGGGATCCAGGCCGGTTTCTCCCCCTGTCGGCAGGCGGGAAGGGAGAAAGGTCCAACGACGAACCTTGGAGATGAAGTTGCGGTGATTGCAAGACACGCGGATCACGTCACATCACGGTCGCAAGCTGAAACCCAAGACTTGCGATGGCTGAAGTGAGGATAGAAGACCCCAGACACCTCAGAGCCGGGCAAGTGGATGTGGCATGCGCAGAGCAAACACGAGGGTTTATCGCAATCGATACGGTATGATGACTGATTATTGGGGGGAAAGCCTAACGAACTAATAATCAGACCAGCTTAAGTTTAGTCTCGGAGCTAGGCAGTCGGTCAGGCAGTCAGGCATCGAAGAAGAAAAAAGTGTCAGGCCAACCACGCGGGCTGAGTCAGCAGCCGACCGGAAGCTGGCCAACGAAATGTCACCTGATGATGCGCCGGCAACATCATACGTCCGACGCCCACCGATTCTCCCACCTCCTCCCTCAAGACCCATTCGAACCACCAACCCCCCACAGTCCTCGCAGACACACGTCCGCTCCTCGCAAACCCATCACAATGTCTTCAATTGCTGCTATGGCCTCCCGCCGGGCCTTCGCCCGCCAGTCCTTCCTTCGCGCTCCCCCGCGCCGCTTCTACAGCTCCAAGGTCGAGGAGGCTGGCCTCGACAAGGGCCCCAAGCGTGACCCCGAGCTCTACGTACGGACCCAATGAACCGATATCAATCAATTGTGATTGTTCGAATCTAATTGGTGAATTTAAAATTGTACAGGTTCTGCTCGGTGTCATGTCCGGTGCTTTCCTGCTTGCCGGATGGTGAATACTTTTACCCTTTTCCCCGATTTCTTTTCATAGTGTGTCAGCAATAGAACATACAATGCTCAATTGCGAAAAAAAAATTCCTGGACACTATTATGAATTCTAACAATGGGACTACTCAATTCGCTAACAATGAATTTTTTTCCCCAATGAATAGGTACTTCGGCAGAAAGCCCACCTCCGTGACCTCCGAGAGCAACGTCCGCATCGGCGAGAGTGCCATGCCCTGGGAGCAGGCCGATGAGAGTGGCAAGGTCTACAAGTACCAATACCACCCCCACGGTGACAAGAGCCAGCCCCTGCGCAACGCCCCCAGTGCCTTGAACACTGTCATCGTCCCCAACGTCACCCTGCCCGTGGTATTTACTGCCCCCCTCCGTCTCCAAGTGGTTGATATTCGCGACCAATATTCGTCATTGCCGACTAAATCACTAACAATCATGCTCTTTTTCTCTCTCCAGGACCTCCACGAGCGCTACAACAAGTACGGAAAGGAGGAGTGGGACTACTAAGTAGTCCGCCATCTGCAATTGCAGACAAGGCTGTGTTGAGATTCTAGGAAGAAAGAAGTTGAGGCAGGTCGGCGCTGATCGCTGTACACTAAAACTTGTGAAGACTAGAGTATGGGGTGAGACCGTTTTTACAAGACCACTGTGCATAGTTTGTTGTTTTGACGAGGTTCATTTGGAAGATTGTTTTCGTTGCGCTTACAACCAAGCTCCCCAATCCGTGATAAGACATGTACAATCAAGTAGGCCGCTAAATCCAGGAACAAGTAAGTAATCATGTACAAGAGTCACATTTCGTTAGACCAAAGTAGTAGGATGAGCAAGAGGGTGGAAAATGAAGCCAGTTATTGCTAGAAAAAGAAGTACAGAAGAAGTAGATGAGAACAGCCAAAGTATGAGAACCAGTAGTACAGCGATCCCTCACAGATGCTTCAGATCTATTCAAGATTTGGTCGCCTCGTTGACCTCGCTGGCCGGCTTGGGGTCAGGCGAGCCGCGCTGCTCCTGGGAGCTTCCTTGCCCGGCTACTGAAGCTGGGCCGTCCTCTGCAGCCTGAGGGGGCTGTCTTCCGACAGTTTCGGGATTCTGGCCTTCAACGTCGGGGTGGGGCGGGGCGATTTGACCGTCGATCATGTCGACAACACGGCCGTTCTCCAGGCGGGTCTTCGTCTCATGACGGCTCTCGAACTGAACCTTTCCCTCCTTCTTCAACTGAGCAACAAGTTCTTCGTCTAGCACGTTTCCGTGTTGATCACGGTATTCCACACGGGCCTTGGCGGTATGCCGAGCTCGGGGCGTGACAGCCGGTTCCTGGGGCTCCTCTTGCAGGACTTCCTGGTTCTGCTGCGGGGCCTGCTGCTGTGGTGGCTGTTCCATCACAACGGGAGGTGCTTGTGGCACCGACGCCTGAGTCGTTGGGATAGCCGGATGCGTTTCCACGATCTGGGTCACATACTGGTCAAGCTGTGATCATGTCAGTGCCTACAACATGAGTACCGGTTGCGGTCTCCGGGAGACTTACGCTAGTGTAGAATGTGTGGCAGTCAAAGTCCCAGCTGTCCAGGAGCTTTACACTGTTGCAAGCATCCTGTGTCCAGGGGTTGCCGTAGACTAGAGGCGAGTACAGCGTGAAAGTGAAGATGCTAATCGCAAGGAAGATACCGGCCAGTACTTTGCCGATAACAGGGCGAGATGGTATCCCAAGGCGCTGGACACGGTTGGCGAGGAAGTCGAATTCCTGGCAGAGGGCCATGATAGCGAAATAGAGGGCAGGGAAATAATGGTGCAGGAAGAGCTGTCGTGCCATGAGGTAGAAGGGGAAGTAGTGGAAAGCCCAGCCAAGTACGCTGGTACCAATTTCGTAGTCGAACCGCTTAAAGTTCACGTTGCGGTAGTCACCACAGCTCCGCTGCCAGCGAAGAACAGAAATTCCCTTGAAGATAATGTAGATAGCGATGGCAACCGTTGAAGACCACCAGATGAACGGGTTGCCCAGGAGGTAGACTTGGCGGTGATCCTTGCCCCAGAAGTTGATGCCACGGAGGAGGGTCGGCCAGGAAGGCGGGCGAGAGTCCCAAGCGTGCGATTCCGTCAAGCCTGCGTTGGTAATCCACATCACCTTCTGCAGCTCCCAGAACTTGCCGAAGAAACCGGGGTTCCTGTAGTTGACCTTTTCCCCATCTTCTGCTAGCATAGGGTGGCTGTTCGACTCAATGTACCAGATGCTGTTGGGCAAAGTAGCTCCTCTTGCGCAGGTCACCTCTTGCTGGTCGAAACCCCACTCGGGGAGCTTGACTTTGTGGGAAAACAGGACACAGTTGGTCATGACGTGCACCAGGCGGAACTTGGTTTGGATGGTCCGAAGTCTCTTCTTCGCCTCCTCGCCCTCAGACAAGGACTTCACAATTTCAACACGGAAGAGATCGTTTGCATCTCCGGGGAATCCATCGTATCCATATGCAGACACCTCAAATTGCCAATCCACATCTGTGACAGGAGGGCGCTCATCATGCGAGTGAATGCGTCTCCGAGTGATCAAGTGATTTAACCTAATCACAGCTCCGTCTTCGATATGCTCTGCGGTGATGTTGTCCCAGGCCAAGGGGCCCTCCACTGTTCCGTAGGGGCCAAGAGGCTGAGTCTGGTTCTCAAGGACGAAAATGTTGTTCTCATCCTTGTGGGGATAGAGCGTGATCTGCTGCTGCTTGCTTCCCGTGGGGTACATGTGGTTATGGGAATGAAGGTAGCCTCCTTGGGTGTTGAGATGACGGATGCTGACGCGAGAACCAAAGGCAACATCGGCGGGAACGTCCTGCATTCCCTTAGAGTTCAGAGTTGCTTGGAACTCAGACGACATGAATCCATCTCCATCACCGGGGTTGACAAGGCACAGGAAGTGGATTCCAAACATGGCGCAGTAGAAGCTGAGGGGGATGACAATGAGGCAGAACACGCGAGCAAAGAAATGCTTGAACCACAGGCGCTGTAGAATAAGAGGTTAGCCACCATCACATGCAGATTTAGAGATCAATAAGCACATACTGGTGTAACATTCTTCGGATCACCAAGCAGCACCCACAGTTGGAGAACGGTCAGTGACCCAACCCAAGCAACGGTAAAGAGTCCAACCCATTTGACGCTGAGGGTAGCTCCCAGAGAGAGGCCAGTCGCCGCGAGCCAGAACCACCAGGGTCCACGGAAGGAATGAGAAGGTCCCAATTCCTGTTGGTTGGTGAAGCATGTGAAAGACAATGCGGTGAGCGCAGTGAAGAACACCAATGGGGAATCCAAGAGAATAAGACGAGACTGGGTAATTAGACCGTTCTCTGCGCTACATCAGCATGTGCAATTGACCAGTCGGGCAGGAGTAGAGGCCTACCGAAGATGACGACGCCGGCACCTAGGACCGCAGTAATAGTGCGGCATCCAGATGCCTTCAACGTCAGGAACATCAATGGAATTGTGAGAACACCCAAAATCGCCGGAAGCATGCGCATGGCCACATATGGTACGCCCGGTTCGAGGTAATCCTTTCCAATGTCCTTGAAATCAAACTCCCCATCAAAGCCCGCCAGCCAGCCAGCAAGTGTGATGAGCAACTTGGCAAGAGGAGGATGGACATCCATGAAGAAGCGGCCCTTGATGTACTTTGTTGCAAAACCTCCGAAGCTGTCCGCCATGCATTAGAACGAAATTATCTCCGGCATATGCGGGGGCGGAATAAGGCATGCACACATACTGGACTTCGTCGAAGACAACGCTAGAAGGCTGGTAGATCCTGAACAACCGGACCACTGCCGCAACAATGGTTACCAGAGCCAGGGTTCTATAGTCGGAGGAGGGGAGATGGAAGATATTGTTGTCCGTGACGCCATCTGATGCATAACTCGAGGAGGCCGCGGCGGCCTTCTTGCGGCTCTTGGGACCCGGAGAGCGGCTGGAAGAGCGTGAGGAGGATTTTGGCGGCGGCGTAACCGCCAAGGTGTCTTTGGATTTGGCCGTCATTATCGAAGGCGTTTCGAATAGGGAATTGGAGAAAGAGAGAGAAAAAGAAAAAAGGAGTGGATAGGAGACTTGTCGGGGAGGGGTCCAGAAGATCCTAAAAACACAAAAATAAAGGGCAATTGATCATCAAGAGCTACCGCGGGCAAGCGAAACAATGACGGAGCCCGTTGCTGCACAATGCTCCAACTCCAGGGGAGCTTCGGACCACCCCCGCGGAATAGGCACAGGTGTAGATGGGTTTGGGAGGGTAAACAAACAGTGGACAATCAAAAGAGAGTAAGAAGTGATTTCAAAAAAGAAGCGCCATGACAGAGAAGAAGCGGGACAAAAGGGGACCGGGGGAGGGCAGAGAGTGAGAGAGAGAAGATGATGGAGAGAGCGCACAGCACGTGTGGGACGTTTAGGGAGGCGGACGAAAGCGTCGGCCGCTTTAAGGCCAGATCGTCGGCCGCAGTTGGGAGGACTTCTTGGTTTTCTGCCCGTCAGCATATGCAAGGCCCCCATGCACGCCGCCAGCATCAGCCTCGTAGGGGCAGATTAATTATATCTATCTCTAGTCTACATGATCCTTCGTTTACATCACACCGCCCAAGCTTCAAACCATGACAATAACAATAATAGTCAATAATGGATGTTGCCCCAGCGTTCATGAACGGTCAGTTACTAAGTAGATTGATTGACAACGCCAGGGACTGGCCCATCGCGGTTTAGCCTCGGGCCAATCCAGCCAATCATCAGCTTCAATAACTACGCGCGCGGGTAGCCTGTCCGCCCGCGCTTAGGCTCCAATAGCCGCGCCCAGAAATGAAGTCAACCCGAAAAGGAACATCGCATGTCGCCGAATCGCCTCAGTCTGGACTTTCTCATCCAATCCCACATCTCTCCACTTTCACCGGAGTGAGAACCATGGCGTCTGCAAGTAACGGAGGTACTCCGCTGCCAGAAGAGGTGAGCAAGCCTCCTGAGGGAGTCGTCTTGCCACCCAAGGATATTCGAGGTCAGTTTGTCTATGCTTCCGAGCCCTGGTGATGGGCGAAAGCTAACATTAGAACAGCTATCGTCGAGAAAACGGCCGGCTATGTCGCTCGAAATGGTGTCGTCTTCGAAGGTATGTTTCATTCCCGGATTGTAAATCTACGAGATGAACCGCGCAGCTCACGCGCAGACTCTTAGATCGCGTTCGTGAAAAGGAACGGAACAACCCCAAATTCTCCTTCCTCAACCCTGGTGACGCATACGCTCCCTTTTACCAATGGCGTCTTGTCGAGATCAAGGAAGGAAGAGGGACAGCAGTATCCGCAGGCCGACCAGGAGAAGCAACCCCCGCAGCTGAACCAGAGAAGCCCAAGGGCCCCGAAGAACCCCCGGAGTTTCACTTTTCTGCACGAATGCCCATAATCAATGCGCAAGATTTGGAAGTCGTGAAGCTCACGGCTCTCTTCGTCGCCAAGCGTGGAAAATCATTCATGACCGCGCTGTCCCAACGAGAAACCAGGAACTTCCAGTTCGACTTCCTGCGCCCGCAACACAGTCTCTACCAGTTCTTCACCCGACTCGTCGACCAGTACACCATCCTCCTCCGATCTGAAGGAATCGACGCCGCCACAACAGAGAAGAAGCGTCTTGCCGATCTCGAGCGCAACGTCCAGAATAAGTTCCACGTCCTCGACCGCGCCAAGCAACGCGCCGAATGGGTCAAATACCAAGAGCAACAGAAGCAAAAGAAGGAGGAGGAAGAGGAGCAAGAGCGTATCGCGTACGCCCAAATCGACTGGCATGACTTCGTCGTCGTCGAAACCGTCCTCTTCACCGAAGCAGACGACCAAGTCGACCTCCCACCCCCGACCTCCCTCAACGACCTCCAATCCGCCTCCCTCGAACAGAAAGCCATGATGTCTCTCAACCCTCTCCGCATTGAAGAAGCCATGCCCACCGAAGAGGAAATCCCCACCTACTACAACGCCTATCCCCAACAACAACCCGAACCCATAATCCCCGCCGGCCCCGCCTACCCCCCTCAAGGCCTGCCCCCTCAACCCACCATGCCCGTCGCCCCCCCGCCCATGTCCACCGCCGCCCAAGAAGAAGAACAATACATTCGGGAACGCATGGAAGCGCGCGAACAAGCCGCCGCCGCCCAAGCCGCCGCCAAAGCCCCCCCCGGCCAACAACCGCAACAACAACCGATGCGCATCCGCTCCGACTACGTGCCCCGAGCACAAGCCCGCCGTCAAAACCCCACAGGCGCCACAGCGCTCTGCCCCAACTGTCACCAACAGATCCCCGTCGGCGAACTGGAACAACACATGCGCATCGAACTGCTCGATCCCCGCTGGAAGGAACAACGCGCCAAGGCCGAATCTCGCAGCGCAACCACCAACCTCTTCACTGTGGACGTGGTCAACAACCTCAAGCGTCTGGCCAGTCAACGAAGCGATGTGTTCGATTCCACTGCTATGCCTGGATCTGGAGCCGCAGATCCCGAGGAAGAGGCCCGTCGCAAGAAGATGGCTCTCGAAGGTGCCGTGCCTGGCTCGGGGCCTGTGCCGCCGCCGGTTGTCGGACCTGCTGGTGCGCCTCCTAATCCGCAGAATATGAACATTGAAGAGCAGATTAGGCGCATTCATGAACGGCAGGCTATGACGAGGAAATAGATTTAGCAGTGTGCGTTCTTCGGTTTTCTAAACTATCTTCATGATGTGTCTATTTGGGCTTCTTCTTTCCTTTTTTCTTTTACTCTTACCTGGCATACTGGGAATTAGGATCCTTCGTTTTATTGTTTAAAGAGGCGTTTCTTAGTCGATGAAAGGAGTATGTATACGTGATCGATAGGTCTTCTTTGAGGCGAGACGGATGTCGTCTACACTTCATTTGTAAAATCTTGATAACTTCTCATGTTTGATTGGAATTTTAGTCTGTAGAGTAGTGTAGTAAGATTTGTATATTTGCTCATAAGCTTACACGCGGAGGAAGTATACTGTCTACGTTTACATTACGACACGAATATCATCTTGAATACACCATGAATTTTTGCTCCACCTAAGGCTGCTATGTGCAAGTAAAGCCACTGCCTTGAGTTTCTGCATCCTCGGCCCCATAAACCCTGAGATCTCTGCCAACATGTATATCGCGTAGAAAGGAACTGATCGCAATTGAATGCACCGGGGGGAATAGCAACAGAAAGAAATATATGCTGCAAAAACTGGAAAGTGGCGGGTGGTCACTGTTCCATGTGACAAAGAAACGCACAACTCTGTAAAATGCGAGGTCATAGTTCATCCAGGAGTACCTTCGCGCATCGAGTACGACCGCATCCCGATAGCGTAAAGCAAGCAAATAGTGCAGGAAGGTACAACAAACGCGAAAGGGTAAAGGAACTTGGAAAAAACGAGATACACAAGAAATGAAAGCAAACCCAATAGAAAAAAAGAAATATGTATACAAAGGTGAAACAAGAAAAAAAAAAAAACAAGGTATTAATAATACATACCCCATGCCGCTCTTGACTGATAATATGTCTCGGATGCAAAGGACAGGATCGGTGAGGAATTAAGCAAGCAGGCATGGCTGAATTATACCGGTATATGATATGAGAAGAAGATGAAGTTTGAAAAAGGGGCGGGACCGCGCAAGTGCTAGTCGGAACACGAAATCAAAACCCAAGTAGAGTGCAAGACAACGAGGAAGGCCCGCGTCATCGAATGATAAGAATCGTGGGTCAAATCAGCATTGGTCATATCAGTTATCACCACTCTTTGTGGTGTCGTGGTTGCTTAGCGTCTCCTCGATTTGAGGTGAGAGCTTGACGCTATCAGCTTCATCATGTGTACTTTCAGGAACGATAACCCGCACATCAGGCTGCTCGTGCGCGTCATTAACGAGGTCTGTCTTCATCACTGGTGCGCTAGCATCTGTGGGAGAGACCGCCGCGCTGCTGGCTGTCAATTCTGACTCCGAGGGAGCAGACACAAACGGATCATCTCCCACCGAACCCTCGTCATGGTTGTGCTCGGCAATTCCGTCTAGATTCGTTGTCTGTATAGCGACATCCTCAGGGACAGTCGAGATTATCGACCGTTGGCACTCATCACGGGCGTCAGCAACAGGAGCCTCAACACCTGCAGTAGGTGTGGGGATAGTTCCTTGGAAGCCATTGGTGTGGGCAAACAAAGGGATGATGCCACCTCCGATGCGAGACCAGAACATTCTCTCCCGTAGCCGGATAGTTTCATCCCATGCATCCTTCTCCTCTTCCGCATCGCCGATGCGAACATGGCCGTCAAGAATGAGACGGAGGTATCCAGTGAACTCACAGCTGGAACGGACTTTCTCTAGGCACAGTATACACAGAGGATACCGCTGGGCGGTCTCGCTATCGGACGTTCGGAACCGATGGGTCCTCTCGTTGGTGGGACCGTCTCTGCGCTCGCCACACATTGAACAAGGGAACTCATATTTCTTCGCTGAAGGTGGCATGGGCTCGACCAGGAGACTTCCATCGCAGATCCCGCTCAATACTGAGCGCCGCGTTAGCCATGAGATGCCGGGCGCAGCATCAAGCCGGAGAGTCGGTTCAATGTCTTCCGAAAGCACGCGCTTGTAGAAGCGGGTCTCCTTGAGAGGAATGTGGGAAGTCACGGGCTGTGGGGAAGAGACACTTCCATTGGGAGAATGTGTTTGAGATTTGGCGGGAGATGACGACGCTGAACCGAATCCACTAGCCAAGCTCATGACATTCAAGCCAGTGTAAGACCCACTTGTGGCCCGACTGGCAGGTTTCGAAGCTCGAGATGTCGTAAAGAGCTCCCGGAAATCCTCATAAGCTTGAATATCCGTTCGACAGACGGGCTTGATCAGATGGGGGAAACTGGTGGATGGACCTGGAGTGAGTTCTTCCAAGGTCGGCATCTCTTCTGGTATGTCGGGAATGTCAGAATTCTTGCTAATATGCAAAGGATGCCGCGGCATAGTTGGCGATGATGGAGCTGTCGAGATGATTGTGCGGGTTTCGCTATCATCCTTGGCGAGGTTGAGTCCTTGCAAAACAGATTTTAACTCGGCCAATTGTTCTTGATGCGATGCAAGTAGTGCTTCGGTATCTTTGACTTGGGAGCGCAGCTGCTCGTTTTTCTTCTCTACGGCCTCACGCTCAAGCTTGGCCGCTGCGACCATCTGTTCAAGAGGTAAGAAGTCAGTTAATTTAATCAACCGTACGATCGCGCTAGGTCGCTTACCTTGTTGGCTTCTTCGAAAAGCGCGGCAGTTAATGTTTCTAATTCTTGTTCAATGCCCTTCTTCTCCTTTTCCACAAGGGCACGCTGAGCCTTCTCTTCAGCCAAGGCAGCTTTTAAGCGCAACATCTCGTAGTCCACGTCGGACTTCTTGATCAAGACTTCCTGATCAATGTCTCGCTGATGCTTTTCGTTTTCCAACTCTAGGACTCGGATCTTGGCTTGTGCCTGCTCCAATTCCTGACGAGTGGCGACTAGGTTATCATCGAGCGTCGTCTGATTGTTGATCGCCTGGACCAACTTGACGCTTAAAGCTGCGACCTCATTGCTCAAATCTGGATGATGCGACTGTGTTGACTCTGGCGTCTCCGACTCTTCCGAGTGGCTCGCAAGTCTGGGGTCCTTCAAGGTACTAAAGCTACTTTCCTGAAAATTGCCGACGCTGGACGAGCGGACGCCCGGGATCGGCTTCGCAGTGGCAGTTCCAGACAGGTCATTGGTAGACCTGGCTTTGGTGACGGTCTTGTCGGGGGAGAGAGAGTTGTTCTCGGAGGAATTCGACCGTTTGTGGCTGGTGGGGCGTGGCAGCATCGTCGACGGGGATAAGAAGTTGTGGCGAGAGTAATAAGTGTGGAAGGCAATAAAACTGCCTCCGAGGTTAGCAAACAGACACAGCATAGGCCAACTGCATTGGACGTGCGTGGAATATACATACTCGGCCATGGTGATCGTGAGAGGTCGACACGGCGGATGCAGCAGAACAGGGTATCACAGCAGAAGGAGGCGCGTATCACAACCACGTATATAATAGACCGGCGACGCTTCGCATCTGCGAATCCTGGCAGAGACAAGGGCTGGTTGAGGATGTATGCATGGAAGGATTAAAGCAGGGGGGGAAAGCAGTAACGTGACGTCCCCGCCAGCGCGCAGACTGGAGAGGAATCAGCCAGTCGGGAAACGAAGCATTGAGTCGCAGAAAGGAGCGGAATGCAATTCGAAAGAGAGCGGAAGCCGCTGAAAGAGGGGGTTTGAACGAGAGGCAGCGATAAG
This sequence comes from Aspergillus brasiliensis CBS 101740, assembly GCF_001889945.1. Lineage (NCBI taxonomy): Eukaryota > Fungi > Ascomycota > Eurotiomycetes > Eurotiales > Aspergillaceae > Aspergillus > Aspergillus brasiliensis. The sequence continues at coordinate 4,185,599 of NW_027137442.1, forward strand.
TAGGGAAGGATAGACCGGAAGGATGGCGATTAATTGGAGGCGAGAGCCGGACGAGGGAGATAAAGGAAGGGAGAGAAGACGTCTTAGCGGGTAATCAGTGGACGTAACCCCTCTTTCGTCAAGGCCGAGAAAGTGGGATTTAGTGGGAAGATTAGTGTAAGCTAGTTCGATTAGTTAAAAGGATTATAGATAGAAAAGGTGGTCAGCGACCGGGGGGGGGGGGAAGAGCAAATGAGGAGAATAAGAAAGACGACGACAAGAGAAGCAGAAGACAAGAACAAGAAGAGCACGACGCAGGCAAAGGCCGGAGTTGGTACGGCAAGTGGATTCAGGTCGCAACAAGGCAGTCCGTCAGTCAGTAAGTAACAGTACAGAGTAACAGTAACTACTTACTAGTAGTAACTGCGTAAGTTTTAGTAAGTTATGCCTGACTTGGTATCGCCGCCCTGCTGCCGTATTTACGGTTCTGATACCGGGCCCACTCGGCAGTGAGCCAATCATCAACGCGGAGGCAAACCACAGGCGCTTAAAGATTACCGTATCAGGAAGGTCGATCGCCTCCCGGCGCGTCTCCGGTGGTGGACAATCACAAGGGCCGGCTTAAAGCTTGGGTGTTGCTGCCTGCCATTCCATCGTTTGGTTCAATCCATCCTGATCCTCGGTGTGGATGACAAAAAGGCGGGGAAGAAGAAACCATTCCTGATTATCGACTCTGAAGAGCAATACCATTGCTAAATTACGTATGGTAACTAACAACTATAACACCTAATGGATGATGGAATAAATTTCCCCCATCACTCGCGCCACGTTCCCATCCGGCTTAATGGTTCCCACTAGGTACGATCTCGATACCGGAACCCGATCTCGCAAGGGCCCTCCGGAGACGGTGACTAGAGCCTCTTGGGAAATTTTGAAGAGCTCGTTCCAATTCATAAGCTTTTCCTGACCTGCGAAAAACTCTTCACAGTTCACACGCTTTTTCAATAGTTTGGGCGCAAAGATCCATCCGATGCGGTTGGGTGCGACATTGGGGCGTTCTAATTTGGGGACAATCAGCCAATCTTTCCCCCCAACATCAGCCGGATCTTCGGCCGTGGATGGTTTCTTTTGGCTCAAAAAGGCAGCTCCTTCTTGGCACACCTGATGACGACACTTGCAGCAGACAAACCTCAAGAAAGATCTTCCACTTTGCTTTCTTCCGAAGTCTATACTCGGGGTTTGTTGGCATTGCAGCCCTCGGTCTACAATTTTGACTCTGAACATGCTCATCTGCATATATCTTTCTGTAAATGGAAGAACCATAATTGTGTCTGAACATAGTACACCGGTACCTATGATGCATGCAATTGTGCTGTGCTGTGTGTAATGGCCCAAGTGCCCAGCCACCCCAGTTTAGGACTAGAGACTAAGATAGTACTTGGTCCGCCGGACTATTGATTGCCGGATCGGGCCAGGATGCCCGACGGCCTCATGGCGCCCCACTCCGGTGAATCTGTGCCTGAGTGCCTGAGGCCTGCAGGCACCCAAGCAGGTGGGGTTGGAAAGTTCTCCAAGATTGGAATGCATCGAATCATCCAGAGTCAGTCTAAGTTAAGTTAATCCTGGGATAATCTCCCCGCTTCGGCATCGGTCTGCAACTATTCAGTCTGTCCGAGTCTCATCCCCGTCACTTTTTTACCCCGCATCGCTCTCAGAATACTCCTCGTCCTTCAAATCCTGCATACACAGCACATTCAGCAACCATGGCCGACGCAGAGCTTGAAGAGGTCAGTATGAACCTTCCCACCTTACATTTGACTGTCCCTGTCTTCACGGGTATCCATGCTTAATGGATCTCCCTCCGGATCCACGCCTTCGACACACTTCCCGTAACAAATGCTGAGAAATGGTATAGATCAGACGGGCCCGTCTTGCCCAGCTTCAGCAACAGGGTGGCGCACGCGGTGGCCCTTCGGACGGCAACCAGGAGGAACAGAGAAGGTATGATTCTCAGGCTTTGTTTTTGCTTCTGCTGTTGTATATCCTTAACTGACTTGACGTTCCACTTTAGGCAAGCTGAAGGTACGCATACCCTATAACAAAAGAATATCCAGAAGGAATCTCTCTGCCTACATCACGCTCTCTCGAACAACTTGCTTATTCGTTTACAATTAGCCGACCGCCGCGCCACTATCCTGAACCAGATCCTCGAACCCGAAGCCGCCGATCGTTTGGGTCGCATTCGCCTTGTTAAGGAATCCCGCGCTGCTGACGTCGAGTCCCGTCTCATCATGCTCGCCCAGTCCGGCCAATTGCGCCAGAAGGTCACCGAAGATCAACTCAAGCAACTGCTGAACGCCATGGCCGAGAACCAGCGCAAGGATGAGGAGGAGCACAAGATTGTGATTAACCGACGCGGCGGCTGGGACGATGATGACGACCTACTGGATCTGTGAGATGTGTTTTTAGCGAAGGGTGTTCGGTTTGTGCTGAATGCTTGCCATGTTCAATGATACCTCCAGCTCTCCGATTTGATTTCAGAGCAGCTTTGCGATGCAGCTGATCTCTGCCATGAAAAGTACTTTGTGATAGTCAAGCAGCAGTTCCTCCGCCAAAGAGGACCTAACAATGCCTGGCCAAGTAATCATTCAGGAAGTGGCCATTCCTCATATAATAATACAGAGCCATAGTTCCCTCCAAGGAAACAAAAATAATAAATATAATACACCTTATGATCACTGCCCCCTCTGCTCCATCAACTCCTTCTCCCTCTTCTTCTGCATCCTAATCATCCGCCTGATCTCCCTCATATCCGGCGGCCTCTCAATGCCCAACTCCTCCCGTAACTCCCCCACATCCTTCTCTAACACCTTCTCCCAATAAACATTAATCAACTCCTTACTCCGCAACCCACTCCTCAACGCCCACGGCAAATAAATCGAGAACAACCGCTCCCGCTCCGCCGGCTTCAGCCTCACCGACGCAAACAAACTCAACCCAGTCATGGGAATCAACGTATTCAGAAACTCAAACGCCTTGAGCGCCAGCTCGCCCTCCACGAAAATCGGCAATCCCGTCACAGCATGGTAGAAGTCGTGACACTCGCGGTACCGCTGCATGACGTACGCGCATTCCTCGTCGTCAATATACTGCACATTGTCCCGGGTGTCCGGGGACACGCCCTCGCGGTCCAGCCAGGTGGCGTAGGTGCGGCCGACGGTGTTCTCGGGGAGGGAGCGGAGATAGGGCAGTTTGAGGGTCTCGGAGGTGATGCGTGGTCGGTCGCGGAGGATTTGGCGGCCAGTTGGATCAGAGAGCATGGCGTCGCGGAGCCGGTAGATGAAGTAGGGCGTTGCGGTGGCTTCACCGCAGGCGGCAATTAGGTCTATTTTTCATCCATATGTTAGATATAGCATTGTATACTACGAATGAGAGAGGGGGGTGTGTACCAGCTCTTCGGGGGTTGATAAGAGCCCCCACGGCTGACCCGACGGCCAGGGCACCGCGCTCTACAAAGTTCAATGGCACATGGCCGGGATAGTTGGGCGGAGGACGGTTGAAGCCGGAGATGGGCCGTGAGTGGGAGCGGAGCGAGAGCGGCGCTGCGCAGGAGAGAAGATTGTTCAGTTCGCGCGCGTGCTGGACGGCGCTGCGCGTCCGGAGGACTGTCATAGTGTGTCGAGTGAAGGGTAACACGTCGCAATGGACATGGTCCTTGGGTCAGACGGAAGTAGATGAGGGTGTGGTACGATGTGATGCTTTCGGAGCCGGATGGCGGGAGTGGCTAGTGTGCGGTGCCGTAGAGCTGATAAAGATCGATAAGATAATCTTTCTCTTTATCGGCGGTTTTTTGGCGCATCTGATCGTCTCTTGCTTGGATTGCCATTGAGGGATACGAAAGGCATTGGTGTATGCTGGATATATCTTGCTGGCGAAATAATCACGCAGATATAGTCAGGGAGCTCTTGTTTGCCCTCAACTTTCCCACAAACACTCATCCACTCCTCCTTGTTCTTCTTTCCCCTCCACACCAACCACTTTACCCCTCCAATGTCTAAACCTACAGGCAACGAGAAACCCACCTGGTGGCCCGGCGAGCAGCACGAGCTGTTCACAGACTGGGCCAAAACACAAGGCATCGTCATCAATGGAGTCAGTCCAGCCCGATTTACCGGCCGCGGCCTAGGTATGATAGCAACGCGAAAGATAGAAGTACATCCCCATCCTCCCGACGCTTATACCCCTCATTCTCATACATACAAACTAACATCGATATGATATCAACAGAAAGACTCCATCCTCGTCAAAGTCCCTCACTCTGCAATGCTCACGCCCTCTAAGCTCCCTTCTACCTTCACCTCGCGCTTTCCGGCCGACACACCAACCCACACCCTCTACGCCGCATACCTCACCAATGCCAGCCCCTCCCACATAACACCATGGCGCAGCACCTGGCCCACAATGGAAGACTTTACCTTAAGCATGCCGATCCTCTGGTCTTCATCTTCCCCTCTTACACCCAAGAGCAACACCAACAGAAGCAGCAACAGCAATATCCTCCAGGACCTCCTCCCCCCTTCCATCTCCAACACCTGGAGTACCATAACCCCCGGGAAACGGAAGCACAAATACGACACACGGCACCAAAACCTCCTCAAAGCACAAGAAACCCGTCTCCGCAAGGCATGGGACATCGTTGTCCGGGTATTCCCCGAGACAGATAAAGAGCTGTTCACGTACCATTGGGTGATTGTGAACACGCGAAGCTTCTTTTATCTTCTGCCGGGGGCGGAAATGCCAGAGGATAGGAATGATGCGATGGCGTTGGTGCCCTTTGCGGATTACTTCAATCATTCGGATGTGGCGGTATATCCCACCCTCTTCTATCTCCCTGTGTATGTTGAGTTAGTTGGATGGATCAAGGTTAGCTAACAAGAGATGATACAGTGTAATGTCAAGTTCGACGGGGAAGAGTACGTCTTCCGGGCTGCGAAGGAGTATAGTACGTTCTCTACCTACCTTTCTCATCACTCACCTCGAGATAACGTCGGTGATATACTAACAAGTGATATATAGACGAAGGCGAGGAAATTTACATGAGCTACGGACCTCATTCGAACGATTTCCTGTTCACAGAGTGTAAGCACCCCAATGACCCTACACAATCTCTTCCTTCCCCATACTAACCCATCTTAGACGGCTTCTACCTCGACACCAACGCCTCCGAAACCCTCTACCTCGACGAGATAATCTTGCAGGACCTCAACGCCTCAAAGCAAGAAGAACTCGAGTTCCACCAATATTACGGGTACGTCTACCATCCACTTATCCACCCACTATCAGAAAAACATGAAGGAAAAACAAAAACAACTAACCCATCTACTCACCAAATGCAGAAACTACCAACTCACATCCGAAGGAGTATGCTACCGAACAGAAATCGCCGCTGGGTTAACCTACATGCCACTGCGAGATTGGCAGGACTATGTATTAGGCTACTCAACCGAAGGGGTCGACGAGAAGATGTCTGCGGCTGTGATTCGGGGCTGGATCAAAGTGTATATCAAGGAAGCGGATGTGGCGATTGCGCGGTTAGAGGATTTGTATCTTGCTCAGACGGAGGATCAGGGCGTGGTTAGGATGTTGTTGAAGAGGTGGAGGCAGATCAGGAGTCTTTGTGAGGAGGCGGTGGATCGTGTCTCTTCATGAGCTATTCCAGTACTATCTGGGGTTGGGGGAAGAGGGAGTGTAAATAGAATAAGTAAGGGGTATATTAACTATCAATCAATTCACATATAAGTACAGGTATCCGTTCTGGGTAGCTACAAAATGTCGATTGGGATGGCGCTGGCATCTCTTTGCTTCGACGTGTGCTGCTTGCTCAGAACCAGGTGCTTCATCATGTAATTCACCACGCATTTGATACCGAGTTCTTCGCCTCTGCGCACGATATAGCCGTTCAGGTATTCAATCTCGGTCGTCTTGCCGGCTCGTACGTCCTGTAGCATCGAGCTGTGGTTCTTTGCGGTCTTGCTGGCAAGCTGAGTGACCATCCATCGCAGTCGTTCCGGGGAGAATCGGCCCTCAATGCCAGGGATACCCTGTAGTTCCGGAAGGGCGCAAATCACGCTCGAGATCTCATGAAGGAGCAGTCGCGTCACGCGTGTGAAGCTGTAGTTGTAGAGGAGCTCGCCATTCTCGCAGTTCATCACAGCTGTCAGCGGGTTAATGACGGCGTTCATCGCCAGCTTCTCGAGCTGGTAGAGCATAAGAGCGGACGGAGTCTCTGCAACTGCAACGAGGGGCGGAGTAAGAGTCATGGTCCGCAGGAGGTACTTGGTGCTTGCGGCCCAGTCATCCTCGTTTTCGCTGATTGGGGATGTCGAGTTCGAGGGCAGAGCCGGTCCGAGGATGGTCGTGCCGATGCCCGTATGGGCGACTTGGAATGGTTCTTTTCTGCGGGCCAGCCCATGCGAGACAATGCCTTGCATGTAGTTCGGGCGTTTGCGGGGATCAGGAAAGACCTTCTGATTAAGCTCATCAATGACACCCATGCCGTTTTGAAGAAGTAGGACCGTAGAGTCAGGTGTCAGACGGTGCTTGACAGACTCCAGAGCCATAGCCGTCACCGGCGCCTTGACAGTAACGACCAAGCATTCAATGCGCTCCTCATCCTGGACAGACCCGGCCAGGGATCCTTCAACGTCGACCTCGTCGGCTCGAGCTATGGCTTCCCCGGTCTTCCCGTTTTTATCCCAGTATGGGAATGCATGCCACGCTTTGCCATTCAGGACATTGACATCGAAGCCCGTCTTGATATCGTCCAATCCATTGGAGTTCACCGCTAGACACTTCTTCCTCCCCAGCCATGATTTGTAGAGACTGGGGTTATGCAGGAGTAGAGTGACGGGTGGAGGAGATGGGCGACTTGCGAGCGAGTGAGCAACGAATGTGCCTACATTCCCAAGGCCGAGGATATGTATGCGTCCAGACAGTCGGCGCTTTCCACTGTCTTTTGACGCTTCTTCAGCATTCTGCATCCATGTCGACGCGAGTCGGCTGGACGGCTTTGGATGCGAACCACGCCTTGAAACAAGACATAATTCGCAGATCGTCGTCCGCCGAAGCGGACTGCGCCCCAGTATGTACGACACTTTGACGGCGGGAGAGTAAATACAGCGAGTCCGATTTCAGGCACCGTCCAAGCTGAGAGGTGATGACAATTTGAATCACCGTCTCATTATAAAACAAAGCAATTGGAGACTAGCCTCAAGGATTTCCAGTGCCGCTAGCGATAGACAACCTAAAGAGAATAAAGCTATAGATCGAGAGTGAGTTCCGCATCGCATGAGGGAGAAGGCGGACTTATAGCTCTTCACCGCCATCGCTACCGCCTAGAGATAAAAAATCGACATTATCCGGTTCTTTTCAATCCAACATCATCGATTCCTTCCCCAGATATTCGTACACATAATCAAAAATGGATGCAGCAGATCTACTTCCGCTGCTCGAGCAGCTAGATGATAACATCGATGATCTTGAAGAGGCTTTGAAGCCCATACTGGATAGCTCCGTGGTGGAGACATCGAAGAAACTTCCGGTGATGGATAAAGCGAAATTTCATGTTTTGGTGACTTATGCGCTGGAGTCTCTGATTTTCTGTACGTCACACTACTTCTTTTGAAGCAAATCAATTGCTAATTTTCTACAGCGTATCTGCGTCTTCACGGCGTTAATGCTAAAGAACACTCCGTGTTTAGAGAATTAACTAGAGTCAAGCAATACTTTGCGAAGATCACCGCGCTCGAAGCGGAGCCGGAAAAGCGTACTCTAACTCTTGACAAGCAGGCTGCCAGTCGCTTCATCAAGCATGGTCTTGTAAGTTACTCTATGTGGATTGTCACTCAATAGGAGGCTAATTCAGTAGGCGGGAAATGACAAAATCGACTTGGCGCGCAAGGAGCTGGAGGCAAAAGAGAGGGCACGCGCTCAGTTAAAGGCATCGATACTGGCTAAAAAAGCAGGTGCTACGTCTCAGCAGTCGTCGCAGAATGCAGCAAGCAACTCCGAGAGTGAATCCGAGTCCGAAGAGCTTGTCCAGCCCGCATCCAAGCCGTCGGGCAAGAGCTCCGATGACAAGAAGAAGCGCAAGGACAAGCAGAAGAAGAGACTCAGCAAGGAAGAGCACAATGAGAACAAGAAGGAGCGGAGGAAGAAGAAGGACGAATTGCGCAAGTCGAAGAAGTTGAAATGAGGAGGGTTAGCGATATTATGTCGATCTGCCGGCTGGACCGGTTGAATGGGCTGTCTGTTACTGGGATTGCAGCATTTTATCAATAAGTGGTTTGCAGCCATCCCAGTAGCAGACAATGTCTACAGGCTTTGCTGCCGCGCAACCACTAAAAAGTAACATGGAATGATGATACCCACCACATAGAGGATGGCCTCAATGAACACTGTTGAAAGACGACGAGTACAGTGAGGTACCGGGTACATACCGTGGTCCATTGTAGGCCTGGTGTAGGAGTGGATGAAACCTTCCATGGAATACTATGTGATTCGAGTCATTTACTCAAAGCAGTGGCAAGTGACTGACAGAGAGAGGATGTTCATGCTCAGCCCTGTGGATCATGGCGATGCAGTGAGTCACTGCCGGAGTTAAGCAGAAATGTGCGGAATGCGGATACTGCACAGTAACTTCTCCACCCAGTAGTCCAATACTTCACCCACTAGCAATTAAACAATCCAAATTATCATAATATATCCCTCATTTCTATGCTAAAACTATCCATCCTCGGTATTAAACCAACGATCAACCGTAAGCGCCGGGACCGGCAGCTGACCTAACGTCCGGAGCAACCAATCAGCGACGGCAGAATGACCAGGCGATCGGAGTTTTCGAACTTTCTCCGCCCGACTTTCGAGCTTCTTCTTTTCCGACTATAAAACAACTCTCTCCACCCGCTTCCCAACACTTACGCTACACTTTCATACAAAACAACACCTTCACCTCTACCTTACCAACAACCACAACCACACAAACCACACAAAATGCCTCGTCAACGCCGTGGTGCCGCCCCTACCCCCGCGCGCAGCGCTCCCACCCGCCCTACCGCTGCTCCCGCCAGACCTGCTGCCGCCCCTTCCTACGGCCAGCAACAGCCTCACTCGACTGCTGCTCACCCCCAGCAGCAGCACCACGCTGCCCCTCCGGCTGCTGCCCCTGCCGCCACTCCCGCCGCTGCTCCGGTCCAGCAAAGCCAGGGTCCCGGTCTCTTCGGCCAGATGGCCTCGACTGCTGCGTATGTTGCCACATACACACCCCCGATACTTTCCTAAATCCGCCCAGCTAACCAAAATGAATGAAATATAGTGGTGTCGCCGTCGGCTCCTCCATCGGCCACGCCATCGGCGGAATGTTCTTCGGCGGTGGTGGTGGCTCCAGCGCCCCCGCTGAGGCTCCCCAGCAGGCGGCGCCGGCTCCGGCTCAGGCCATGGACAACGGTCTCTGGGCTGGAAACGCTACCAACAGCTCTTGGGAGGCGCCGGCTTGTGCCACGGATGCGCAGAACTTCCGCAAGTGTATGGATGAGAACAAGGGTGACTTGACGATCTGTGGATGGTATTTGGATCAGCTGGTATGTTGCCTCCCCCTCTGAGTGGTTGTGGGTATGGATGAATGCTAATGGGGTTTTCTTCTGTGTGTTATAGAAAGCTTGCCAGGCTGCTGCTAAGCCGTACTAAACTGGTTCCAATCGGTGATTGGTGGTGGATGTGATGAATGATTTTATGGATGGGCATGGGCATATATGCATAGTGGTGGATTAGCCCGTTATTCTCTCTTATTTTATTATTATTATCTATTACCCCTTGTATAACATATACCATTTTGGAAGTTACTACCCTTATTTTTCATGGGTTGGGTCCATGGCATGCATGGAAAGGACTGAAAATATAGATAAAAAAAAGGATCATTCCACTCTTCATGCGCTTCTGTTTTTGGTTGTGATAGATAGTTGTAAATGATAAGACAGGCTTAGTATCATTCTGATAGGGTACATACATGCTTCGCTGCAAGCAAAGGAAGTAGTTAGAAGTTTGATATATACATAGCAAGAACCTAGTATATTGCAGTAAGATACGGCTTCCTATCGTCGGTCTCCGTCGTTTCGAGGTTGAAAGTTCAACTAAGCAGCCGTTAGCATATCAGATTCTCTTCTTCAAGGTCAGTAGAGTACTCACCTGATTCCCATTATAAAACTGCCGATCATCCCCCTCATTCTGCGCATCCCTCAACGTCCGAATAATCGGTCCTCCGGATGGATTCAGCCGCCTGCGTCCCGCATCGCTCGACCCTGACGAAGCCGTGCTAGCAGCCGGGGCAGCCTCATTACCCGACGACTGTGTCGTCCCATACCCGAAAAATGACCCCACAAGCCCCGTGGCAGTACCAACCGCCGATGACACCAGCCCGTAGGCAGACGACACTGCCCGGACTGGCAAGCTCGCACCCGCAGCGGAATACGCTTCCGTGTAGGTCTGGATCGGAACCATGACCAGGTTCGCGGAGCTGCCGAGTCCCAGCTCGGCGAGGGTTTGCTCCTCGTCGGCGATGGTGATGGTGCGATTCGGGAGAGGTGTCAGGATGTGTTTGAGGTTGTAGGGACTTCGTTCTTCCATTTGGCTGTCGAGCCAGGGGCGGACATCGTTGCGGATGGTTTGGGTGGGAGTGAAGCTGGAGCGCACGGAGCTGCCGTCGAAGAGACGCACTTGGAGACGGTACTGCTTCGGAGGGGAGGGTTGGCGCCGTTCAGCGGGTTCGCTGGTGGGTTCCTTGGGTGCTATTGGGGAAGATGGCTTCTCTTTTGGGGTGAGTTTGGGCTTGGGCTTGCTCTCTTGTGTGGGTGGTCGGGATGTCTGCTTGGGTGCCGGCACTTGTTTCTGTTGTTGGAGTTTCTTGGTTGGAGGTGGACGCTGTTGCTCGGCTCGCGCATCGTCTACTCGTCTCTTTCCTTCACGGATAGTTGCATCGCGGGGTTGCTCTGGTTCAGTTGTAGAGGGCTGGGGTGCAGGCTGAGATGGAGCTGGTGCTGGTGTAGGAGCTGGTGCCGCGACAGGCGCTGGAGTCGGTGTAGGTGCAGCAGACACAGGTGCCGGCATAGGAGGGGACACAGGAGCAGGGGCATCAGAAGCCACAGGCGCAGACGTCGTGTCACCCACATCAGCGCCTGTACTCCCTACATCCTGCTGAGCCGGTGCGCGACTCTCATCCAGCTTCACAAGTAGGCGATCGCGAAAGTCTTCCTTGGAAATGTCCGGCACGAGGTAATCGCACAGCATACCATTCCTGCGACGGTCAACAATGCCCCTAACCCCATAACTATATTACATACTTTATCACGACGACGGTGGGAAACTTGATGATGGGACAAAAGGAGGCCAGAAAGCCCGCTTCCTGACTATCTTTGGTGAAGCGCAAGAGGACAGCTCTCGATTGGATTAGTTGCGATAACTGCGTAGCATTAGACTAGAGCAGTAGAGCGTGTTTAAAATGTGCTGCAGACCTCCTCATCAAACGTAAAGTAGTTATCCTCCCATTCTGTGCTCGTCTGCTCGTCATCTAGGTAGCCGTGTCAGTACCGCGGAGTATCGCCGAGCTCCAACATCCCTCCATTTCATGGCAGTAGAAAGAACGAGACGAACCTCTAACGAAGCAAACGACAGCTTTGTTCTCAGCGACCGCCGCAGAAATACCCTCCTGTAAACTTCCAGAGTAGAACATATTGCGTCTCACGTTCTGTGTGAATTAAGTAGACAAGTGACAACTGAAGCTGATGGGTTGCGGAGCTACCAACTGAACACCCGCAATCGATAAGCCGACAATCCGCAGCAAACATCGGCGGAAAAGACCCCGTCCCGACCCGCTCTTCATTCTTCCACTGGCACTCCATTCAACCACAGTCTACAATTCAATCAATTGCACTAGAAATCAAGCAATCCAGCGCAACAATGCGCTCCCTCCTCTCCGTCCTCTCCCGGACGGGCACAAGAACCCACCCCCTTCGCCCCGTATCCTCAATCCTGCGCACCCCCCTCAACAGAACAGCAGCAGCACCAGCATCAGACTCCCTCTGCACGCGCTGTCTCCGACGAACCAACAACACCACCCAACGCCGCTTCTACAACAACAATCAGTTCACCGACGACCAGCGCTGGCTCTCTGTAGTCGACGCTCCCAGCCAAGTCGTCCGCACAGGCCGGAAACATGGTCCGGGGCTGATCATTCTCGGTGCGCCATACCCATCATTCATTCCAACCTCACAACCAACATACTAACATAGTTCTTGCAAAAGCATTAATCCCCATAATCTCCTTCGCCCTCGGAACATGGCAAATTCAGCGTCTAGAATGGAAAACGAACCTAATTGCCAAATACGAAGACCGGCTAATCAAGCCCCCACTACCTCTACCTCCGCGGATCGATCCGTCCGCGATCTCCGAGTTCGATTACCGTCGTGTCGTTGCTTCGGGAACCCTCCGACATGATCAGGAGATGCTGGTGGGTCCGCGCATGCGCGAGGGCCAGGATGGGTTCTTCGTGGTGACGCCGCTGGAGCGCGAGAATGGGAGTACGGTGTTGGTGAATCGGGGGTGGATTAGTCGGAAAATGAAGGAGAAGAGGGATAGATATAAGCAGGGAGACGGGAGGGCATTGCCGGAGGGAGAGGTCGTGGTGGAGGGGTTGTTGAGGGAGCCGTGGAAGAAGAATATGTTTACGCCGGATAATGTGCCGGCTGAGGGGAAGTTCTATTTCCCTGATATTGAGCAGATGGCGGAGTTGACGGGGAGTCAGCCCGTGTGGATTGAAGAGACTATGGGTATGTTATTCCTTCCTGCTTCACTTTGGTCTTTGACTTGGTTTGGTTTGGCTATGTATTGGGTTGATGAAGCTAATCTATGATGTTGGATCAGTCCCCGACATGGTCGAGGCGATGGATCGTGAGGCCAAGGGTATCCCTATTGGCCGTGCTGCTGAAGTTAACCTCAAGAATAACCACAGCCAGTATATCTTTACTTGGTATGTTGCATTCCTCCTTTCCTCCCCAGGTGCTGCATGGCTGCTTGAACCCTGGCTAACGGCTGCGCAGGTACGGCTTGTCGCTAGCAACCTCTATAATGCTGGGGATGATCATCCGCAAGCGTCCCAATGAGGCTACTCGGCGTGTGCGCCAGAACCGGAACTGGTAGAGGCTCGTGGCCGCGCATGTTGAACGGCGTTTGGACGTGTATCTATAGGAATTGTATATTGTATCATCATGGTGGCATCGCCAATCTCATATCTTGCAACAGCTCCTTGGGCAGGTGCTTCTGCGCCAGTGAGAAGATTGTGGTGGACTGGTTAACGTGCCGTTGTCTACTGAATTAGTACACCTTGTAGAAAATAGCAGAATGGCTTAACTCACCGCCGCATCAAGGTCGCAACATCGCTCTCGTCAATGGTCTTACGCCCCGCGTGCTTGGAATACGCCGCCAGATCCTCGCTTGCCTGTTCAAAGTACCACGACGAAGCCTGCTCAATCGCGGCCAGTGTCTCCTTGCTGATCTTGGCCTTTGACCCGTTTCGCGCCCGCGCAAACCGGGTGGCCAGCTTCTTCACAACTCCGACGGGAAGGTTGGGCACGGGGATGCCATGGCGGGAGAGCTTCTTCTGTTTTGCACCGGGCATGTAGCGATCCTCGTCCCGCAGGCCTCCGCCAGCAATGCCTGGACTCTGGCTCTCACTTAGGGCCACCGGAGCGGGCGGCGGAGATTGCAGTTCCATGCCAACGTCGCCAGCAGCGATGGACACGCTGTCGCCATCATCGGACCCTGCTCCAGTGTCCAATGGCATATCCATCGAAAGTTCGAACCCTTCATCGTCGTGGATGGGCTCATCCTGGTCCAATTCTGCGCCAGGAGCAGGCGGAGACGGGAAATTGAAGTCAAAGTTGAACCGTCCAAGATCCTCCGTTTCTCCTCTGTATGTACGTTAGCAGACTGATCGCCCCAATTGTGCATAGAACTCACCCTCCGTCAAAATCCCCTTGAGTAAGAACCGTATCGTCGCCTCCTTCATCATCACCACCATGTACAATCCCCGTATCATCCCCATCTTCACTCTCACTCTCTAACCCAGTCGCCGCCCCAATCTCACTCATGCGCGGGCCACCCACGCTCATCATCGACAATCTATTCCGATCATACTCACTCGTAGCTCGCCGAGGATACTCAACCGTAATATCCTCTTCCTCGAACGCCAACGACAGCCGGGGTGGCCGCATCTCCAGTTCCTCATCTGCCTCCTCCACCTCATCCAGCGGCAGCGACAAGCGAGGGCGCTCGATCTCGGGCTCATTATCCAGCTCTTCAATTTCATCTTTCTCCGGTTCTGGTTCTGGCGAAGACTCTACTTGCTCCTGCGGCGAGGATTGTATAGGCTGGGTCGTCGGGGCAAGGGCTTTCCCTAGGTTCCGGAGGATGTCGAATGTCGTTTCGCGCTGGATCCGCCCGCTTCGTCTGCGATCGCGTCCGGGTGTGTTCGCGGCGCGTCGCTGCAGCGCCTGCACTCGATACGGCGTGGATGGCGCGCCGGCGCCCCTGTTTCGCGGGGTGTATCGGTTCGCGGAGGGGGTGTTGGATGCGAAACGGCTGGGGGTGAGGGGGTATTTCGTGTGTGTGGGGAGGCGTTGCAACTACGCTCTGGTTAGTAGGTACAGGACGATATAGTGGAAGCAGCTTACTCTTGTGAGTGTGGTGTCTCCTACTGGAGTCAATGCTTCTGAGCCATCAGACACTCGGGGTGACCGGCGACGCGGGTTGGGAGTGGTCGCCATTGGCTAACGGGGATGCGGATTTATCGCATCAAATGGTTTACCATGTAGCAAATATCAGGGCTTAGTATATATGCCAGCTGTTCATGATAATAGAAGCCAACATCGGCGATAGACGAAGAGGGGTTGAATGGCTGAGGCGATAACTGGAGCGCGTCTCGGAGAAGAGCAGCAGCGGAACGGAAGGGAAGGCGGTAAACTGGTTCGTTCCAGTTAGACCCACTGATTGGTGCTGCTTCTTATCGATAAGGAAGAGAAAAAGTTGCACGGCCAGCGACATCATCATCTCCAACGCTTGTCACGGCTAATCATTTGCCATTGAAGAATACGCATCAGTTGTGTCCCTCGCATATCGTCTCAGCGACCGCACATCATGTCTGACGAAACTCCCAAGCCGTCCGCCCTCGCCGCCAAGGTGGACAAGAAGCGCAAGCGCCAGGCCGAAGACTCCAAGCCGAACGACGCAAAGCCGACCGGCAGCACCAGCGAAGGCCCGAACAAGAAGCGCAAGGGTGGCAAGAACTTCAATGACCGGAAGAACAAGGGTAAGGGTAAGGGCAAGAAGGATGACAAGGGCAAGTCGGATCAGAAGCCCGCTAAGAAGGAGCCTGCCGATACCAAGGTGACGGAGACCAAGGGCGGCATTGATGAAGCGATTGGAAAGATGGACGGCCGATTGTTGGCGGATCACTTTGTGCAAAAAGCTAAGCGCCATAACAAGGAGCTGAGTGCGGTTGAGCTGAGTGATCTGTCTGTGCCGGGTAAGTTGGGTGCCTTTGCTGCTGGAAATCGGAGTACTGACGGGAGTAGATTCCGCGTTCCAGGATACGTCGTCGTTCGAACAGACCCGGTCTCTGGAGCAGCTTCCTGCGTTCCTGAAGGCGTTCAGCCCGAATAAGGGGGCTGACCTTGCGAAGGCATCGGAGGAGAAGGGTACTCCGCACACTTTGGTTATTTCTGGTGCTGCGCTCAGAGCTGCCGACGTTGTTCGGTAAGTCATGGAGCCTGATGAATGAGAAGTTATGGGCGGTGCTGATATCTCTAAAGGGCTCTCCGTTCGTTCCAGACTAAAGAAGCTATTGTCGGGAAGCTGTTTGCCAAGCACATCAAGCTGGAGGAGGCCAAGCAGTTCCTGGAGCGCGCACGGTATGTATTACTTGTATATATAAAAATTTTATGACCATCGCTAATGATCAATAGCACGGGAATTGGAGCCGGCACCCCTGCTCGTATCTCGGATCTGATTGAAGCAGGTATGTCTAACCCGAACAATTCTTCTCGGAAGCAAATCTGATCGTTACAGGCTCCCTCAAATTGGGTGAACTCGAACGCATTGTCATCGACGGATCCTACGTAGACCAGAAGCAACGAGGCATCTTCGACATGAAGGAAACGCATCTCCCGTTGTTGCAGCTGCTCACGCGGCCCGAGTTGCGGGAGCGGTACGGCGCAGCAGACAAGAAGATTAAGATCTTGGTCTTTTAGCGGTTGAGTAATATTATATGGCGTTACAAACGGGCTGGCATCGTTTTATTTGCTCATGTATAAACCTGGGAGTTGTTCATAGAAGACAAAAGTGACATTAACACTGCATTCTTTATTTGTTAGCTTTCTCAAAGATATAGCATATCACACCAATCTATCTCCTCTTTATGACACACATGCCATACGAAATCAAGCATATTGAGAGAAACAGGTCGTCCACAACACCAATATGCACATCACCTACAGCACGAAAGGAACTACTGGAAATTAGAGTCCACAATAACTGAAATCCTAATAGGCCAATGGAGGAGACGTGATGCCAGATAGGAACAAGCAGGTAGGAAGCAAGAGGTGGCTATAGACAATAACTAAAGGATGGTGACTCGCAGCGACTGGCTAACCAGTTGCCACACTCGTCCATGTGTGCTATTTGTTGTGCTTGTTGTTATCAATTTCATCCTACGTATGCAGCGTTGCCTTGATACATGTACTGCGAGTTTGAGTTCATACGGTGTTCAGGGCCATATTCTTGGTTCAGACGCTGGAGCACCTGCATAGCTAGCATCTTAGTAGCAGGCTCTATCAGGTTATAGAATATGAACTGACTCGAACTGAATACATCCAAGCATTATCGCTAATATAGACCGCTAATTTGTTCCAAACGATACTGGAATCTCGAGCTAGTAAATCTAACTACATACCCGAAGCTAAAGGCGGCTTCCCCACTAAATCCTCCTTAGACTTCTCACATTGGATTTATCTATCTCTCAAGCCCTCAGCATCTTCGGTATCAGGAATATTCTGATTGTTACTATTATTGACACTCCCAGCAGCCTCCGGGGTAAAGAACGCTTTCAGGCGGGTTCGAACGCACAAGGTTCAGGGAAAAAAAAACTAGGAGGGAACATGGTTCTTTGTTTTATTAAGGTGTCATCCTTGTTACCAGTGTTCCCGGTTGAGCCAACAGACCCCGTAGGGTCCAAATATTGTACCTTCCAAGGTATACAGATATACCCCTTTCCTCAAAACACGCATGCAGAGTGCTTCAAGGGGGGATTCAGACACGCAAAGCTGAGGCAAATCTCTGGAAGGGAACTTGGTTTTAGTTCAATCATGCTGTTATCTGTGGTACCAGTTGAGCCGTACTATGACCCGTAAATATGTATGTCATAGTTTCTAAGCTATATATACTAATCCCTTACTATTGAAGAATCAACCTATATCGGCATAAGTTCTTCTATTCTCTAGATAGATAGCTCGTCTTCCTTCAATCTTCTGTATAATCTACAGAAGCTGTTCCCACAATAACTTTTCTGTATCACTACCTGACAGAGATTGGGGTAGACAGAAGAATAGCCATATATTGTTTGCTGGCAGATTTGAACATTTCTTACTAGTAGTATGTCTATGCCATGAACCATAGGAACATTGTTCGAGTCATACAACATGCAACATGTAAGCGAATGTAAATGTTGCTCAGACTGCATTAATGCTGCCTACACTTGTTACCCAATGATGATGATATCATTACTACTCCAACTATGGTACTTCAACTACAGTACCACTACTACATGGCCATCATTTACCAAGCTGGCATTCGATTCAAATCTTGAACCAAAAGTCAAGATACCGGTGCATAACGTCCAAGTCTTGCTATTAGTATTGACCACAAGCTAGTCACTATTACGGAAATTCTCTGAGCTCTGCAAATCAACCAGTATAATCTATTGTGAGCTCACCAAACGCATTCTCTGCACATCCACTCGAATCCCAACTCTTCCTATCACAAAGAGCATAAAAAATCAAAGTACATCGGGAGACATATTGTCCACAACATCAACACCGTGATCATATCACCTCCAGCTTAAAGAAACTACCGGAAATATAGTTCAGGATAACTGAAACTCAGTTTCCCTAATAAAAGCTCGACCTGTGGACCTTCATATGTATAATTGTAAAGCTTTTGCGAGAGGTGACTGATACCACCATTGTGGAGGGTGAACGACTTCAATCTGGGCATATGGTTCTTCATGAGCCGGATTAAGGCTTCCCAGTTCTCTGGAACGTGGCACCAACAATCGAAAAGCCCTACTGAGGTCAGGTACTGGCCGTTGGCTCTCAGAAAATTGGCGAGGTCACGCGAACCAGCATCGACAGAATGAAACTCGACATGCTTTAATTGAGGGAAGGGACCGGCCTTGCTGATAGGTGACAGGGCGTTCCCATCCCGTCCAGGATGTTTGCAATCCTCTCTATAGATGAGCCTCTCCAGACACGGCGCCTCCTTGAGGATCTGGCATACACTGAGATCCAAGGCAGCACGGCAGTCTTTGGAGTCGTCATCGACGATTTTCAGGGTGTGTAGGTTTGTCCAGCTACTAATCATGTTGCAAGGCTCTTTAACGTGAAAGTAGAATGGGTCCGTTCTAGAGCGAATACCACCTAATCTTACGACATTATCCCGCGGATAGATGAAGGTAAGTTGCTCCGGATTGATGTCAGCTTCGGCAAGGATTTGAAGCAACATGTTGATATATTCACTCTCGGCCCGTATTTGGGTCACTGGTGCCTCTAGGCAAATCTCAAAGCTGCGGCAATTTGTGAGTGAGTTTTTGAGGTCATTCATTAGAGTATGGATCTCGGGCAATTTCACGGAAAGTTGCATGAACTTGTCGCTCACGTTGAGTCGTTCAGCAGGACAGAGATAGCGCCATGGATACACGACTCGCATGGTATGGGGAATGTGACGGAGGTCGGGGTTCGAGGCAATTGCGTGGATTTTTTGAATGCGTGAGCGAGATAGCCTTGCATGAAGCGTCGGCAGATGCGGAACTATAAGTTTGAAAGCGAGGGGGAATATCTTTCTGTCCAACTCTTTGGAGACCTGCCGAAGGGCAAGCATTTGGTCTGTCGAGAGATAAGTGACCACATCCCACAGAAGCTCAAGCGGGAGCTTTTCCAATGGGGCCTCTCCCTTTGCACAAACAACAGGTTTCTTAGGTCTTCTGGGGAGAAAATGCTTCTTTACTGGCAGGAAACAGAACTCCATGGCTCGATGTGTCAAAGATGGCACAACATAAACTGGTGGATGATATTCGACCTGAATATATGTCGACGCGGACTCAGAAATAGCAGTGATGAGAGTTAAAGGACACTAGAACAGGCCATCCGTTTCTTTTATATCCAGATAGGATGTTGTCGAAGAGGTCCTTGACGCCGTTGTGGCTTGCAGGTGAAACCCACCCAGACGGGAAATCACCTGTTCTCACTATAGTGAATGATGCAACTACTACCAATACTAGAGTTTAATAGCAAGAAGAGCTCTCTTCAACTACGTAAGATGGTAGGAAAGATCCGGTCATCTCTTTTCTAAACCATAGTGTACATATTATTGAGCAACACTAGCTTGTTAGGGCTCTCGGGCTGTTACACCCAGCTGTGAGCATGAAAGTAGTAGACTAACTTATATTTAATGCCATCCAGTTTGAATATTGACAGAATATGAGGAGTCATGCTCCTAGTAGTATAGCAAAACGTGTCAGCAAGGCTCCGGGTTCGACCAAGCCATCATTTCGATACACATGGGTAGAAAAGAACAGAGCAAGGAAACATCCATCTCTTTCTGGTATAAAAATGTGAAATTTTACTACATTTCGGCTCCAGAGAACGCAAAGGTTAAAACACAGCAGTGTAAGACAAAGCAAAAGGTAAGACGCAGAAAGTTAAGTTAGAAGAATGAGAGTTGAGATACAACCGCCAACCATTAGCCATTTCCATTGATGAGTAAATTACCCTGAGCATAATAAGTAATGGCCCCTGTGGGTTCCTTCTTCTGCTCAACTGGAAAGCAGCGGTGGTAACGAAATGCTATCTGCATCTAGGGTGTTCGTGTCGATCATCGCACCAAGTATGTATTTTGGTTAGACCATGGTCAGAAGCAGTCGCAGCAGTCGCTTTCACTTTTCAGAAGCAGACAGTAAGGAAAGAAGTACACTTTGGAAGCATGCGAAGAGCCGTTATGTTCGCAGATTAAGGACGCATATAGACCCAGGTATATCCCATGGTAGGTTCCAAGTATATCCCATCAACATTCGACGGAGGCACTTTTTCTTCTGGTCAGAATATGTTGTGATGATAGCACATGTTGTCCCTTCTAGTGCATCACGGTCGATAAGAGATCCCACAAGCTCCATAACCACGGCAACAACTACTGGCAAAGTTCAATCTTGAACAGTGCCTCGCATTAATGACGGTCTGACCATCAGTGACATTAATACCGATGAGTTCCATACCCATCCTAAACTTGGCACCGTGCGCTTTAGTCTTGATCAACCAAGAATTGGCTCCTGACAACTCAGTGCCAAGGGCAAATGAGTGGACGCTGGGATCGTCACTCATTTCTCCATCATAGGTGAATTCGGGTGGAAATTTGGGAGGCGTGAGTGCAGGGGCATATATTGCCGTTTGGTATTGTATAATGGAGAATGATTAGCGAAATTTGGGGTCTAGCCACACGGTGGAGTGTTTCCTGATTCAAGAATAGCCGGAGCACACATGCCCTGTATACGCCCACAATCAAGATAGTATCAGATGCTTATGATGCAAGGTCATAACCACATTGATTATAGCATCCACGGTCGATGTACCTTTAAGGGATATTTTTTTGGTTCCTCAGTCATCGCTCGTGGTGTCAGTGCCATATTTGATTAGGAGTTCTGTTGACGATGACAGACGGAGCGGGCATTGTAAGGTTGGTAAAGCCATCAGGACAGATGATTATTCTATGTATGGTATCACTGGAGTATGCACAAGCATGAGAGTGTTGATTGGCGTTGCTAAGGTCCCAATCCTCAGAACCGCTACGAGGCAAGTAGCTTCAAGTTCTGGGGTTGTAGTTGTTGCATCACTCTGTCGAATCTATCATGCGTGGATAGTATGTAGGGTTTAGTGAGTTATCACAGATTTGAGATAGATTCTCCCAGTAACTTTTTGAACTCATAGAATATATTATTTCATGCTAGGATAATGCTCAGTAGTATCGAAAGTACACAGTTGGCAGATATAAGACAGATTGGGGTTTTTCGACCTTCCAAGAGATGATCATGTAGTATAGAGCATTGGAGTAAGAAGAAGGTCAAGAAATAAAGGGAAAAGAAGCTGAATTTATAGCCTTCAATACAAATATCAATGAATAGAACAAGATGAATAGGAATCAATCTACTGGATTAAACAATACAATACATTATTAGCTTATCTATAAGGCCTACCATAACTTGACAGATGAATGTACCCTAAAGAACTATTGCTCTACCCAATCAATAGCCTTTAATTCAGTGATACAATGAATAGAACATGAATGAATAAATGAATAAGAATCAATAAGATGAATGGAACAATACAATACACTTATCATTCTATCAATAAGCCTTACCATAACCTGAATAGATGAATGCACCCATCCTAAATGACAATCGCCCTGATTACCCATACTACACAATTACTGCCTAAGGCACAAACTACATTCCAGGCACCAACATCAAGGCACCATCCCGTCACCCCCACTCACCGCTCAATATCTCCGCCCGGCAAAAAAAGGAAATTTCCAATGCCGCCGATCAATCTACTCTTCTTGCGACCTCCCAGCAAAGCATTGTTTTTATACCCTTTCTTCTTCTTTTCCAAGTTTCTTTCTATATAAATAAATCCCTTAATTTACAATGGGCGACAAGAAGCGCAAGCTCGCCGAGGAGGCCACCTCTCCCGAAGTGAAGAAGGCCAAGCGCGAAGACAAGAAGGAGAAGAAGGAGAAGCGCAAGGCCAAGGAAGTTGTCGAGGAGGTTTCGGTCGTTGAGAAGGAAGAGAAGAAGGAAAAGAAGGACAAGAAGGAGAAGAAGGACAAGGAGGAGAAGAAGGACAAGAAGGAGAAGAAAGACAAGAAGGAAAAGAAGGAGAAAAAGGAAAAGAAAGAAAAGAAGACCGAGCCCGAGCCCGAGCCCGAGCCCGAAGCCATGGACGTCGACGAGACCCCCGCCGAGAAAGAGAACCAGGAGCCCTCTGCTGAGCCCGAGGTTACCAAGGAAGAGAAGAAGAAGGAAAAGAAGGACAAGAAGGACAAGAAATCTAAGAAGGAGAAGAAGGAGAAGAAGGCAGAGGAAGAAACGAATACCGAGGCTCAGCCTACCAACGGAGAGACCGAAGAGCCTGCTGAGCAGGACGGTCAGCAGCACAAGAAGAATGCGCGGTTCATTTGCTTCGTCGGTATGCATCTCCCTTCCCTTGTCCAACACACTTTCCCCGTCACCCGGGAAGAAGGCTAACATTCAATTTTGTATAGGAAACCTCCCCTACTCCGCCGACAAGGACTCCCTCACCAAACACTTCGAGAAGATCACCCCCGTCTCCGTGCGCGTAGCCACCCAGGTCGACAAGCCGACCAAGTGCCGCGGCTTCGGTTTCATCGAGTTTGACAACTACGACCGCATGAAGACCTGTCTCAAGCTGTACCACCACTCCATGTTCGATGATGGAAAGTACCCGCCGCGACGGATCAATGTTGAGTTGACGTGAGTTACACCATACTTACCACACTCAATTACAATGCAACTGACATATATGATATGTAGTGCCGGCGGTGGCGGCAACTCCAAGGACCGGAAATCCAAGATCGAGGCCAAGAACAAGAAGCTGGCGGAGGAGAGACAGCGCAACGCCAAGGATATCCAGAAGGAGAAGAAGCGGTTAGAGCAGGTCGAGGAGACGGGTGTGGATGACTATGCTCATATTCATCCTAGTCGCAGGCCCCGGATGGCTTAGACCCAGTAGATGATTGTTGTTATTGTTGTTGTCTTTTGTGGAACACATTGGGATTTAAAAAGTGATCTTGTCTTTGCCTTGTTTGCTTTAAGAGATATCCTCTTCCGTTTCTCCTGTTTCTGATGTGCATATTTTGGATGATGAGAAAAGTCAGGCACGGAATATAACATAGATCTGGATGATGCTGTGTGGTGATTACCCTACAACCCCCAACAAAGTTTCATGTAGTAGTAGCCAACTAACCGTGGATGTCAGATCTGTAAAACCCAGAAACCCGTGAGTCACGTTCATTGAGTGGTATTGTATGGCATGTTACATCTTTATACTGCATTATAGGGAGGCGAGGGGGAACAATGAGAGGCAAGGTTATCCTGAACCCGAAGAAAATAGAGAACAATATCAGGATCATGGCACCAAAAAAAATGACAAGGGACGGGGCACACAAGGCAAAAAAAGAGAAGAAGAGAAAAAAAGAGAGATCATCAAGATGGGGCCGGCACAGGCCCCGTAACCCAGACGCCGTATTAGTTGTTTATATTATTGGGAAGTCGAACATGTCCCTTGGGACGATCTACAGAATCACGCATTTCTTGTTCTTGGGTTTGGTCGCAGGCCGGGGATTGAGCACAGCGCTATGCGAACGTTAGTTTCCCCTCCGTTCCAGGAGTAAATGGGCTTCCGTCGGACATACCGAATCGCCTCGTCGAATACACTCTTCAGGTTGCGCTGCGTCAGGGCCGAACATTCGAGGTACTTGTGTGCCCGGATTTCCTTGGCCACGGCCAAAGCTTGTTCGTAGGAGACGGGCTCCATCTTTCGCTGTCGGAGAGCATCTATGGTACCACGGTCGTCTCGCAGGTCGAGCTTAGTGCCGACCAAGATGATGGGAACGTTGGGGGCATGGTGTTCAATCTCCGGGAACCACTACATCCGTCAGGGTCAGCAAGCGGGCCTCCTGGGGCGTATCAGAGACGGTGAAGGAAGCACCTTGGCTTTAACGTTGTCGAAAGACGGCGGGCTGACGATGGAGAAGCAGATCAGGAAGACATCGGTTTGCGGATAAGACAATGGGCGAAGACGGTCGTAATCTTCCTGTCCAGCAGTATCCCAGAGTCCCAAGCTAATCGGTCGGCCATCTACCATCACACTAGCGGTGTAGTTGTCAAATCTGGGGGCATCCGGTCAACACACGAGGTTCGCATCAGACGAGGAGGAACAGGGACCAAGGGGGGGCACGGACACGGTAGGGATATATTCGCCGGGGAAAGCGTTGGTCGTGTACGAAATCAGGAGACATGTCTATATGTTGATTAGCAACAGCGATAAGGAAATCGACCGATTGAGGGAACGAGACGGCGGGAGGAGGAAAGAGGGAGAGGTCGAGGTTGTTGGAAGGGGAGCGACATACTTTTCCTACCGCACCATCACCCGTCACCACACACTGTGTGCACCAGCGCTCCGTTAGCCGCAGTCTGACAGACGGATACGCAGGTGGATGATGCTGACCTTGAGGGATTGAGTAGCTGGACCAGTGGCCATGGTCACGTCGAATTGGGGCGGGGGATGGCAAAATAACCCTCAATAATATATAGGTACAGTTGTAGCGACACGGGCGAAAGCGACGAGGAGGGAATTGAAATTATCGCAGAGGGAGGTTCAAGCGACGGGGTGGTTTGGGCGAGTGTTTACTGAATAGTGGCTTGACGGGCGGAGAGCGAGAGGGACACCTCGAAAGCGGGTATCTGCGAAAGGGCAAGGCTAATGGTTGAACCGGTCAGGAGAATTCGCAACCCAGGCGGAGATAGACACGGAAGAATATCGACACGAATGATAACCTGCGAACCGCGCTGACGGGAGCAGGAGGGACGGAGAGTTAAGAAGGGAAGAAAAAAAAAATATAATAAGAAATGAATAAAGAAATAGAAAATAAGCAGACTGCACGCAGCACTGACTCTCACACACACAGAGAGACAAGAGGAAAGGACAATGGAAGGTTGAATTTGGGGGAGGGGGTTAAGGGAGGAGGAGGAAGAGGAAGAAGGTGAGATTTAGTTTAGTAGTTTAGTTAGTGGAGTGGATAAGGGAAGAGAAGGAGTCGGAGAGAAAGAAAGATGGAAGAGAGAAAGAGAGAGAATAGCAGACTAAGAGGGGGGGCAAGTTGAATGGAAATGGATCAATCAGTTCCAGTTCGGCTTTTGGTGGAGATTTTGAGGGGGGAAGATTGGAGAACAAGAAGAAACACCAGCAGCAATAATGATGGTGGAATGGATAGTGACTGGATAGCTCACCTTGCTGGAAAGATAGCCACTGGACAGGTATCACGGACGGTCATTAATCCTGGATTGAAGCAAAAGGAAGGGAAAAGGATGGGGACTTTTGGTCGGTCTCTTTAGTGTTGCTGCTAACTAGTAACTTAGTAGTTAACTAGTAGTCTAGTAGTAGTAGAGAAGAACAAGAAGAAGAGAGAAAGAGAGCATGGCTGGGGGAATCCTCGACCTGCCACCAATCACTTCATCTAAACTAATCCCTCGTTTCTGTCCTACTAACTAACTAACTAACGAGAGATACTAATAATAATCATCATCTTCATAATAATCACCAACCATTCAACTACTACATAGACACTCCCCCATCCCAGCCAGGGAGAAAGATAGTAGATCTCTCCAGGGAAGGCAGACAGAGAGAGACGGTTGGGTGATCGACCGCTGGGAGCCAAGGGACGGCGCTTGCAGAGCTGCTGGTTCAGGGGGAAAAGAAACGCATTCATGACTCTGGCATCCAATCGTCTACTGTTGTACGGAGTAGATACTCTTATCCCATCCCACGGCCAGTTTAACTCCTAACCCACGGACCACATCTCATCTCATCTCATCCCATCTCATCCCATCCATCACCTTCTATCTCAACTAGTTAGGTGTCTGACCGCCACCGTCACCACCACCACCAGCCAACCAAGCACAGATAGTAAGTTAAGTACATAAGTAAGTAGTGGTATTTCTAATATTAGAATAACAAAACCCCAGCCTACAGATGCATCCCTCCCTAGTACTTACAGTAGATACTAGTAGTTTACATGGTACTTGCTGTAACCGCAGATAGGCTGGCCCCCCACCCGGTCATCCTTCCGATCGAATGGCAGTCCGTCCTGGGATTCGCCTATTCTGGGCATCTGCAAGCCTTGGGTTTCATCACCCGATTTGTCGCGTGGCATGAGGGTATTTATTTTCTTGGTTCTGACTGTTCCCTGGAAGGGAATTAGTGGATCAGTACGGTACTTTGGGATTTGTTCCCGTGATCATGATGGTGCTGATGGTGATGATGCTAGTTATACTGTGGTACCCTGGATCGGGTCGGGCCTATCCCCGACATCAACGTCCCTATCAAACCCAAATATTGTGATCCGTCAACGGCCATAATTTAAAGCATAAAATAATCGGTTATAGACTCGCCTCCAGACCTTATCTACCCAACTTCATCTCCATCGGCCTGCAAAATGTATGAAAACCTGGAAGATAGAAACGGAGGTTTGCCCCTCCCCAGATATGACCAGTCTACTCACTGAGGTGACACAAGTACTCCGATCCGTCCTCTCTATGATTAACTAGCATCCAGTCTGGCTAAGTGTAAACGCTATCAATTCTCAATGGTATCTAGTGGGAACGTCATAAGCATGAACATATGTACAGACCAGCGTACAAGGTATATCCACAGGAATATAAAATGCCCCTCCGTTGTCATCCTCATCTTCCATCCTATCCCCCCTTTTATGGTTTTTATTTTCTTGAGTACACTGCTGACATCCCACATGAAACAGAAACTCCCCACCGACGCCTGAGATGCAATGCATGACTTGGCCTACATGACCGGGGGCGCAACAAACGTGTCCGGAATCCCGTCAAACACCCAGTTGAGCGAATCGAACACCTCCGAGAACCCGGCTTCGCTGATGAAGGCCCCTTGATCGAAGTTCGGTGGGTAGATCAAGCCTGGGTCCGCCAGCGCCTCTTCCTGCTGTTGTCGGGTCATGGGACCGGCCGTCGCGGGGACACTAGGGTTCGCCATAGTAGCTATACCAAGTTAGTGTGGAACATACCCTCATCCTGACTATGATGGACATACCTTGCGGATCCTCAATGCTCTTCATGGGGCGGAATCGCTGGCGCCAACGCCAGACCGTATCATAGACATGACTCATGCTCATCCGGCAGCGCACTTTTAGCTGTAGGGCATCCTCTCCCGCCGGGCCCTCGGGGCTGCCCGCATTCCACATCTGCGCCAGAATGTCTGCCAGGCGCACGGGACGGTCGTGGTCCATGACACTGATTCGCCTGATGGCCGAGATGGCTCCATTGAACAACAACTTTCCATGTTCGAAATCGATGTGGCGCCGGAATTCACTCTTCAGCAGCTTCATAAGAGCAAATGCAGCGGAAACAATCATCTGCAGAATATAGTTGGTGGCATGCCCGATAAGCTCCCCAGGTAAGGTCTCCAGATCGAGCACACGACCGAGGAACGATGTGGTAGCGATGAACAGCTTCGTCAGATCATCACTTCGTGCACTAGAGCCTAGGAATACAAAGTAACGTAGATGCAGCTCAGCTGCTCGTAGATGGATCATATTAATGTCTGCAAGGCAAGTTAGTGTCTGCCATACCATACCAGGACATCGGCACAACTCACTGGATATCTCGCGGCCAAATTCAACCTCCATGTCCCGGAGTTCATTCTCCAGAAGCTGTACAATCAACAGTTTCTCCGAGCTTATGAACTCCACCGGGTCAGGCTTGCTGCTGTACAGCGCTTTGGTCACACGGTCGCAGAACTTCTCGATACGCAGTCGAGTCTTGAGGTCTTCGGAGGGTTGGTAGTCTGCATCTTGGAGTGATGCGGGCTCAAGTGCCCAATCGTAGATGGTTGATGGAGGTTGTCCGTAGCCGGTGGCGACGCTATGACAGTTTAGGAAGTGCCACCAATAGAGCTAAGGGAACTTACTTCTGAGCCACAATGTTACAAATGACCCACGTCTGCAGACGATCCTTGACGGCCTCGCCTTGGACCTCCATCCGGAAAGTGGTGAACTCCTCCGCTTGGACTGGACGGTGCAACCCAAGCTGCATGGAAATCTGCATCATCAATCCACTAAGCATAAAAGTGGCGTCGGTCCTCTGACTGGTAGTGGGCAATGGCCAGGTGCAGAGAAGACAAAGAGCCTTGACCACACGGTAGTCTTGGGGAACACCGGTAATGGTGGACCAAAGCAGTCTGCTGAAAGGCCCCGAGAGCGCGCTCAGGAGGCCGGGCTCCGAGGGCGCACGTCGGCTAGCGACACAGATGATAGTCCAAGCCTGCAAAGGGCAGCGGCGCATATACTCATCCGGAGGCTTCTGCGGATTCAACAGGGGAAGGAACGGATGATAGTACTTGAAGAACCTAAACAACTGTATAAGCTACAGTAGCATAAAAAAAGGGGAGGGTAGATGTATTACTGTTCAAAGAGACGAGCAACCCTTGTCCTGGACAGCGAGACATCTTCCAGCCTCCATGGATTATCATCTTGGGAAAGGATAGATCCATCTCTGTGCATGGTCAAAGGGGTAGCTATAGGCTGAGGCTCCAACGGCGCCGACAGCGGCCGCGCTCTGCTCGTAACTGCCGCATCAGGCGGACAGAATACATCCTCGGAACACTGGGAGAGCTCGTCACTGCCATTGGCTTCTACGGACTGCGACTGATCACCGGTAGCAAGCCGCCGACGGAGCTCTGCGATCTCCCGTTCCATTTCAGCATTGCGCCTGCAGATATGACTGGTCAGGGAAAATGAGGTCCAATAGGGAGCAGGGAGATGGAAGGGGAGAGGCTACCTCCGTTTCGAGATGCGTTTAAAAGTGGGCTCAACTTTGCATTCTATTTGAAGCCGGCGGCAGCGCGAACAAGCGTCCGCGGGGGTCTGCACAATGTCGCAACGAAGCTGTGAAAATCGACAAAGTCCATGTTCAGCCAGCCGTTATAGATTGGGGATAAGATGGGAATGGGGCGAGTGTGGAGGAAGGAAGCTAGGCATGAATAGTGATATGCATAGATGATCCTCTCATCCGAGACACATGGTAGACAGAAGTATATGGCGAAGGCCGGGGGATAAGAACTAGCTTACCTTTTGCTGTTTACACTCATTACAAGCCTTTCTACAGCCACCCCTCCGCTTGCCCGTGACGGCGGGGATCTTCTCCATGCCGCAAGAGCCTAAATTTTTGGACGCGAAGTCGAAGCCTGTCACCGGCCGGGGCAGCCTTGGGGTGCTCCGAAGGTCGCTGGAGGAGGCCGGGGGTGTTATCAGATTGGCATGCGTCGCCAACCCAGTCGGTGCGAGGACACCCCGGAACTCCAGATCCATCAGTATAAATCAAGAAACATCCGACGGTCTTGGAACCGCGGGACCCGTTAACACATGCAAAATGAAGAGCGCAAACAGAATAGGAACCAGCGTGCAGGTGCCGGAAATCGGCAGAAAACTTTGGGTGGCTTTTGGTGGGCGACGGAGGGAATCTTTCGCGAATCTCGGCGGTTGCAGCTGAGTCAGCGCGCTGACATGGAAGTCATGCCAACCAAAACCAACTGACTAGTTAGTTAACTATAAAAGCGTGAACGGGTCAGCCTCATCTTCCATTTCCAAGAATCCGAATCAAGAAAATTAGTGAAGTTAAAGCTTTTCCCAGTGGTCACTTTACATTTCCATGATCCAGTCTGGATACGCAAATATAGGATCAGAATCCTAGAAGAGAATAATTAATTATGGCCCGGAACGAGGCACCGTAGGACAGACAAGATCTTTGGTATTTGACATTCCAGACGAATGACGTAGGTGCGCATCAACTCTGCACATATTAGAAGTCATTTGATTGCAGTCAATTAAATAAGTAGAGACTAGTTATGATGAAAACTATCATGGAATCAATGATGGATGCTAGTGATAGAGTTATCCATCAAAGTAACTTAACTAGATGGATGCAGTAGATTATTAGACTAGACTAGACTACGGTAAGGAACAAACGCAATCATCAGGAACCAGTCACTGACTTGCTTGCCTCAGCCACACTCACACAAAACCACCTCAGCCTCCCCCACGGCAGCCTTACCCGGAATAGCAACTCTCCAGCTGTCGGGAGTTCGTAGGCTTCCGCAATACCCCCGAGCTTCTTACTATTGACCACTATCTAACTAAACTATATATCCACACCCACTCTTTCCTCCTCCCAACTTGCCGTTACCAGAGTATCTGTGCTTCTTCTGTCTTTTCGCTCATTAGTCGCCCTGACGCCTTTCCCGCACAACCACCCCATGGCAGACTCCGCTTTACACGATAGTCCAGCGCATGACCCCGATGCGCCACCGTCCAGTGACGGCTCTACCGGCCACCCCGGAGCTCTAGAGCCCCGTCCCGGCCCAGCCCCTATGTCGGAAGAATTGAAGGGACGTTTGGACAAAGTTGTCTATTCTGATGTGCGTGATGTCTATAGCATGTTTATGAGAACGACTATGAGGTACTGACGGGAAGGTCCCCTCATGTAGATCGGAGTGACCACTCTCCTGACCCGACTAAAGCAGAGTGTCTCCTCGGCCAAGGTTCGTTTCAGGTTCCACCCCCACCATTATCAGGTAGCAAAGAAAGCACACGGGCGCCAACTAACAACACCAATGGCTATAGGATTTCTCAACTTTTCTCAAGAAACGGTCATCGCTGGAAGAAGAGCATGCACAAGGCCTGCGGAAGCTCTCTCGCTCCCTTCACGACTCCGCCCATCGCAACGAGAACCGTCAAGGGACTTATAGTCAGAATTACAATGAACTCAATCGTTTCCACGACCGCATGGCGGATCATGGACTTCAGTTTTCTGTGTCTCTGCAGCAGATGGCCGATGATCTCAACGAACTCGCGTCCAATATTGAACGGGGCCGTAAGCAATGGAAGCAGACCGGATTGAGTGCGGAGAAGAGGGTACTGGAAGCGGAGACTTCTGCCGAGAAGGCAAAAGCAAAATACGAATCGCTTGCAGAACAATACGACCGGGTCAAGACAGGTGATAAACAGGGTGGGAAGTTTGGCTTGAAGGGTCACAAGTCGGCTGCACAGCATGAAGAAGAGCTGCTGCGCAAGGTTCAGAACGCTGACTCGGACTATGCCACCAAGGTCCAGGCTGCACAGTCGGCGCGACAGGAGCTAGTTTCGACCCTTCGACCTCAGGCTGTACAAAATATTCAAAAGCTGATTGCGGAATGTGATTCTGGTCTTACACTGCAGTTGCAGAAATTTGGTGCGCTTCAAGCCCACACTTTATTGCAATGACCCCCTGCTAACTGTTTGATAGCAACTTTCAACGAGAAGCTGCTTCTTGGACAAGGTTTGGCTATCAGCCCGTTGAAAGATGGCTCGGCAAATCCTGCCCTTGCTCCAAAGAGCTTGTATGAAGTGGTTTCTCAAATCGACAATGAGAAGGACTTCCACGAATACGTTCTCAGCCATGAGAGGAACCCTGCTGCGGTGACTTCAGACCAGATTCAATACAAACGTCATCCGGTAAGTCCTGCATGTACCATTGCTGGGATGTTCACAGCTAAGACCTGGATACTAGACGCTTGGGGGACCATCGGGACCCGTTGTGCCTGCCTCACAGCCGAGTACGCAGAACAAACGCCAGTCAATGTTCTTGCCTCAGTCCTTCTCCCAATCGAACCTCCTTTCTTCTACTCCAGCATCGTCTCAACCCTCAGCACCAGCACCGGTGTCTGCCCCGGCGCCTGCTCCGGCTCCTGCGCCGGCGCTTGGGTCTCCCCCGGCCACTGAGTCATTGTCATACCCACAAAACCCCGATTCATACTCGTCTCCGCCTTTCCAGCCTCCCTACCCAACATCGGCTTCTGAGCAACATCATTCAAATCAAGCTCCTGCGCTACCGGCAAAGACGCCGTTGGGACCAGCCGGGAATGGCTTCCAGCCTAGCCCTAATCTTCCTCCTTTGAAGCCGGTGTTTGGCGTATCTTTGGATGACCTATATACGCGAGACGGGACAGCCGTCCCCATGATTGTATACCAATGCTTCCAGGCTATTGAGCTTTTTGGATTGGACATGGAGGGTATTTATCGACTCTCTGGTAGTGCAACTCATATCAGTCACATGAAGGCACTGTTCGACAATGGTGCGTTTTGATTTCCCTGCTTTATCTCTAAAGATTGAGCGGTAACTAACGAGTGGCAGATTCATCGCAAGTCGATTTTACCAACCCAGAGAGCTTTTATCATGATGTTAACAGTGTCGCTGGGCTCTTGAAGCAGTTCTTCCGAGACCTGCCGGACCCGTTGTTCACGTCACATTACTACACAGATTTCATTAACGCGGCTCGTAAGCAACCCAAACCAAGATTGTCTAGTCATGCACTAAACACATATATACAGGTATCGACGATGACATCCAGCGCCGCGACTCACTCCATGCATTGATCAACAACCTTCCAGATGCTCATTACGCTACTCTGAGGGCCTTGATCCTAGTATGTTAACCGAGCCCTGCCCTAATCGAAGACTTCTAAATTAACACATCAAAGCATCTCAACAAAATCCAAGAGCACTACACACAAAATCGGATGAACGCAGGAAACATTGCCATTTGTTTTGGGTAAGTCCTTGCCACTCTTTATGTGTATTCTATCTCTTCCCGACTAACGATGTCTAGACCCACCCTCATGGGTGCCAATTCTGGCGGCAACATCGCAGATGCCGGCTGGCAGGTCCGAGTCATTGAGACTATCCTTGTCAATACGTTCCAAATTTTCGATGACGATTAGATTTATCATTTTTAAGACAACGCCCCGAAAGCTATTGAACAAAGCTCCAACCTCATCGTTGCTTGCCTTAATCTTACGCGAATACCACGTTTCCCATTTTGCTACGATCTAACCCCCTCTATTCTTTATTCTTTTATTTCATTGCCTGTGCCAATCCCTGCAATTACTACAAATGTACATAGTACTTTCCCTGGGATGGGTGGGCTGCTGTGATTACTGGCTTTTCCCATGACGTCGATACCAGGATACAAACAGTACCTAATCAATCAGTTGCTAGAAGTACCAGTACCCGTAAGTCTTAAGAGGTATATGATGTATAGTTAATTACAAGCCTCAAATTGGTGAGATAATAGCCAACCAGATATAGTACAGAATGGCAGCGAGATAATATGCCATGAGCCCAGATATTGTCCATCTGTCTTCAAAGACACGAGATGAATGATGAACACAAAGCACAGGAATCAATCGACTGCATGGTATCGAATAGTTCTCAGTAACACATGATAAGAATCGAATTGGATGCGAAGCAGTGATTTCGCAGCCAATGGCAGATGCAAGAGGATGGGGGAGAGGGAGATGATGTGTAGCAGCAGATAACAAGCTAACAGATGAACACTTTTTTGTGCTTCGTCACTGCGTATCATACAATGCAATGCGGGCCGTGTGAGAAACCCCGGCCCTTGTTTGCTGGTCCAAGTATAAAGGATGAGTGGGCCCCTAAGGGGAGGCGTGGATAGCACTCAGGTCTTGTTACAATGTGGGTTGAGTTCACGATAACGGGGGTTCGATGTGACCTGATGACTGGCCTATTTCTTTCCCGTCATCGTCTCCTTCATGGCCTCCATGCGGTCTGCCAAGCTCATGCCACGGGCGAAGAAGGGACTCTCCAGGTCCTCCACAGTCGTGGGGGTAGCGTGACCCCAGACGCGCCATTGGTCCTCCTCACCGGCCCAGCGGAATTGCTGAATGACAAGGTACTCGGTGCAGTCCTGCTGCTTAGTGTTGTTGGCCACGGCCGTGCTATCCGCAGGCGCACCGTTGGGAGACGCCTTGGTCGTGCCCTTCGACTGGCGGCTGGTAATGCGCAGGACGACCTGGCGAACTCCGGAGTTGGGGATTTCGGGGATCTGGGTCGCACGATCCGAAAGAACGCGAACACCGGTGAAGTAGGTGCCCGGGGAGCGAATGTAACTGTCCAGGTTCCATGTGACACGCTCGCCCTTGGGACGAGCAGCGATGCGAGTGCTCAGCTGGTTGGCAAGACCGGTGCAACACACCTTGCGCAGGGTATTGGTATCGCCGCTATGTTTCGCGAGACTCGTCAATAACTTGTTGGAGAGGTTGATGGCGCGGAACGAGAGGATTGAACACTTACGCAGCAAATGCAGTGTACATCTTCTTGTGATATTCGGCAGCAATCTGCCGACGCTCCTTCAGTCTAAGGGCAAGTCCCTTGTTGAGCCATTTGCAGTAGGCGAGGACTCTGTTATCTTGTTAGCAGCCCGAACGTCGGCAGCCATTGAGGGGCAGTCCAAGAGGGATTGAAACTTACCCAATGAAGTTCTGGAAAGCCGACTTGATCCAAAGCCATTCCATATGTAAACGCTCCGAAGGTTGCTGGAAGATCGAGGGCATATCTCTCCAAAGCGGCCGAATAAAGGTTCCCGGCAGAAGTCCGATGTCCTGGGGAAGATCCGTCCTAGGCATACCCCTACCCCGGGTCCGCATACTAGGTTGAGCGGGCGATGGCATGGAGATGTTCTGAGGCATGCCACGAAGGCCAGCACTGCGCTGGGAGGATTGGGAAAGGCATCGGCGTTGGCATGGTGTAGCAATGGCCGGTCCGGAGTAGAAGGCAGAGAAGGGAGCGTTGCTGGATCGGATGGCCGAGAAAACGGGGCCCTTGGACAGCGAGGACGCCATGACGAGAGTAGCAGCCAGAGGGAAAACCTCGACAGACGGGACAGAGCAAGTCGCAGAGGTCCGGGGGAGAGCTGGACGCAAGAGCTGAAGCGTGAAAACGAAGCCAAAGAAATTCCGCCGAGCGGCCCCGGGTCACGTGGCGGGTGCTTCTCCGCGAGACTCGCTTTTGGGCTGATTTGGCTTCACTTCTTTCCATGCACTTTCCCGCCTGTCGTGCGTCTCCTCCAGCGTCATTCCTCGGCATCGACTTTCGAACGGCAGGAAGAGCGTGTGCTCATTGATTCGGACTTGCCCTCCGCTGCGTTTTCCTAAACCATTACCGACTGCCGCGGACAAGCACCGCCTACCTGATTGTTTCGTGGAGTTTCGCCGTGCACCAAAGGAGAATCTATACCGCTTAGGGGGTCCGATCAGAGACAATTTAGCTCTGGACCTACCACCAACGACTCTTATACTTTCTGGCCTGCCTGCCGCTTGTTCGGGTAACATCTGCGTGACGGCCGCATATGCCGGGATTTAAGGCTGGCTCCTCCTTATCGTGATGCTGCTTCTCCATCCTTCTCGTCTCATGCCCGGTCGTCTTCTCCTGAACCTGACTTGATTGCTTCGCTGTCGGATTCCATTCCCATTCCCACGACTCCCACCTCACCATTCTATTCTACTGTGGCTTCCATACTCTCAAAAGTGGATTCCCCCGATAAAGCCGTGGCCCCCTCCGCCCCCTCGACCGTCGTTCCGCCCTCCCCGGCCTCCTCCACTCCTAGTAGCAACGATGCTGGTCATTCGGTCCCTTCTGCCTTTCACCCCCGGGTGGCCGTCATTCTAGGCGTTGATCGGAAATGGTATTTGCCTTTACTGATCTGCCGCGCGCTGAGCACCGTGCCTGCCGCGTGGTGGGGGCTCCGATGTGCCTTCACCTTCCTGGCCGAACTGCTGCACATTCGACCAGGCATAGGACATGAGGGGTGGGCGGCGGCGATTGTTGGGAGTGTTAGTCAAGACTGGGATGTTGAAAGACGATTCCGGGTAACAGAGGTGGCCTTGGCTATTATGTGGGTATGTGCATATCCTATCTCCTTTTCCTTGTACAGGCTCGTTTGCGAATAGGTCTAACTATGATTATAGTGCAGTGCATCCGCATATCTTTCTTACTTTTTTGCTGATTGTATGATGTCTCGATGGTATGCTACCCCGGGTACCCTAGCATCTGTGTGTCTATACTAACCATCCCAGGCTTCTGAATTATACCCCACCAGCTGTTGTTATTCGTCTCCTTACTACAAACGGGTTGATTGCTTATATCACTTCTTGGGTCCTTTACCTCTCCGGAGCTTCGTCCGATCCCCGTCTTCTTTTGCCAGCCTGGATTTCCATTACCACTGTAAGCTTCCTGAACTTTCCCTCATTGCGTAACCCTCCTCCATCATCCGAATGTCTCAGACTAACTTGCCTCTCTCTTTCAAATTAGACCCTTACATTCCTTTATCATGCCACCCAGAATCACGCTACAATCAAGCGCGAAACTGCAGCGGCGCTGCTCGTCGTGGCTGTGGCCAGTTTCGTCAGCATGTCGTCGCTTCTCCTCCAGTTGCATCTGACCCGTGAGAATGAGCCCGAAGTGCCCGTGTTCGTCATTACTCGCAAGCTTTGGGATTGGGCCGTGACTATCTTTCTGCGCATGCGAGTGTCGGATGAGCGAGCTCCGATTGGGGAATTGTAAGCTAGGTCGGGCTTGACTTGTTTTATTTGCAGATGTATCAGGCGCAATACCTGTTTCCATAGACTAGCTATCATTCCAATTGTGTACCCTCTTGCCCTAAAGAAGACACTTGCTACGTGCAAATACGTCGTTTCCAATGATAGAATGCCTAGAACTACGACAACTACGAAATCACGAGAGCAGAGTTGAAAGACAAGATCGGAACCCAAAAAAATAAGAGTATTTCACCAAAACCATTCCGCCAGGAATGAAAGTTCATTCTCGAGCAAGGACACGGTAATGACAGTGAAGGCGGTAATGCAACACACCAACGATTAGAACATTAAGAGATAACGAGAGTGATCGAGACCAAGCCTCCCCATCCTTTTAATTCAACCCTTGCAACAAAGCAGGCCGAAGCTGTCCTTTCACGTACTGGTGGCCACACGAAGCCAAGCAAAGACACGACACAAGAAGAAGTAGAAAAACAGAAGAAGTAAATCATCTATGAAGATATTGGGTATCTACCAACGCCTCGTTCCTTCATTATCCCATTCCAGATGTAGCAGTCGAGTCAGGGAAGCCAGACCCACTGGGCCTCTTTCCATCGCGTAGTCGCGAATGGAAAGATGACCAACTTGATAGTGCATCAATTCGACAAAAGGCCCAAGTCCAGTATTCCGGGCAAAGAGCGGTAATAGCAGCAGACAATATATTAGACCGAACAACCCTCGTGGCAGTGGCGGGGACCGCAATGCCACATCAGAAGGAGCGCAGGTGGACACATACTGTCCCCTGCCGCACCGCTCTGAGGGAAACGTAGACTGGGAAGAAGGGACCGGAACGGGGGGGCGTGGCGTCTGGCTTAGAAACCGTGGACCTTGATGGTCTTGGCATCCAGCTCGAGACCCTCCTTCTTGTCGGTCAAGAACTCCTGAACATCTTTACGCTGGTCTCCCTGCAGCTGAATCACCTCGCCCATCTCAGTGTCGTTGACAATGGTGCCATTGCAGGCTGACAAGGGAAGTTAGTGACATGGCGATGCACGTGGGTAGTAGGCGACAACATACCGAACTTCTTCTTGATCACCTTCAGAATCTTCTTCTGATCGAACTTCTTAGGAAGACCCTGGACGGTAGTCAAGGTCTTACGACCATTGCGCTCTGTGGACAAGATACACGTTAGTCATAGGTGCATGATGGGACAGCGTGGCGCCACCCGCGACGACGACGACAGGGGTAGAGGCACCACGTGGAGGGGACGACAATAGAACGTACGTTGAATCCGTATATGGATGTAATTTTGAGACTGTTTAGTCTCGCCGGTGTCTTCGTCAGCTTCGGCGAAGGGGTCTGTGGAAGAGCACGTGTCAGCCTCAGGCTCTCATGACCAAATATTACCCCGCCAACTTGTGACGCAGTTGGACCAAAGGGACAACGCCGGCTACACAGCCAAGCCATAGCAAGGAAGAAGAGTCTCCTTAGCAAGGATCTTTCCAAAAAGACCATCACTAGGAAGACCAACACCCACTGCAGGCAGAACTGTGGGCCTGGGGACGATGTCCACAGAAGGGGGGGGGAAGGAGTGGCGACTCACCGAAGGTCTTAAGGTTTTCGATGGACATAAACTCGGCCTTTCGTCGTAAACGGCCCTTAAAAGCGGTGTATAGGAAGTGAGCGAGGGAAGAGAATTAGATCTCTGTGAAAATCGAAGTGATCGTAGAGTCTTGGGAGACTTGGAGCTGGAGGTTCAAAAGTGGATGAGGTGGTGGTCGGGAAGGAAGCAGGAAGAAGAACAGAAGAGCCTTTTGAGGGGCGCGGCGTTGCCTTAGCGCCCTTGTGGGGGAAGGCGGTGTGCCCGTGACTAAGCCCTCTTTTCCCCCCCTTCCAGCGTCCTGATCTGGTACGTTCCATGATCCATGACTGGGCCGTCTCTTAGGTTCAAGGTTCATTCTGATTGCTACCCTTTTGCCTTTGGCGGGCGGGTTGAAGAGGCGTCGGGGCTTCTAGACAAATGCTATAATTGGGTTTCCAAACCGGGATGTTGATTGGACATCGGTGGCAATCCAAGGGCGTTCTCCTCTCACCCCCTCCGTTTTCCCCGGTGCCCCCTCATACATACGTAGATTCTACGCATTTGTTGAGCTTGTCCTCCGCTTGTCTAGCATATGTTTTACATGGCGAATCCGTCATGCCAAATTCATCCTCACACATTTGCGCCAAAGTCTTGAGACATGGGAGCCCTGAATAGTGTTGTCGACGACGTGTAGTCAAAGCTCGCCACTACAACCCACCGGTGACCAAACTAGTATCTTTCAAGACTCTCTAGACAAGATGATATTATGGCAAATGAGGTATTAGGATGTTCATACAGCATCGCAGTCTCCCCCTGTACAGAATAGTAAAAGACAGATTGATGAAGGGCTCTGCATTCATCGTGTCTTGTCTCTTTCGACCACCGTCAAACCCAACTTTCCAACCATTCTCTTTTTTGATGCGAACTTGAAAAAGGAATTGTGGTATTATAATGTATCGAAACTCGTCGGAAATGGTATCACAGAAACGGTTGTCGCTTAAGGGGAAGGTGTGGTGGAAGCAGTAGCGCCCGGGGCAGCGCGCGCATTCTGAGGAGGCAGGAAGATGGGGAAGTAGGTCTATAGAAGGCATATTAGAAAGGCGTTCGAAGTGTTTTCGCCCGGTATTCTTCGTTAGGATCGTTGGAAAACATACAACAACCAGGGCCATCACTATAGGCGCAAGCGACAATCAGTTCTTGTGAATTTCGTGTGGTAGGAGCAGAATGTGTACACATACAGGACATCAGGACGGACATGTAGGCCGGAGTCGAAGCCGTTCTCTTCTGGTCTGGAGTCTCACCGAGCCAGGACTGAAGCGAGAAAACGAAAGAGACCCTATATCGACCGAAGTTAGCCAGCTGCTGAGAAACGTTGAGATATTGGCGCCCTACCATCCGATCATCCTGTACGCGCGAGCTTTGTTAGAATGTGCCCACACAGCCAATTGAAGCGATAAATCTTGTTCTCACCTATTCCTGGTGAACATCTGTTGCAAGTGTTAGCGCGTCTGAACCACGAAGGAGCACAAGATCTTCAAATCAAGATTCGCGACTTACAGCAGCCATAGGCATGGTGCTGGACATGGCGCCTGAGCCGGACAGTCAGCACATTCTCCTTGTTAAGCCATCCATAATAGGATTTAGTATTGCACTCGTCACATACTAGACATGTCGGGCTCATCCTTGTTCTTGGGAGGGTCGATGTAGGGGATGGCTAGTAGTCGGCGTCGACGTCAGCAAAGATACGCTCAAATTCTCAGAATGAGATATCCCGACAGCAGAAGCAAGAACTTACCGAGGTCCAACCTCCGCATATCCTTCTTGGATGCCATCTTGTCGCTTGATACTCCGAGGCTACTGCACAGGCCGTGATAGAGGTACCTTCGTTCAGGTTGAGAGGCAGGCGAACAGGCCAACCAGGCGATATGTGACGCCAAGACCAAAGCGGAAAGGCTGCCCGGATCCGAGGTTTATCAGTTCCCCGGATGATAAGTTGTCCATTATATTATCCTATTATGAGTCCACGAACGCATGGGCACAAGAAAGACGATCGCAATCATAGCTACATAGCTTCTAAGTATCTACGAACCAATGCTATATATTATTGACTATTGCACTAGCGGATGATATCGAGCAAACCACACTGAATGAAGCATGACTGCTTAGCTCCGAGGCCGGGCACCTTAGATTTAGCGTAGTTTAGTCCCTTCGGAGGACAAGCTGGGTGTCAACGAGAAATGAGGGACCAGACACAGATCCCTCCGGAGATCACCCATCTTCGGGTTGAGCCGTATCAGACATCAGGTCAGCCTGCTCTGTACTTCTGATCAAGCTAACTAACTCCAAGCGATAGGGGTGATCAGCAGTGATACGGTCAGCGATTAGAATCACGATCCGCTCAGGTATCGCAAACACCACCACCCTCCCTTCCATTTCTGACCGGGCGGGCGATACAAGGTACATGCATGCACAG
The DNA here is from genome assembly GCF_001889945.1 of Aspergillus brasiliensis CBS 101740. Taxonomy (NCBI): domain Eukaryota; kingdom Fungi; phylum Ascomycota; class Eurotiomycetes; order Eurotiales; family Aspergillaceae; genus Aspergillus; species Aspergillus brasiliensis. The sequence goes on from NW_027137442.1 coordinate 4,226,256, forward strand.
CAACTTCTGGAAGAGACACCCAAACAAAGGACAAGTATGAACAATCTCACGGCCTATCTATCTATCCCAAGAACAAGGCGTATGATTTATCTTCCTTTAATTAGTTCATGTGCATAAGGGGCGTTGGGCTGGGCTTCCGACGGAGGACCCATTCCGTGGCTGTCCAGTACCGAGCAGCCCCCTTTCGCAAACCCCGATTTTAATCCGGACCATGCTTGTGTATCTATCCGCTCCTTTCAAAGTGGCCATTTGCGAGCTGGGACGGCCAGGGTTGCACCGCATCCTGCAGCTAGGATGAGTGTTACTGAAAGAGCTGCCTCCGTGGCCAGTATCTGGTACCAGCCATGCTGCGCCAGTCTGTGCGCTCGGAGTTTCCGGGATGATCCAGTGCGCTCAGCACATGGATCCCTGTTCCCCGTATTTAAAACAGGAGATCTCTGCTGAGTAGATACCCAGCAGCACAGGGCACACGGAAGGTGCTCTTAGTGCGTAAAAAGGGCCGGAGTTGTGGCGACCTGAAAGCAGTAAAGAATCAAAAGAATACTAACTATATCTATCTATCTACTCCGTTGTATCTACAGGCTAAAATACCATCGTAGATCTACAGCGATGTGCCACTTCAGATGCGGAGAAGCTCGAGATCAGACGGCATAGATAGTCATACGGTACTCACAGTCTCCCACGCAGTGTCATGCCACTGTGGAGGGGGGGTTGCATCCCACAGCCGGACGGTTGAAGATGGCAGAAGGCAGCGATGGGGATGGTCAATGGACCCCTTTCAAATCATAGCCGATGATGCGTCAAGAAGAATAAAATCATGACACATGTCTAACATCTTTCGGAAATGGATCCTCCCGACGGGGCTCGGGGCGCTTAGGCAGGAGAAGACTGGAGGAATCCGAGAGAATGGGATCCCCTTGATCCAACGGCCCACAGGGTGATGGAAAGTGGGTTTCAAGGCGAAAAGTTGGAAAAATGTCTTGGGAGTTGGGAGGCTTGGAGCAGGAACAGAGGGAAGTGTGCTTCAGGCAAAGTTCTACGGAGTAATAATCTCCATCTAGATAGGGTTGGTTTCAGTCGGGATACTGAATCGGATAGTCTAAAAATTGCTCACCGTATGTTTGTTTGAATGTGACAGCCAAGGGAAAATTCATATCCCTTCCCCCTCCTTCTCCAGGGAGATCGCACACGTATCACCTAGTGTGTGCTACAGGTAGAGTTTTGAACTTTTGATGGGACAATGACAAGATTCTATTACCTTGCAAACACCGTACCAGATTGCCCATCGTAGATTCATTCCCCGGGGGGAGGTGTCGCTACTGTAAGGCGACGCAAACAAGTTGGGATTCAAAATCCCAAAGTACTGTCCGTCGAGCAGGGATCGCCCTTAACCGGGCCGATCTGCGGAGTTAAAGCTGGCTGTGGTTGGGTTAGGCACAGAGAAAGTCGCCTCGCCATGGTCCCTATCTTTTTGATCCAAGTGGCTCTTGGGAAATTTTTTTTTTTTTTTTTTTCATTTTTCTTTTTCATCCGATCCCAGCATGCTAGCCACTGGCGGAAGAATGGGGCGATATGCCGCGATATCATCAGGTAATCGCGTCGAGTTGCAGGTTCAAAATCGTCCGAATGAAGGATCCCCATCATCTGATGCCAAGATGATCGAGTCAGGATTGGTTGATAGATTTACCGAATAGCGTGATCACTTTGCGGTGGACTACGTAGGCCATCCGACAGGCCCAAACAGTTTTCTAGTGAGTAAATCCTTCATGGATTGAGTCAGTCGGAGTCAGTTGCTGAATGCGGAGAGAGAAAAGACTGGGGGAGCAACAGAAGCTTGTACACTAAGTCAGCAATAATTAGTTTGGTTTCAATCTAGATATTCAGCAGCAGGAACACCGTAGATACTCCGGACCTTTTACTAGTACTAGGAGTAGGAGTATCTACTTCAGAGTCTAGCAGATATGTACCATGTAGGTACTCCGTGGGTATTATTAGCTCAGTAGTCAGAACAATCAGGGATTGAAATTAATTATTACTTTACACTATCAGCCCTCGGATTAGCCTCTAAGCCTATGGATAAGCTGGCTCCGATGATCCGATCATCAGAGGATCCATTCAAATGGAATTACGGATCCCCCTCCCAAATTCTCCCCCCATAGCCGGTAATACAGCGGTATTGAACCACGCGGACTGGCAGCCGTCGGCCGGATAATTTACCGTCTCAAGCCGGTAATCCATTGCCCCCTCTCGGGCTACTGCGACTTCCTTCTTGGGTAGGTCGGTCATACAGGTGCCAGTTGGTCCTCCTTACGTTATCTCCAGATTCGCTCACTTCGGCCACCGTCTTCGGCCTTTTTCCTTGGTCTATCTCTCCTTCGCTTCGACTTGATTTTCTTTCTTCCCCTTCTCGATCTTCTATCTGGCGTCCTTCTTGTATTATCTCCCTTACCGCTGGGTCGATTCGCTTCCATCTTTTCCGCCGTCGGATCCATTGACCTTTCTTCCCTTCCCGCCTTGCCCCCGAAACTCTCAGTTCCGCGACGGTTACCCGGGGTTTAACCTCCGTCTCCTCCACCCCCCATAGACGCTCCACCCAGCTCGTTGTTTCGTTTTAACCGCACCAGATTCACTTTGAAAGGATCGAATGTGTAGGATACCGGTCCTGGTCCTATCAGGCAATTTACCATTCCGTTCCACAAGCGTCCGGTGACCATCCCTGAGGAGAAAGTCGTATAGCCGTCGTCACGGCGCGGTGCCAATGATTAGATCCCGACGCTTGGATACACCATGAAGCTGACATGATACCTCATTCTTCCGCCGGCGTCCAGCCATGGGGCCGTTCCCTGCGCGCCCTCAATAACGGCTCAGGACGCGTTGATGCTTCCCAACCTCTGGTTCAATCCGACCCGCAGTTGGAGAAGCTGTCAATGTCCATGCCGCAACCGCTACCCCGACAGCCGGCAGTAATCGACCTTACCGCGAATGTCAGCGACTCTCAAGAACGAGAACCCCCTGCGAAAAAACTCAAGTTGGATGCGCCTGCAGGATCATGTCCGCCTGAGGGTAGTCCAGCCCCGGGAAGTGGAGGAGAAGCGAGAAGCACCCCAGGGACCGCAAGCGCCAAACCAAACCCGCTTGCCTGGCGCGGTCGACCGGTGTGGTCGTTCCAGGCACTGGTCTCGGAGACGACTGGAGCTGTGGAAGCGAAGGAAGATGATACCACTTCTCAAGGGAAGAAACCTGCATCCTCGCCGCCACCTTTACCTCTTGTCCCTTGGAAGCACAATCCGCAGGAAGCCTCCGGAACCAATAGCGCAAAATCAGCAGATGTCGCATCTACAAAGGAAGTGCAAACAACTCCATATCGTATTGTCGTGCCCCCTGTTGCGCCAAAGCTGAAAGGGGAGAGTAAGTCGACCCGCACGACAACCCATGTGGAAGGATTCGTCTAATTGCTTAATCGCGGTTTAGGAGTTGCGGACTTTTCCCCTTGGACGGGCAACCACCCGGAAGATACACTCAATGACCATACTGCAAAACAAGGCCATTACGATCGTACGCAGGTCTCGCAGAACGAGTCCAATACCGCCCGCCCGTCTCTGTACGCGCAGTTGAAGCATCGGTCCGGCCTCCAGATGCTCTCGTCCGTTTTCTCCGCTGCTCTCGAGAAGCGCCAGTCCCATAGCACGATTGCTACTCCGTCGAGCTTCAAACCTCCCCCGCGTGTCACTTTGACAGATAACAAACGCGAGGCTTGGCTTCGGGATCTTGCCAATCCGTCCGTCCCGTTGCGCAGACTGAGTCGGACAATCCCTCATGGTATCCGGGGCAAGGTGCTGCTCGATCAATGCCTGGGCAAAGGTATCCCGGTCCCGCGAGCTATATGGTTGGCCCGATGTGTCGGGGCCAACGAAATCCGTGCCTTTAAGCGAAAGGGCACGAGCGGGACCCTCGCTTTGGGCCTCGAGACCAAATGGGTTCGTGACTGGACATCAACTGTCCAGCAGTTTCTTGAAAACGTAATAGGTACCTGTGGATCCTCAGACTGGAAGATGAAGATGACTTATGCGTACGCCATTCCTTTCCATTTCTCGCACCAGAGGTACTTACTCTTCACAGTGTCAGCTTAACATCTCGTCTATTCTTCGAGCGATTGCTGGACCATGACCAGTATCTCAGTTGGTTTTTGGTATCATTAGAGGCTGCGCCACTAAACACGGTACCCGTGTGGCTCCTAATGCTCGGTATATACTGGAACAATATCATGCGCTATCGGAAGCGTGGTCGACGTTTGGCTGAGGTGTTACTGGAGAAGCTGCGTCTGGTACGCCTTTCTTAATCTCATGTTTGTCGTTTGATGGCTAATCGGCGGGACAGATCAAGCAACCCGGACAACCAACAGCCCTGGCACCGTTAGTTGATCGCTTATCTCGCTGCATCAGGAGGTTGGTACTCGAGCATACGTCCTCTGTTGTACTACCGTTATCCTGGGAGAAATACAAGGACTTGATTGCCTCATGCTTGAACCTGAAGGAACTTCCCGACAAGACAACGCTCCAGAACCTTGCGGAGCGTAATATACGAATCCAGCTACCTAACAACCCACAAGGGACAACTCCGCAACTGCCTCAGCAACACCTCATCCACTTATTCGATTCCATACGTTCTGCACACGATGTATTGTCCACATCCTCGGCCTGCCTGAATGCCGTGGAAGACAAGGCTACTCTGGTCGCAAAGCTACTTGAGTGGGCAGCGACTCCATTTCGCCACGGGTCCCGCCGTGTGTATACCAGTGTTCGCCTGCTTCGAAAGTGGAAGATGTCGGGGATGGATGTCGAATCACATATTCTCGCTTTCTTTGCTGACACTCAGATAACCAGCCGCGTCAATATGGACAATGTCTATCACATAATCGCCGAACTTGTCCGGTCTCAGACATTCTCTGTTGGCAGGTACTTACAGTGGCTGATGGCTAAAGGGGTGGCGAACGATCCTTTACCCGATCAACACAAGGTCAGATGCCTCTCCTAGGAGTGTTCAGCTATGATACTGACTAAATGAATTGTAGGCTGTTTCGGACGACCTACGCCTGCTTATGCAACTCCCATTGGCCCGTTTGCCGGAATATGTCCGTAACCTCCGCAATACGCTGTTGAGTCGCGCTGGGATTACTGCTTCGCATGAGGAATCAACCATCACAACCGTCAAGGCATCTATCGCTCAACGGCTTCCGAAAATCTTTGGGCCACAGGCCAGCGATGCAATGTTGACTGACGAACCATTGTCGAGTTTGACTTGGGCAGTCAAATCCGAGATTGGCCTATGGATCCGCCGTGGAGTATCTGGACACTGTCGTGATCCAGTCAGGTATGCGGTCTTCGGTCCCTTCAAGTATGTTCAAGTTCTAACGGCTGCTAGGAAATACGCACATATACCTATGCTTGCTGATTCCGGTGTCTCTGCACTCACTCCTGTCGAGTTCTACAACATCCGCGACGTTCTGGAAAGCTTCGGAGATATCTCGATGCTGGCCGACGTGCTCAAGCAGGCAACAAACTGTGATGACAATATCGTCCTGGCCTCTGTTGCTGATACCATCAATTTTCATTTCGACTCACTGAGCGTTATCGGTGCCGCGACAGATCTATTCAAGGGGCTTGTTGAATCCTATGCTCGTCTCAAGAGACTTGGGGCGCCCAGCTTGGACCTCATCTTCTCGCTGATCGAATTAGGGCTACGGATGCCCAGTGAGTTTAACACTGTTGCTCTCCTGCGTCAAGACCTGTCTCGTATTGAGAACAGGTCCGCCCTAGCTGCGCCATCTCCGCTGTCGGACAATCTCCCCATGGCATTCAATGACACCGACTCGTCGTCCCAAGAAAAGTTAGATCAGATCCTGTTCTCCGGAGGGGGGATGGACGAATCCACTATGGATTCCATATTCAACTCATTGACTGGGGCCTTGGCCAACGACAATGGTCATGTTAAATTGTCGGCGAATGACATATGCAGATATCTAGCTTATCTGAGGTCCTTCAATCCTAAACGATTCGACGCAAGGCTGGTTCGTTGGGTATGTGGTGTTCTGAAGTCACCTTCTCGGTTTGCAATGGTCCGTGTCCTCCCTCCTCTTATCGGAGTTGGTTGCGTTACCATACATGCCTTTGTGATGCTTGTGAAGAAGCTTTTGCAATCGGAAAGGGTGGCTTCGGTCGTTCCTAAAGTCACGGATCTGCAGCTGGATCTTCTTGAACTTCTCGTTCCACAGGAACCGGGCGAGGGCCATTATGCAGATATGGTACGCTCTATCACTTTTCGCTTCTTGCTATGCGCCCTCCTTTCCTTTCACTAGTCCTGAAGCATGCCCTGGAGTTGCATCGTCTAACTTTGCCGTCTAGGTCACATATCGCTACTATTTAGCTCAGCAAGAGTTCATTGACAAGCATCCAGAGGAGTGCCTCAATATCATCCGCGCTGCTGTGCCACTGATTCACACTAGGCAGGCAGGAAGTGCGGGTGAATTGAATTCGGCAGACCTTACAAAGTGCGCCATGATTTTGCTCCAGAACCTACTCAGGCAGAAACCAGAACGCATGGTACAATGCTGTACGCAGAAGTTAGTCGGCCAAGACGCGGCATCCACGATGATCCTACAAAAGGCACTTGATACACTACTCGGCTTCTGCCCACAAGGTTTGTTTGCCGTTCTCTGGCTATTGGGGTTTAGGCTGACATTATTCCAGATCCCCAGACTATGTCTGAGGCTGAGAGAGTCATTGGCATGAACAATGACTTCTCGCTCCCTATCTGTCAGTTGAAGCTCCAGCTCTTATTCAATGCAGAGGCTGGGAATGGAGTCAACAATGGTATTGTGGATGTGATGTTTAAGGCAGCGATGGCTGATGCTCGCTCAAAGCGTTCCCACTGGTACGGTTTGGTGAGTCTGATGAACCAGGATGCAGTGCGACAGGTATGAAAATAGCCAACCCTTCTCCTATTACATCTCGCTGACCGCTTCAGATCCGCGAGCGAGCTGAAAAGGGCTTCTTTTCTGTCCCTATTCTCGAAGAGCCTATCGACGATCCAACCGTGGCAGACAAATCAAACTCCATTGAGACCGCCCGGCTTTATCTGGCGATCATTGAAAAGCTAGCATATAGCATTCCTGAAACGGGTGTACCATCGGTTGCGCCTATGTTGGTGGAAAAAATGGAGTTGCTTCTCCAAAAATTTATCACCATGCAGCCAAATCCGTCTGCTGCCGCAGAGTCATGTCAGGCAGCTCAGGCGCGCTCGAATTTCGAAAGAAGCCTTGCATTTTGGTTCTCAGCCCTGCTCAGACTGGTTGTCATCCACCGATCAGCATTCAATACGCCAGCACTCACACCCAAACCGGTCGGCCTCCAAGAACAAGCTCGCATGCTGGTCTCGATCTTCTGCATCACTCTCGCACGACTCCCGGATCGAGTCATCCGCCTCTACCCGTCAGCGAATTATTTCCCTCATCCTGTACAGTCGGAAAGCTACCGCCCGTGCCCCGGAATCTTGCTGCAAACGCACGCTTTGGACGTCGCAGCAGCACTTATCGATACGTTTCCGGACGAGGCTCGGCAACAATGTGCCCGTTTCCTAAAGGAGAAATGCCCTCCGTTCCTTCAATTCCAGAATGACTCCCGGTTCCTCTATCTTCTCGGACCCGTGATGGATACATCAACAGTCAACTCATCCCAGCCCGCATCTCTACCATCTCCTGCGGCCGGTGGCTCAACCCCAACACCGACTGGTAATCTCGCCGGCGGGCCACCCAATCCACAACAAAACCTCTCTTCAGCTTCGTCTGGACTCCCCGCTGGGCTATCTGAAGGTGTAAATTGCATTGCAAGCCACCTTCGTCTGCAGTACCGTGGCCGCGTTCTTGGCGCATATCCGGTCCGCCCCTGGGAACTTCTCGAAGACGCTGCTCCAATTGTCGGGATGAACGACACCGCCGTGAGCCTGAAATACTTCGACGCCCGACGCGTCAGAGCTTAAGCATATTCCATCTGCAGCTCGCCCCCGTATATAATATCTGCTGCTTTCTCTTTTCATGATTTTGGTCTTACATGTGCTTGTGCTTGCCCTTTTTTTTGCTCGATACCATACCCATATTATTGCATATAACGGTCCATCTCATGTTGTTATACCTATGGGATCTGTTACATCCTTCCCCCATTCACTCTTTTGGTTGTTTTCTTTCGTTCATTTGTCATCATTCTGACTGCGGGTATCGATGTCAGCGAGCAAGGGTGCACTGGTTATTGGGTGTATGCTTTTTGGTTACTTTCTTCGAGAGCATTCAAGGGGGTTGTATATAATATAGAGACGGGCGTTGGGTGGGTCGGATGGCTCATATTCATATATCATTCACGATTGGCATCAGTATTTACAACATGGCATTTGCATATTTTCGATTACATGAGCTTGCATAACTAGCGGGTGGTGATCTGGATGGCAGGTGTCTTTAGCAGATTGTAAGCGCATTTTAGAGCACTTTTCAGTCAGGCTACTGTTCATGCCGCTTGTCAATGGATACAATATTATTGGAACTTCATAGATCTCTGACCCCCACACGGCCACTAGTAGTTACTCTCTGCACTTCAAGGCATGCTTCTTGGGGAATGGTGCACATTCGTCAGTTTAATACAGACCAAAGACGCCCATTCAGCTAGCCAAAGACTCTAGCCTGATTAAGCATGCGCTCTTCCAGGTCTTATTCAATCGCTGTATCAACTCATCTGATTCTAATTACCACCACCTTCTGATCAGAAAATACTATCAGAACTGAAAACCTTCCTCATAATAGCTCCCGTCGTAGTTGACCCCAGCCCGCCTACCCCGATGGTACTAGCCGTTATCAAATTAATTACTCTTTCTTCTCCCTTTCTCTTATTACTCTCAGCTCTTTAATAAAACAAAAATGGAAACCTTTTACTGCAGTCCTCCTCTTCACAGCCTCCAGCCTCGCCACTGCACAATCTTCATCTTCCATCTGCCCCGATGGCACAACCTTCCCCAGTGCTGCGCTTCCGATGTCCTGAGTGGGAATGATGTAGACTGCTCTGATCGTAAGTGCTTGCTTGCTTGCTTGCTGTGAAGTGATATTTAGAATTTGGGGAATATCTAATTTCGTTATTTGATGATCTAATCGATTTAAATATCGGGCTGACGGCCAACTGATGGTGATGATCTGGTGACCATTTGTGGAGAGGAGGGCAACTGGTTAAGTGCTGTGCTCCACCTGTGTTGGGTGAGGGGGCTTTTGCATCTCGGTAACTGGTGCTTGAGTTCTAAGTAGTATGGGATGGAGAGCTTGGGGTACTGTTTGTGCTGTTAGATATATACTATAGGCATAGACATAGTACGGTGTCGATTTTGCCTTGGCGTGTCTTGATGGCTGGGGATTTTGAACACTGGTACTTGTTTGAAAGGGGTTCCTTTATTGAACATTATGAAAAGAAATGTATAATGTGTAAAGTATGATATATTCCTCTCTTAACTCGTGGGGTATCAGTACCTGATGACTAGTAGTAAATGCAAATTGACTGCAACCATGTATCCAAAACACGGTATATAGTAGAACTTCTCAAACACCTTAGAAGAATAAGTAATTCTCTTTTCGTCTTCATCCAAATGTAACCACTTAATCTGGCTCAGAGTCCAACAGCGGCAACAAGCCTTGGTTTCGTGCCTCTTCCTCCATTTCCGAGATGAGTGCACAGGTGGCCTCTTCACTGAGGTCAATGCCCCGCAACCTCTTCGCATCGTTGACATAATTCCTAATCGTGCGGCCGGTGGATAGTGGCATGTCGCAAGGAAGGCTGGAGTGGTTGTCCATGTTGCCTTCCATTTCTTGATCGGCCTCGAATACTACTACACTATTGCAGCTGGAGTCGGTGGGCTGGGTGGACCGGGTGGACGGAGTGGACGGAGTGGACTGGGTGTCAACGGTGTTGCTTGACGGGGGAGAAGGATAGAAAGAAGGTTGTGGTATATATGTGTGCGTGACTGGTGATGTTAATGAGTTATGAATAGATTATTAGGGATAGGGGAAGTAAAGTACCAGAGACTGGAGGAGGAGGAGGAGGTGGTGGAGGAGGAACGTAAAAACCACCGTATACCGGTAGAGCTGGTGACCAGCTATACTGCATCGTTGGCCCATACGCGGTAGGCTGGCTAGGTGGTATAGCCATGGAGGGCATGTATAGGGGCGGGTTGCTTAACCCAGCCCTTTCTTCGCGACGCGCCACCGGCTCTACACGGTTTCCTGTGATGTTGTTAGATAAGACGATATCTGCAGAGTCAACAAGGGAAGTTATACTGAGGCCATTTGCAGCCTGTACTCTCAGAGGACGCTGTCTGAGGAAAATCTTTCGGTGCTGCTCGATAGCTGCTTGGGCGTGGGACCTTTGCTGCAAGCGATGTCAGTTAACTTTGGCCATACTACACGATATAAAAGAAGGTCGCTAGTGCAAAGGTAGATTCATACTGTGAACTGCACCCAACCGCTAAGAAGACCCCTCTTCCCTTCGCGAACCTGCGCCCAGCATGTTCCAAACTGGAAGAAGAGCTGCTCCAGTTCAAGCTGGAGAACCTTCATGCAAAGGCCGCTCGGGAGACTAGACAGTGTTAGTAGTTCAGGAGTGGACTAGAGGTGTATGCGTCATGAAAAGCTGCTCTTACTTTCCCACGTGTATACAGGCATCTGTGGGCAGGATAATCTGGGCATTTTCCCTGGTAATACGAGGTGACTGGGGCTGATTCCAAGGAGAAGAGAAGGACAGATTCCACAGCTGAGACTGGGGAGTCGACAGGTGGGGGAAGTAGAATAGGGTAGCCATGACGACTGCTGTACTACACCTTGATATTATTAAGGTAGTATATGGATTAAGGGTTGATAGAGAAGCAAGTATATCTGACTTTTCGCAGAACAAACAGAGAATAGCTTGTTGGAGAATAGCCAGTGTGGTAGAAGGTATCCTGTTGAGGTAGGACAGAGAGATAGGGAGAGAGAGAAGAGAGAAAGGGAAAGGGAGATGCCGCTTCTTCCCAGCGGTAGGAAAAGGCATCTTCCTGCCTGTGACGTCTGGACGAGGTTACGGACCCTCTCAGAGGCACAGCAGCACTGATAGTCTTGAAGGACGCCTTGAGCCCAGCAGACGTGCGGTCATTCAGCTTGATTCTTGGTATATGTATCTCACACTAATAGTAGATGTACCTGGCACATGCGACATGCTGAATATTTATTCTCGCTGGTTGGAACGTTTGTAGCTCCCCGAGCACAGCAATATAGAGCAATTGGTGATACTATCAACCACCACCACCACTGGCCATATCATGAAAGCAGCAAGCTGATAACCTTGGGGTCCCTCCCCGCTTGAATATAGACCTACTAGAGATGAATAATGTGAGCCACACCCTGTCATGCCGTATCATTTCCTGAGATCTTTTTCGCTGTTCAGTTCGAGTCCAACGAGTTCCATTCTGCATCTCGTCGTTTGACCCCGTGCACACTCTTCTTATTGGCCAACAACCGATGTATGCGCTCGCAAGATGATTGGTGGAATACCCGCATATCGTGCCAGGTGATCTTCTCACCGCTTCTTATTCTGCTGGCAGAATAAGACAACTGGCGAATCTATGCTGATGGGAGGCATTGCTGTTGGCCTGCACAGCTTTCAAGTGTAGGCTGGGTCTCTAGGTAGCTCAGAAACATTGCAGTGAACGTGCTTGATATATGCAGTGGCTATATCATAGTTTAGAGCTCGTGAGTGGATATACTGGTCTTTCAGTGCCACACCCCAGGAACAATTGCAGCTCTCGAAGTAGCCCCTAAATGAGAGAAGTCAGCAAAACATGACAAAATGACAAGACAGTCTAAATAAAACTCTTATACTCACCTTTGTTTTCCAGTTACCAGAGCCAGTCTACTGCCTGCCAGGCTGTCAGTAAACCCACCAAAGACAGCTGTACCTCTCCTTAGTTCTTGAGCGGTGTGATTCCCCCGAGGCCGGATACCCTTCTGCCTCAGGCATGCACGGCCTGCGAAATTCCGACGTCATGCACAGGGCCGAGAATCTCCTCGACGCATCGCCGCCGCAATTCATTGCTGCACCAACATCCCCCAATTGGCTTGCTAAGTATTCGTTCAAGCCAACATGTTCCCCACGGCTCGATGCCTAGCTGCAAAGCCATCTGGCTTCCTCAAACGCAGCGTCGAGGAATTCGGCCGTCTGTCCCGAATCGGTGCGCTCCCTCTCCACAGCCAACTAACTGAACTATCGATAAACTGATTGATAAAAATTCCCAATGACCAGCCTGGAACAACGAAGCCCTCCACACCCCAACCAAGCCTTACGTCCTCCTTGACTTCGAAGATGAGTCGTCCGTTGCCAGCTGCAAGACCATGGCCGACCGTGTCGTCGGAGGTTTCAGTACTGCCAGTCTAGACTACGTCCCTGCCGACGCAGCCACGAACAGTCCAGCACATGCCCGATTCCATGGAAGTATTTCGACAAAGCTTCCCAAAAACTGGCGAGTTGAGCGGACAGGTATACACTCTCCTCCTCTCCTCCCTTTCATTCCGTCCCGTATGTTGAATCACTTGTACTAATGACAATAATAATCAAAAGGCTACGCCGCCTTCCGCAACCTCGACCGCGGCTTCTGGCTCTTCGGTCGCCTCTTCTGGGACGTCGACCCGTACACGTACCTCGCTTTACGAGTAAAATCCGACGGCCGTCGCTACACCGTCAACATCCAAACCGATTCCATCGTCGAGACCGATATCCACCAACACCGTCTATACACGCGGCATCATCGCGTGCAGCCCTCCTTCTCTACGTCGAACGCCGACTCCTCCGACCTAGCGGACCAGCTCTACCCTAACGGTAGCATCCCGGCTGCCTTGTCTGATATCCCGCCCGAGAGCATTGTCATGTCCAGCGGCAGCGCGAGTGCCACGACGTCTGGTGGCACAGGATGGGAGACGATCCTGTTGCCGTTCAACTCGTTTGTGCGCACGAATCACGGTATGGTGGTTGAGCCGCAGACGTCGATTATTCGGCAGAGAATTAAGAGTGTCGGCATTGGGTTGACGGATCGTGTGGAGGGTCCGTACGATTTGAGGATTCAGAAGATTTGGGCGACGAATGGCATGAGTGAGGCGGAGATTGAGGAGGAGAGGAGGATTTGTGGGGCCGATGCGTTGCCGGTTGATGAGGGGGTGAAGACGGGGTGGACGGGTGAAGTGGTGGGTAAGGGACAGAAGGAGAGTCAGAGTCAGAGGGAGAGTGTGAAGGAGACGGCGCAGGGAGAGCCTAAGGCGAAGGGATTGAAGGGGTTGAAGGATGAGTGGGAGGCGTAGATGCAGATGCAGATGCAGGTGCAGATACGTAACTAACTTGATACCACATCTAGATTGTACAAAACAGTAATATACCTTTCTAGTGTCTCCCTACCATACCATTTCCCTTTTGATATCATTTTTTATAATCTCATACAAAGTCCACCAGGACTGATAATTAGTTACCCCCGGTAATCTTCTCCCACGCCTCCTTGTACTTCTCACTAGTCTTCTCCGCAATCTCGTCAGTCATCCGAACACCCTCCTTGCCCTTCAATCCCTCCTTCACCAACCAATCGCGCAAGAACTGCTTATCGAAACTGGCCTGTCCACGTCCAATCTCATAGGTATCCTTGGGCCAGAACCGGGACGAATCCGGCGTCAACACCTCATCAGCAAGCACCACCTCGCCGGTCTCCTCATCAACACCGAACTCGAACTTGGTATCGGCGATGATGACTCCACGGGACAGCGCATACTCGTGGGCGATCTTGTACAGCTGAACAGACAGAGAAGCGACAATAGCGGCGTATTTCTCTCCGATGATTTCAACGGCTACATGAACATTAGCTTCTCCTCATTCCAAAAACCACCTCAAAACATATAATGGAGAAAGTGGGGGGAAATACCCTTATCCGGATGAATGTTTTCATCATGCTCACCCAACTCGGCCTTCGTACTAGGGGTATAGATCGGTCCATCCGGGAACGCCTCACTCTCCCTCAACCCGGCCTTCACGGGGAGACCATGCACCGTGCCGTGAGTCTGGTACTCCTTCCACGCGGAGCCGGTGATGTAACCGCGCACGATCGCCTCAATGGGCAAGATGCGAAGCTTGCGGACCTGCATGCTGCGGTTCTGGAGGACGGGGCGCAGCGACTCGGGGATTTGCGGGGGCAGGTCGAGGGTCAGGAAGTGCGTGCGGAGGGTGGGGAGAGCGGTGGTGAGGACTTCGAACCATTTGCGGGTGCAGAGGGTGAGGAGAATGCCTTTGTTGGGAATGCCCTGTGTTCATTTTCATTGTTTGATTAGTATTTGTTGGTTTCATGTCGTGGGGAGGGGGGAATTGGGTATAGAGAAAGAGTATATAGGGATGGAATACATTTTCCATAATCACATCGTAGGCGGAGATGCGGTCGGTCGCGATGAAGAGGAGGGTCTTGTCGTCGATTTCGTACAGATCGCGCACTTTGCCGCGCGCGATGAGGGGCAGGGCGCCCTGGAGGTCGGTTTGAGTGTATGCGGTGGCCATTGTTCAGGGGTGGAATGGAGACAATGGATGAGTGATTAGTAGTTTGAAAGGAATGAAGGCTAGAGAAAGTAGTTTGGAGTTTAGTTTGGGGACGCAATGGAGGGGTTCGTGGGGGGGGAGTCATACTCTTTTCTTGCTCGCCCGCAATTGGTCCATCGATAAGAGCCAGCGGGGTTAGGTGCCTGAGGCATGCATGTCAGCTATACTATAGTAGGGGATGTAAATAGACTCTGGATAAGCAAATGGTAGTAATATGTAGAGGGTTGGCTATGCTACTCATTATTCCATTTAACAACCTACCTGGTAATGCCAGTTGCAATGTTACAATTACACCTCCCGCGTAGCCTCTCTGCCCCGAATATATTTCTGCCGCTCAGCAGCCCAGTCCGGATCCACGATCGACAGCGCAACTGCTTCTGTGCCAGACAGACACACATCAGGGTCAATGGTACGAACCTTGGCATGCTTATGTAGGCGCAAGCCATGCTCCTCCACCAGTCCTTCAGTCTCGAACCTCTCCAGCATCTCCGACCCCTCCGGATCTGCAATATCCTTCAACAACTGCCAGAACTGATCGTCCGATGTGTTCCACAGCACCTTCTCATGGATGCGTTCTTCGTGAACAAGATCCCCAATCAACTGACCAGTCCCTCTGTACATCTCAACATGGGTCGGGTTAGACCACACTTCCCGATCCGCAACCAGATACGCCCTCGCAAGATCTAGTGCCGCCTGCTGATCCCCGAGCACAAGCATCCGACTCGGGGACAGTGCATCAGGGAATGCTCTTAAACTTGCGACGACCCGGTGCGCGTCACTCAGCTGGAGTATCCCGAATGCAACAATATCCCGCAGGGCGTAATCCAGTCTGTCTGCGCAAAGGTGCGGGGCTGCCATCTCGACCAGCGGGTACTGCTCTTCATTCAAGACGGTCTGCGGAACGCCATGTTTGGTTAAGATCTTGGGAATTTGCGTCGTACGGATATATCGTTCTTTGTGGACTTCGTGGAAGCTCTCCTCGCCTGGTTTCGAAAGCGCCCAGTCGACCACATGGCTGAGTACTGTGTGGCTAATGTCGTGCAGAAGCGCGGTTACTTGTTCTTCGACGCTTCCTCCGGCGATGCGGACGAGCAGAAACGCCCCGACGGAATGCTCGAAGCGCGTGATCTTTACCTGCTTGGGTAGGAGGCCGAGATGTCCGGTTACACCATGCTGGCAGATACCAATCAGTCGACGAAGGTCGGGAGACCGGAGCAGGTCGACCAGGATGGGTTCAGTAATGGTGTGGTCGCCATAGAGAATGTCGCGGATGATGATGGTGCCGGATGCGGGGGACTCGTGAGTCTGGAAGTGCCCCGCCTTTAGTGCGGGGGCCATTTGCTGTTAGTGACTCCGCTGATAATCAAAAGGGTTCGATTTGGATAACGATGTTTCGTTAAGTCTCTGTAGATGCTTCTGCTTGGTCTTGTGCTTGTCTCGCTGCTGTAGTCTTTGAGGAGAAATTGTTGCAGCGCGTTCGTTTACGGGAAGCTGAGGGGGTAAACAATGACCGGGAAACTCCAGTGAATTCATTGCTCCCGGTCACATGGCCGGCCGCTGATGTTCCTCGTCTGACTTGCTCTAATTCATTCTTTCCGATGGCAAGTTCCGACGCTTCTACATTGACTGCTTGCAGACGCTTCTTCTCTGCATCATGATCATGAGGCCTAGGGTCTCGACGCAAAGGAGAGCAATGTCAGCTGTGCAATCTCTGAGATCAGGGCAGCAGGCAGCTACTTGGTATATTTGGCCTCTGCTCGCTCACCATTATCCCAGTATCATCTTTTAAATGCTATACGACTACTACAGTTCCGAGACTACTATTTGCTATGAGCAAAGTATATTATTGCTGATTGGTATCCACACATCCTTAGCAGCCCGATGAGCATATAGAAGCTGTCAAATACGCCTTCCTACACTCATGGGGTTTTGAAATCTGTCCTACCTCATATATACTCTGATATCTCAGATCCTTCGAGTTATGATGCGCATAGAAGGGTAAAGATCTTTTGTGTCAAAAGGATGTGTCTGAGGAAAGAGGCGGATTTTATACTCTTTGAGTTACAGATACTGGCTTCATGCAGGTCTACGCATCCTTAAATCCCTAATTGTACTCGCAATGTATACGACATCATAGTTATTAGTATGTTTACTAGCATGACTAGGATGTTGGCATGGACCTCATAAATAGAGTAGATCTAAGTGGAGATTTGAACGCAGAGCATGTACTCCGTAAATCCTCGAGAAAAGGCTTCTAAGATAAGTACAAGTTCACACAAGGATGCTTATTTGACAAGAGATACGCGTCATACTACTATACCATATAGAGCATGCTTGAATTCCTTACCAATCTATTCCGTGACCGTGTGCTCGAACAATGAAATGTAGACGTCGGGATATCACAACGCCTAATGAGAAATCAGGCATATTGATAACATACCCAATGCAGTAGATCGATAGTGTAGTGTAGAAATGATGATCTAAGCCTATCTAGTCCAAGGCCTTACCAACTAGATTGACAGGTGTTCTGCATGGTGGTGCCAGCGTACCAAAAGGCAATACATTAGCACTGTCATAGTCAGATTTTGGCACCTTGACGTGGATTCTTAGACCGATCCAAGTTCGAAGAGGAGACAGGTCATATCCACTGGGTCGATGGCGTTAGGAAACCCAGGGCAGCTACTGGCGCCCGTGTAGAGGTGATCGACAAGGAGTTTAAACGAAGACTTTGGGAAAACACGATCTAGGCTCGAAACAAAAGTACTGCAGAAGAGTGGATCTTTGATGCTGCAGAACTAAGTTCAGTTCACGGGCCAAGAGGTACTGAGGAATTAGCACCTGGCAACTAGTGGCTTTCCTAGAAGCTCAGCAGCAAGCCCCTGAGGTCCCCAGCCCATGGTAAAAGCATAGCAGCACTTGGGGGTCCAGAGATTCTCATGCGGTCGCTCATGGCTTAACTTGAAGCAGTGGGATATCCGGCGCCTCTAGACCTGGACAGAGAACACAGACTGCCCGATAGTTGCTCCGGTCCGCACCCGTTCGTCACAATGGCGGGACTTAGCCTCTTTGTCCCGGAGGAAGTCAGTCGCGCGTGCAGGCAGTGGCTCTGGTCGGCGATGGAGGCAGACGAGCTGAGGGGTCATGTCCATTTCCGTCCCGGTGGCGCCGCGTCATGCCTTCTCACCCGTGGCTCGTCCGCCTTATTTCTTTGTTGTCGCTCGCAACCGTGCAGCGAGATGGGAAGACATCTGTTCAGCTGTGGCTTCGTAGCTATATCTGCATCGCGAGTTACTGAGATAAAGTGTCGGACTCATGGGCGGACACGGAGGAGTTCGGAGGGTCGGATATCGTCACGCTGAACAGCCAAAAGTCGGACGGCGCTCTCATGCCATTCGTGGAGGACGGCATACAGAGTTCAGGAGATCGACCTGGTCCAGGTGCCCCTGTCTTGGATGCATCCCCATCTACTATGATCGAAGGCCCTGTTGGCTGCATCATGTGGCTGTGTGGAAGTTTATTCTGTATTGGTGTATCTATCTTCTGACATGAACATTATGTACCGTCCAGATTACAGAGTTTTCCCTCTTTCAACCATAATTTCCAGTGACACGGTCTGGGCATAGAAATATAAACAGGAAGCTTTCGTGAAATCACGGTAACACGATACCGTTAACATGCATGAAGTGTAGGATCGAGACCGCTGTCCAGATACTATCATTTCAGGACTCAGTCAGAGATATGGAGGAGAGATGAAAAAGTGATGAGCTGCCATGGCGTCGCTAAAACTGACAGCCGGTTGATGCGACGTCGAATATCTTCGGACCATTGAGTTGTTCGCTATAGCGGCGTTGAGGTCCACTTTAGCCCGGGATAGTCCAGGATGTTCCCGTTATTGTTTTTTGCATGTTTCATACTGTTTCTTTCAATTATACAAAATTAGCATTATTCAGGATAAAGGCTCCGGTACTTCCTACCCTCGAGTTCGCTCAACAAAGAAATACAGGCGTTCATCGCGTTGTAGGCAATACGGTTGCACTCTAACCACGCCCCTGACTCGTTTAGCATAGCCTATAACAAGGAATAATTGATACTTGCAGAATCTGTGTGCATAATCTGGCTGGCAATTGACAGCACGTAGTATAAGCTTCTTTTCAGCGGCATTCAATCTTATACGCTTTTCCATTGCATCATATAAGCAAGCCTGAGCGCGCATTCGATATGCGTGACCACGACAATCTGGTTTGAGGAAATCGATTTTTTCGGCCACGGTTTTCCTGCATCATTAATAGTTATTTCAAGACACTTGTGGGAATTATTATTCGACTTACGTCATGTGATATTCCATAAGGCCAATTCTGAAGATGTAGTGGTAACCATACTCCTTGGCCAACCGAGCGAGATCTTCATTTGCCACCTGCTCAGCACGAATGAGGGCATAATGGAAATGGAACAAGTCTTCCCCCTGGAGCAACATCTCAATTGTTGGATCAAGGATGCTGATGAGCTGGATGGGGTGACCTTCGATGTCGGCAACGGTTGCATTAACATGATAGTCGGCCATGATGGCCTTCAGATATTTGCCGTGACGACGGACAGGTACATCAGCAAATTTGCTTGAGCCATGGATCTGATGAGAAGGGAAAATAAATTCTTCGCCGTTCGTCAATGCGGTAACATGCGCCATGAGTCTACCGGGATTTCTGTGGACAAGGAAAGAAGCTGAGATATATGCTGCTCTCTTGCGAAGCTCAGCAGCATGAAGTGCATTGCCAGCTATACCATCGAGATAGTGCAGTAGGGCATAGATATCAAGCTCCATCGTGAAGAACAAAGAGCAACTTTGATTCTCTGGAAGCGAATGAGAATAGAGAATCAAGGAGGAAGAAGATGAACGGCACTAGAAAGTGATAGGACAGAAATGTAGAAGTATTGTCAAGAAAGAAGACTAACATAGAAAGTTTGGCTGGAGGTGTGTATTTATTAGCGTAAACAAACGATCAACAAGCGTCTTCGAAACCAAACACACAGCTCGTATAGCTTCGTTAAGGAATTCACGTCAACAAAGAATGGTACCCGCCTAGCGCCACCGCCTGGAACACAGGTCCATCTGTCAAGTCTAACACAAGTGCGCACTTTTTATTACAGAGAATTTCTTCTTATTAGAGACTGTCTCTGAGTTACTTCTATGAGCGACATCTCTGATGCTTTTCCATTGTTGCTCCTATGATTCTATGACCATTGACCAAGAGTATGGTTAACTTGTTCATATCTTAAGACCTTCCTTGCCTTTGTATCAGCTGTCAAGATGACTTCAATACCTCAAGCATTGAAACCAACTACCGAGTCCAGCGACAAGCTTACAGAGCTACTTTGGCAGGATGCTTTGCGCCATCTTGGGTCCACGAATAACGAAGTTCTACTTCCAATCAATGTCATCGACATGATCGGCCAGGCCAATGTTAACAAGATTAAGTCTCGCCTTGGGTAGGACAGCTATAGCCACATTCGATCAATTACATGCTTATATATGAATCCAGTGCTCTCATAGGTGCTTCAGTGGTGGCTTTTGTCGATGATTCGATCAATGCTCTGCGTGTCATGCGTACTCCAGCGTACTCAGGTACAGCAGTATCTGTAGCATCCCATGAGGTGTCATGCATCGACTTTGAATCAATCACAGCTCATATGAAAAAGCATGGGCGGCCTTCTGTTACTGTTAAGGCCGCTAAGGTTCCTCGTCCACCAAATGCATTCATCCTGTACCGCCAGCATCATCATCCCAAGCTCAAGGAGGCTCACCCAAATCTTTCGAATAACGAGATTTGTAAGTTTTCATTATGTGCATACGTGAGGTGATTTACTAATATCCGCAGCTGTTATCTTAGGGAAACAGTGGAAGGCAGAGTCTGAGGATATCAGGGTCGAGTTCAAAGCCCTGGCCGATGAATTGAAGCGGAAGCATGCAGAAGCTCATCCCGACTACCAATACACACCACGTAAACCATCGGAAAAGAAGCGTCGAACATCATCCCGTCAGAATTCTAAACCGGCTGTAGAGTACAAGTCTCCAGACCTTACGACCGCCAGCACCGAATCCACAAGCCCGTCAATCGACACATATGGACCGATGAACGACATGGGTATCGAAGGAGCAATGAACATCTTTACTGAATACAATATGCCAGAGATGTACCCCAGCGAAATGATTTGCAGCGACATAATGCCAAGCGACTTACCACTGCTATCGGCTGATCACTTCCAGCTGGACCCGGAGACACTGGGCTCGTTAGTCGAGCAGGTTCATACAGACATCGGAAAAGGAACAGGAGTGTATTCCTCTCCATCGGCCAATATCAACTTGACAGACCGACATATTGGCGAAACTATCAACTTCTCGGAATTCATTGCCGATCTCTATTAAAAGGGGAAATATACCAGCATATGCCCAGTTTTCACCTTCCTTTCTCCCATTTTCTATATCTATTATACGGTCTTCTACGGATAGCACGAAAGTTTGGGGACACGACAGGTCCTCTTTATGAATTGTTCGCGCCCATACTATATCCCTATGTACCTGGTCTAACTTCGTGTCTCCAATACTCTACTAACTACCTTGTCTTCGTTATTTTATGCCCCTGGTACAATTGAAGCAGTCGGCGATGAAACAATGTCTATATCCAGTTAAAGAGCATGTATGTTTCGAATGACAACACATTTAGACGAGCCTACCAGCTCTGTTTAGTCGATTTCACAACTTAGGACCTACTATTCACATATATAATAGCGTGATAACACTAGAGCACACCATCACGTACCTCACAGTATAGAGCAAACATGGGCATTAGCCCTAATGATAACCGAGCACCGCCCCCTGCATTTCCGTGACTAACTATTAAGTTTCGTATTGTGACACACCATCTGGTAGCGTCAGAAGATGGGCTAAACCCCTAATATCTACGAAATGACTAGTAAGCTACTAGAAGCCGGGGGCTGGTTGGGTGTTACTTCATTGGAGAAGGTATGGACCCACAAATGAAAGATAATATGGGATAGCTGGGCTGGGCTGGTTGATTAAGAGAACTAGATATGTTTGGAGCAGCGCCATTCACTGACCAGTCTGAAGGGCGAGAGGTTTTCTGTTGGAACATCCATACAGACAGGCAAGCAGACAAAACTTCATCCAGGAATGTCTACTACTGCAGTTGTGGGTAGACGAGGGAGTCTTCTGAATGGCGCGGCTTGTTACTTTTTGCTCATCCAGTAGCTATGGGTCCAATGCGTGTATGATAATCGCTAAGGACAAACAGAGAGTGGGCTGTAAGCTGGAGTTCTGTGGATTGCTCAGCGTCTATTGAGTGTCGTGTTGCTTGATGTTGTTATTACCGACAGCAATGGCTACCTCACGATGTATTATGGACGTAATCTGTGGCTGTGTCCTATCCGTTGCTGTGGCTACCTACGATGCCGAAGAATTCCAATCGCTTGCCCATATAAATGTTGGACAGCGCCATTGCGTACCTTTCTCCTTGTTGCCGCTGGGTCCAAGTGGCCGAGGACATATCCAAAAGGATCGACCACAGTTGATGCCAGGCTTTTTCGTTGTCAGGCTGATACATGGCTCCTGATGGCCTTCGCATAGGGGCGCACGCTTTTTGGAGAATAGCTTCGACCAATCTTCCTTGCTCGCGATTGGGTCGACGAATGTGTCATCATCTGTCGGAGTATCTGATGTCGTTGACACCGGTGGTTTGGTCTCCTTGTTGGAGTCTGTGGTCACGGCTGCCGCACTTTGCTCTTCATCTAGTGCTTGTGGAACGTCCAGAGCACTATTTTTGGATGGAGTTGCAGGTTGTGGCATGGCACATATTCCAGCGTCATTCGTTGGAAGTTCGTGGCTCTGAATGGCTGGAGAACTCTTAGGCTTGAAGAACCCCTTGAGCGTTCTCTGTCCAGCAATCGCCGGCGCGGGTTCTAAGCCAGCCACTGATTTTGGGCGTTTAACAGGCGAATCTTTCTTGTCGGATCGCTTACGGACTATGCCCTTCGGTTGGGGATCGTTGTTGAGAATGGCAGGTTTGGCTACTGCTACCGTTGGGGGCTTTTCGATGACAGCTGTCGAATCCCCGTGATTAGAAATCGCACGAGAGAGCATAGGGGTACTAGCTGGCGAGATCTGCGGGGCGTTGCTGGGTTTACGTGTGAACATGTCCTTGATGCTCCTGCGTTTGTCAAACTCCGGTATCAAGCGGCCCGAAGTCGGTAATAAACACTTCGTCGTGTACTCCTGTCGGCGCTCGCCATTTTCGAACATCCCTAACGGATTCATGATGTCCAGGATGTTGAGTTGCTTTCCCGCAAGATTTACGGTTTCTTTGAACGTCGCATATACAGGACAATGGTCAGAGCCCTGTGCAGTCACGATCAGCAAGCTTTCTTTGAGGTCGGAGAAGACTATGTTACCATGAGCCCTTCTTGTATGTTTGAATCGCAGAACCACTCTTGCATATCCAAGCTACACAAGACATAGTCAATTCTTGAGCCATAATTTCCCGGACGAGCATTAATCCGCTGCTCCCAGCAGGTGTACATTCCCTTGCGGTCCGGGTGAAAAGAGCGACAGATGTCATGTAGAACGGGCTGTTCCCGTCCTTCTTCTCGTTCCCCAATGACCTTTCCATCGGATAGCAACTGATTGAACACACGCCGTGCATGAGTGGACACGAACTCGTCTTCTGTCAATGTTCCTTTTCGGATAGCTTCCCCCGCATGAGCTGCATCGATTTCTCCTCGTGAGATATTCAAGTCCCCCGTCACAAACACCCTCTTTCCCATAGCTACCAGATTGCGGATTCGTGCATCCATCAGGTCAATGAAATTGCGACGAAACGAATCGCGGCTCTCGTCCCGATTGGCCGGCGAATAGATGCCCAGCAGGACAAAGGCGGGAAACTCAAGAATGACGCAACGCCCCTCCGAGTCTAGCGTAGCTGCATCAACATCAAACTGCGACAACTGCTCGATGGTCGGGTAACCACCGATCTGCTGATTCTCGGGAAGTTCCCGAAAAGAGACCGACGAGTTCGGGGGACATAACATCCCCGAAAGACCCTCCTCAGCGCGAATGGGGGCACATGTGGCATTGCGTGTGTAGATAACGACACCCGAATAACCTACGGTATAAGGTCAGACAATCTGTCATTAAGAGACATATCGCACATACCCTTTTTAACTCGAGGCAGACTAAAGTAGCAATCCCAACCAGGCACTAGGACCATGTCATCGCGCAAGTCTTTGCGCTGGATTTTCGTTTCCTGAAAGACGACAATATCGGCCTCGAGGATGTCAAACATGGCCTTTCTGGGGTCAGCCTTCTGCTTGTAGAGGAAATAATGGAAAGCATACCTCGAACGTCCGCTTCCCTCTCCATGGCTCGTAAGAGAACGGATTGCTGCATTAGGTCAGCAATGCTATCCCAGCATGCATTGGATAGCATCACATACCGGATCCCATTGACTGAAGACCATTAGCTTCCTTATCGCAGGGCTAAGCTTCGAGAAACATACCGTTCCATGTTGTAATTCGAAACCCCATTCCGGCAATATGGATGCGAATCACACATGTCCGCCCAAGGGCTACCAGATTATCCCATTCAGCGCGGAAGGTAGTGTCATCAATGGTCACCACTTATAGGAGGACACCATTTAAGTAGATGATACTGACACCGACTATCCACATCAACAAAAGTGTAGTTAGTAGTTACAGAGCAGGATTCCCCAATCACATTCCCGAGCCGTGCATCTCGCACGTGACTCTAGCTAGCCACTCCCGTGACCGTGACATCACGCGATCTGAGCCGGTTGCTGACATAAGCGCTATGGGAGCCAGCGAATCACGGGGACGCTAAACGGCTTTTGTTTCGTTAAGCCGGAAGGGCCGACGTCCGGGATAATCCCACCGTCAAAGACGTCGTCCCATCTCTTCAACGTCACTCCTGCACTCCATCCACGACCAGCCATGTTCCCTCAGCGCAACGCCCTTCGTCTGTCTCAGCGCGCTGCCCAGCAGCTGCGTGCTGCTCCGGTCCGCTCCACCGTCCAGCGCCGTCTCAACAGCTCCGACTCCAAGCTTCCCTCTTGGGCCGCCGACAACGCATTCAACCGCGAGAGAGAGGCCGTCAAGCACCACGCTGCTGCTACCAGTGGTGCGTATTTGGATCAATTGATGCCGTTACAATGCAAGGGCATGTTTGTGCTAACTCAATGGCTGTGCTTACTGCTCCAGATCTGTGGCGCAAGCTCTCCATCTAGTATGTGGGCTAGCTATTACTACCGCAATTGACTTCTAGTAACATTATCCTTCTTCGCAGCGCCGTCATCCCTGTCCTGATTGCCGGAGGTATCAACGCCTACACCCTTTGGAATGAGCACTGGGAACACTGGGCGCACATGCCCCCGCTCGAGGAGCGTACCGAGTACCCCTACCAGAACATCCGTGTGAAGAACTTCCCCTGGGGAGACGGTGACAAGGTGCGTACCAGAAATTTTCACTCCAATAAACTCCAATCTGAGTACTGACGTTCTTACCTCTTTTTCCAGACCATCTTGTAAGTTCCTTACGTCCAAAGCATTCAGCGTCGGGTACAACTCGACAGTCAATCATAATTGTGCCTAACAAATTCATAGCTGGAACTCCGAAGTCAACTACCACAACAAGGATAAGGCTACCTAAGTGTCCGCCGTTAATTATGGGAGTACAGCGTCTTTGATTGATCTTGACTGTTGACGGGAGGGGAAATCAAGAGACATGTATATTTATTGACAAAATACGCAGAAGTGGAAATGACGAGGGCTAGGCTCTCATCGGTGGAGTTGAGATAGCGCACCATACAATACTGCTAAACCATTTTTTCTTTTGTTGTGCTGCCTTGTTTTCCCTAAGCCGTATCGGTCGTGTTGGCTTTCCTGTGTATTTCTCTTCCCCGTATTACAGGAGTAAGCGGGCGCAGAGGTCGACGTTGAAAACTTGGTCGATATTGAAGATATTGCATCGCTTGTAACAAGTTACAGAACGCTCCGGTCCGACTAATTGTGTTGAAATACCTGCCACCTTGCAATGATTTAAACATACAGTTGAAATCTGTGCGTGATTAAGTTAAGCTTCCCCATGGTCTATCTTGGCTTGGCTCTTCAGGTCCAAGTATTTCGCCGCATAGTCGTTAGCGAGGACAGGATCCCCTGTTAAATGCATAACAGTGGCTTTCTTGGCCACTATTTCACATTGGCCCCTGATATCTTCAATCTCCTCATATTGTTCGTATGCACAGTCCAGGTATCCCAAGGCGCGAGTAACATGCTCCTTCTTCAGGACCGAGTTCGTCTGTCCCTCGCTCCAGAGAGTCCCCGCGATCCCCATATTGGCGTCGACCAGAAGCGAGTAGGCCTGCGCGGCCAAGCCACAGTCACCCGATTCGAGAATCTGCGGCATGATGCTCTCAATCAGCTCAGACACGGCGTCGAACTCGCGCATGCTGAGAAGGACGCCTGCCAGCACGCATATGGATTCCCAGAGGCTAGGGAGCAGTCGCGAGCGGTGCGCGATGCTGGCAGCTCTCATGGCAAGGGAGAAGCCGCGTTGTGGGTGGCCCGTCTTCTGGAGGATGTAAGCCTTGAGACAGAGGAGCTTGACTTGCGTGAAGATGTCGAAGTTGTCTTGCTGGAAGGCCTGCGCAGCTTTTTCCACTAATTCGAGCGCGCCGCCGTACTGGCCTTGGCGAATACGGAGGTCGATGGTGAGAATGGAAAGAAGGAGGGTAATGTCGTTGTCAGGGAGTCGGATGGCTTGGAGTTGATTGAGGAGGTGTCCGGCTGCAACTCTATCGTCGCTAGAAGCTGTGAGTGGGTTGTCATGGAACTGCGTGCCAGGAACCTACCGATATATTTGCCGTTGCAGCTGGAGGATACCAGAGAAGAATGTCCAGTATTGATATGTTTTGAGAGACCAAAGCTTTTCCGGGGAGATTTGGTTCATTCGGGCTGATACCTCTGCGTAGCGGCCCTGCTGTGCTAGCTTTAGAGCGTCAGTGATGTTGTTCGCCGAAATAGACGGCTGGCATACCAGTTGACAGCTACGGAACGTGCTCTTGAGTTGGTCTTCGAATGGCGCTTTGTTTGCGTAGCATTCGCGAAAGGTCTCGCTGCTCAGCCATGCTAGATGCGTGATGCCTGCAAAGTGGGTCTCAGCAGGAAACGTTACAAAGGCGTGAGATAGATGATACCTATTCTGGAATAAAGTGCACTCTGTAACAGCAGCTGCGGGCCTACCGAGTTGACCAGGTTCTTCGTAACGTTAAGGTGTGAGGCTCGAATTATATTTTCGATGGACGAGGCCAGACTTTCTCCCTGGAAGATGTTAGGTTCAGTGAATCGTGTGGTTCGTCGATGTGGGGAGACCTACATTACGCATTTCCAGCTTCGCTTCGCTCAATAGCGTTGTACTCAAAAGACTCCACATCTCTGTCTCTTTTGCCTTGGCCTTGAGAAATGCGAGGCCTTCCTTTTCGTTGCCCAACATTCCTGTGTTTTGAACGTCTCTCATGTGCTCGGGGAAAGCCTTGCCGAAGTGATACAACCAACTCATGCAGAAATTCAGGCAGTTCATATCGTGGGATTCTCGGGCAATGGAAACAGCCTCCTGCATGGCAGAGACGGCCTCTCCGTAGCATCCGAAGTCAGCCTGCAGGATAGCAAGATTCAGCAACGCGTACTGATAGGAGCTTCGATCGCGACTGTGCATAGTGCAGTCGAAGTAACGGTGCAGGTTGTCAAAGGATGACGGATAATCTCCTGCCCTCCAGGCATCAAGGAACCTAAGGAGTCAGCATTCCGAAGTGTCGCAGATTGATTGGCAATAGAAATACCTCAAATAGTGCACTAGATTAGGAACAGTCACCCCCGACGTGATGATGCGTTCCAATTGGGCTTTCATGCCATCCGGCACTCTTCCTCCCAGACCTAGACAATAATTAGCAGTTATCATGTAGGCATGAACAGGGAGGGTTAGTACTCTGTAACTCGCTTATCTGGAATTCTAGGAGCCGCTCGATATCCTTTGTGCTGACAAACTGTTCATCCTCCGAGTCATCCTCGATACTGCCGTAAGCAACCTGTGCAAGGGGATCCGTTGTATCCAGGCAAAGATTTAGCAAATTGATATCCACGGGCGCCTGTTCGAGAGATGGATTCTTCCGCGCCCATACATGGTACGTCGGCAGCCGATACTTGACAAACCCCCTCCAGAGCTTGACGGAGTCATGGAATTGTAATCTGGTGAACTCCAGCTGGGATCGTCGGACAAATGCACCCAGGGGAGAGCACCGGGACAGGCGCATACAGCCCGTCTCCGGTGCAAGACCCGCATCTCGATCGCGAATCTGCTCTTCACGAGTCTTGGCTAGGATGGTCGAGACATCAGCGAAGAAGACTTCCAGCGCATCGCAGCAATCGAGGGACCAGATCTTTTTCAAAAAGAGGTCCCAGATTGTACGACCAGGGACGGAGGACGGGTGGCCCGTTAGAGTATCCTCCAGGTCAGTGATGGAGACGGAGCATTGCGTTCTTTGATCGCCCGATTGAGGAATGGATTGTTCTCTCTCCAAGGGGCTGAGACAGGTTACCAGATACGAGAGGACATGAATGGCGGAGGAGTTGGGCACGACACCTTCCGTATAGATGGAGATGAGACAGAGAAGGGCAATCTTGGAAGGGGTGAGATAGCGACTCATGGTGTTTAAAGGTCGTCCTACATAGCCTGGCCCCACCAGGAGGAGGCTATGATAGTTGCAGCCACCACGCGACCTGCAGCTCCCGAAGTCCAGGTAGTCGAACGAAATGCCAGTGCTGTTGGACTGTGCGGGTGAGTATAGCACGAGAGATCTAGAAACAATGAGCAGAGTAGTATCGATTGTTCTGATTCGTTCGAATGCTGTTGGCCAGACCGATCCTCGCGCAGACGGCAAGCATAAACACTCGCGGAGGAAAAGTGCGACGACGGTGAAGGAAAAAGAATAGCACGCAGCGGTATATAGGCGCTGGAAACAAAGAAACTGATACATACGACCACAGGGTGTGGAAAGCAGGGCTTCCCGTCCGCTCAGCCGTACTTAAGCCACACGCCGGGAGGTTAGTAGTTGGGTGGGTGACCACCAGCGAATCCCTTCTGTTGTATGTCGGTGTTCAACTTTTTTTTGTGATTTGTTGGGTTTAGTGCCCTTACTACAGGTTTATTAGAGATTAGCTGGTAGAATGCCCTAGTCTATCCTGTGTTTGCTAGAGCCCTACACAATCACCACCTCCCTATGTAGAAGTAATAAACTACTTACAGTCAAACCAAGCGAACATTTTTGTATTGTTTGACGTGTGGGTAGGAATGCGAGGAAGCGGGTGGGAGGACAGCTGTATCGACACTTGCAGACTGGGAGTGGAAGATTTATAAGTGTGCCCAACGCGTCTAGGCCTCTAATTACTCATTGGGCAATACTACAGCAAGGGTTCGTTCCAGTCAGCGGATAGGCCATCTACTAGATCGGATGAAGGCAAAAGACGAAGGAACAAGCGACAAAGACTTGAAGAAACAACCCCTTCGCTGGAGGAGAATTCTTGCGTGAAGAGGGAAAAGATGAAAGTTTTGCAATTAGCTCTTGTACAACATTTGCTATCTTAATGTTGACCTCTTTCGTCAAGACCCCGTCTCCTATCTGTACCGTTTTGATCAGTGGCAGAAAAACTGACCTCAAAGGGATATTTCTCGGACTAATATTATTCCAAGCTGGCTTGGTTATCCCGCGAGGTCCGCAAACGCGCCCCTGAGACCTGCACCAGGATGGTTTTGGCATGTACGACACCAACCACTGCAGCTCTTTAAACTACGCCTGTTCCGGCTGTTAAAGAGCTGGATTGCATATTTCTTACGATGCGGCTAACACCTATAACAACTTGCGTAAGCAACGGTACCGGGACTCAGGCGCGCCATCAGGTTCTTCATGAGACTGGACAGATCTGACCTCGTAGTCAACAATATCAATAGTACTGTGTGGTTACTGTCTTAGCCCCGTGTTTCTCAGGGCTACGAAGACCACGATGCTCCTTCAAGCTTCTTTGTTATACTTCACAGCAAGTTACATAGTGTGTTATTCGATGCTTACTGTTCTCTTTACTTTTCGGCTTATCCTTACTGGCATGGATAA
Source organism: Aspergillus brasiliensis CBS 101740 (assembly GCF_001889945.1). NCBI lineage: Eukaryota > Fungi > Ascomycota > Eurotiomycetes > Eurotiales > Aspergillaceae > Aspergillus > Aspergillus brasiliensis. The sequence goes on from NW_027137442.1 coordinate 4,256,172, forward strand.
CTGTATCTTTTCACTAATTCGCAATATCACGCCTGTAACGCCGAACTCTACCGAAAAGCCGGCTTACTTGCTAGCCCCTTTCTGCCGAAGAAAATCTGTCGAGTCTAGCAAGGTTACACCACCGCTGGTTGAGGGAGGCTGATAGGCTGTTCTTTGTTTGACAGTCTTAACAGGTCGGGTCGAACAGGCTTAGCTCTATGTTTTTCTGGAAGCAAACATACTTCGCTACGTCTATAATAGACACCTCTGCGCAATGTAGTCTACCATTGTCTCTTCAAGACCTTGCGTCCTCCGCCAGCTTTCTATCATCACATACCGGAAGAGAAGCGCCATTATTATCCATTCACATTTACAAGCCAATTCAATCCATCAGAGCCAACCGATATTACCATGAACAAAGCACCCCGACCCCTGCTCCCTAAGGGCTCACCCGGGAAAGTAGGCCACTCTCCCGTCCAGACCCCACCCAAGCGCAGATCATTCGCGTGCCTTAATTGCCGTGAAAAAAAAACTAAGGTAAATTTTGTGGAATGAAACTCACATTAATGAAACTAACAAAGTATAGTGCAGTGGTCCTCCATCCTGCGAATCCTGTGTTGTTTCTGGGCGAGCTTGTGTGTTCGAGCCCTACAAAGACCGACGAAGAAAAGAAGCTCTGCGACATGCTGAAAGGGCAGCAGAAGGGTACAGAAACGCTCTAGTGATGGTCATTCAGACATGCAAAAGTGGTGCAAAGCAGGATGTCTATAATCTGGTAAAGAGGATGAAACAATCTTCTTCGGTTGACGACAGTCTGGCAGAGCTGCAAGAAATGGCCCACTGAGACAACACAGCAATATCTATCTTGCGTCCCACACCAGATTAGGCTTGGCCTTGTTTCATCGCGGGTTTGCTAAAACAACCGAAGAGTGCAAGCAGTGACATCAGTATCCGGAAAGCTTATTTTAAGGAACTCTAGTTAATGTCCAAAAAGTACTGTAACGTCTATCTGCTTGTCATATCCCTTTGTCTCCAGTACATCGCAATATAATAGTCAGCTCATGTCCTCTAGTTGGACCGCCGACCATCCAACGAGCCACTTTTGAACCCCAGTGCCTTTATTGGGCATCATGACTAGTAGTATTGTACATGTAGCCGCCGACTTCTCCTTGGACTGTTTTCGACAATCAATTGCAGCCTTCTATCCTTCTGGTGAACAGCCTGTTCTCCTACTAGATGGGGAAGTGCATCCGGCGCTAAAGCCTGATACAATAGGTCCAATGTTCGGCGTACCGCCATGAGTCTCTCGGTGCCTACTTGATTGCATTATTGCCGCTGCTCTGAGAACAAGCTAAACTTGTCTGTAGTCATGACACTCCCCATTCCTCCACTTCGCTAAATCACAAGGAGAAGAGGCCAATGGAAGCTAATATTTTGCCGCGAAGAGAATTAATATAAGTGGCTAGAGGAGCTATGTCCACTTATAATATTTATTCCTGTCCTGAACTCTGTGCCTGATCACCACCTGGAGTCACACTTTTGGTATCATGCATTAGCACGGCATCGATGGTGGCCGCAGTTGCCCTCATATTACAGCCTTACTATGGATGGGTATCTCGCTATAATAAGTAGAAGCTGAATTGTGCCCGTATCTACACTCATCACTTCTGCTGTACAGTTCATACTGATTAACTCATCCGTGCGTTGATATTCAAGTTACATATGGTATAAGGTAGATCATGGAGCAAAAAAAAAACTGCACGTAAGATCTCATCCTATTGTGTCTGGAATATCTAGTCCGCTGATCCTTACACCCACAGTTACACCTGATAATTACGCTAGGGCAATTATCTTGCTGTCAAGAAGATATTCAAGCACCTCAGCCTTCCCAGATATGTGGACATTGCAGAATGGATGCTTCAGGAGCGTTTTCTTCTCAACTCAATGAGACCAGAAAGAGCTATCATCTCGTCCCTTTCCAGGTCTGCGCAGCCACACGACTTAGTTGTGGTATATAACAGCGGCGCGAAGAAGTGGGATATGAAACAATATAGCCAAGAACAACACGAAATCTTTTCCGCTGCCACCCCTGCACCAGCAGACGGTTCGGGGCAAATAGTTTTCATTAGAGGCTTCATATCACCATCTTAGGTGTCGGCCATTGGTAGCAAGTACAACATCGAACCGGAATTCTTCAGACGACACGTGTATTTTCTTTCTGTGTGCATCGATAGGCATTCATACAGCTTTCCATCGCTTGTTAGCTCCTCAAACAACATAATCCGGCTTTGTGTGAACACTCTTCTTCATCGTGATGATTTCGGCGGACAGGATCTGCAATCACAGCGGTCACATCAGTGTTCTGAATTTCAAAGTTATAAGTTACAGCAGCTTGGATCTAATAAAATTTGCTGCGGTGACTCCGTGGTGCGCGAGTACTCTACCGTGTGCCCACGCTTCTCTGTGATCGAACAATGGATATCACTCTGTATAACACAAACTGACAGAGGATGGGCCGGTAAGAGATGAGAAATTTACCAAGGAGAATATGTGCTAATACAGAAAGTCGGTCATTGCCTGGATGGATCAAGGTAGACCCTTGGAACAATCTCCCCCAAGACCATGGGCAAGTCATATGAAATCCAAGGCTACGCCCTTACCGATCCTCCAGTATCATCCCAAGATGGCATTTCGAACAACCAGCAATCGTCTAGATCCAGATGCGAATGTTTCGGCAGAGGTTCAGCAAAGCACGGCCATTCTTCCCTTGATGATCAAGTGGCGAAGAATACCGTGCCGCTGTCGTGCTGGCAGACCCTTGACACCGAAGCGGTTATGAATGTCAGATCCAGTAGTGACGACGGTGCCTTTACAACAAATGGGCTACTGGAAGACTATGAGCAGCTTCATGCCCGCTGTATAGAGCTGTCCAATATGTGTACTCAGGGTATCGGCCTGGCAATGAATAAAGCCACAATCGATGAATCCCGCAGAGCAATTGAGCAGTCTGAGAGATTGAAGAGACTTACTCTGCTTGCGACGCTTTTCATTCCTCTAAGCTTTAGCTCCAGCCTGTTGGGCATGAACATCGATCTTCTTGGACAGAACTCGGTGGAATTTTGGTGGTTTTTGGTCATATGCATCCCAATAACTCTGTTTGCTTACGCCTTCTATATTTGGGATTCTCAGTACCTGAGACGACGCTTGGTGAGATTCTGGAAAGAATGGTGCCATGCTAGGAGGGGCCTAACAGCTGCAAAGAGCCGGAAGGACCCAAATTACATCGTGTGATCTTATAGTTCTAGAATTATAGTACTGGACGGAGAGTTACTCGAGCTATTAGTAGTAAATCTGGAGCCTAGAGCATATGAACAAGAGACAATAAGACTAGTGAACAAGCCCGCTTACTGTAGATAGTCTGGCATGCTGCCATAATGCGCCATACTCGATCAGGAGAGACGCCCCGGGACATCTAAGGCCACGCTAAACCCTTCAAAGCAAATATTATCATTATTGGTCCTAATCTCATCCCCCTTTGCACATTTTCTGCCGTCAACCCGGGCACATAGTCGTCCTGCATCTAGTAGCCATGGCTCCCTTGGAGACCGAGTTAGTGCTTTGCCATTTACATCCAATAGGATGCATGGTGCCATTCAAGATTACAAACTAACGAAGACGGCCACCAGCTTCCCTGCAGTCCGCGCCTGCATTTTCGACATGGACGGACTGCTCCTAAACACGGAGGACATAATAACCCTGTCTACAAATAAGCTCCTTGAGAGATATGGGAGACCTGCCCTTACACGGTCGATTCGAACCCAGCTTATGGGCATTCCCGACTCGACGAACGGCGATGTGTTTCACAACTGGGCTAGATTGCCTATACCCCGAGAGCAATTCGCTCGTGAGTCAACCGAGCTGATGCGAGCACATTTTCCGAATTGCGAGCCGCTTCCTGGCGCAGAGAAACTACTTTTCAACCTCAGCCGTGCACGTAGTACTTCTTCGGGGGCCAAGATACAGATGGCACTGGCTTCTAGTACCAAGAGTCATAGCTACAAGTTAAAAACCTCAAAGCCGGAAACAAAGCGGCTGCTTAGCTACTTCCAACCCGAAAGACAGATCCTGAGCGATGACCCACAAGTGCGTCAGGGTCGAGGGAAGCCGGCTCCTGACATATTCTTGGTCGCATTGCAGACGTTGAACCCAGCTTCAGACTCTGGCGAAAAGCCCCTCTCGCCCAATGAGTGTTTGGTCTTCGAAGATAGCGTGGTTGGGGTGGAGGCTGCAAGACGGGCTGGAATGAGAGTAGTTTGGGTACCACATCCTGATGTAGCAGCCGAGTATCAAGCGAGGCAGGGGGATGTTCTGGCTGGCAGAAAAAGATTGATCGATATTGGAGACGACTGGCAGCTAGGGCGGAATGATGACGGCTGGGCCGAATGTATACCGAGCCTAGAACACTCCGATTACGAGAAGTACGGCATCGACGTGCCATTGTGAGTGTTCACGGGAGACTTTCAATCCGATCTTGCCCTTTACATAACGACAATAATAGGCAAGTATGAGACAAAATACCGCCCATCTCCCAATGTAACCGAACGTCGATTCCTGGAGGAACTATGAGCGACATCAGACTCTTGATTGACAAAGGTCAATCACTAATGTGACTGCGCTCTTGAGGTGCTGGAGGAGGTCACAAATTACCTGAATATTCGAAATAGCCCCTGATTATCGTTCGGTTTGTTGCAGTGTCATTTTCATTGTTCATCCTAGCATGCTCGGGATCTTATAATCTGTCCCGTTGGACCGTCTTAAGCTCTGCTTCCATTTCGGATGTCAAACGAACGAGTAGTAGCAATTTACGCTGGCCCAGCAGCCACTATTTGACAGAAGTAATTATCAAGGCCTTGTAGCAAATTGTAAGATGTTGTATCGAGCGTACACTATCATACTAAGACGCGGAAAAGAAACCAATGTTTTGGAGGTCTAGGGAAATAAGAACTATGTTGGTAATGTATGATGTACTGAAAAGCCAAACAAAGCTGTTTTGAATAATTCATAGAGAAGAAAACGTCCAGCGTTCGAAGATTAGTGGTATGTCCTTTATACCCATGGTAAAGTGGTGTCAAAAGCTAAATCGAACAGTTAGGGAGATCCGTAACCTTGTATTGCAGCGCCACATATGCTCTGTTCACATTTAGTATACTTCGTATGGAGTCAAATTAGGGCCAAGAAGAACTCGACGTACCTGTCGTCTTCCCATAAAGTCCTTGTACATTCCTAGCCAGATCTCTCGGAGATGGCAGTCATCTCGCTGACCAGTAGCAGGGTTGACTTCGCAAGCAGGCTGGTTCTGCTGAATCACATGTTGAGTAGCTGCAACCCATGGCTAGCGCCAGAATTAGCACAGTTCTGATGGAGTCCGTAGAGTACCAGACTTTTATGTTACATACCTTAGGAACTGGCCAGTCCGAGAAATGGAGATATTTGGCGGCTCTTAAAACCTCCTCAGCATTCCATGCTTCATATGTATTACCCAAATAGGCCTCATGGCTCTGGGCACGCAATTCTCCCGTCAAAAGCATGTAAGGGCGATGCGGTATAATGAGTGTATCATCTCCATATATTTTGTTCACAATCTCCATGTCATAGTCTTCAGAAGGATTGTCCCATATCTCTTCCAGTAGGCGATTGAACTCTTCCGTAGATGGTTGGATGAGCATCAGCCCGGACGTGAATACTCGTTCATTCGGATAGAACCAGTAGGCCAGTGGCATGGCGACCGGAGCCGGGGGGAGCAGAAATAGCTCGTCCATTGTCTTCATGTGTGTTAGTTGCGATGAAAAGCGCCGTATTTGATCTACGAACCTGCAGTAGGGTGGCGTCAGAGTCTAAGTTGAGAACTCTGTCGTAATCCGTTTGATTGAAAGCAAGGAGCTTCGTGTAGCTCGTTGACCATGGTGCTGCGTTCATATTTAGTTTGAACTCTTGCTGCACAATGAGGTTGATTTACCTCCTCCTCCCCCTTTCATGATTACTTCAATTGGCTCAAGCTTCACGCCATAGTTATCCCTTGCAAAACGAAGCAAACGTGCTTCACGTGAGCTATCATTCTCAGAGACGAGAAATTTGGATGGATACATCAACACGAGATCGGCTTTGGTTCCGAGGCGATGGAGGGCCTCGAAAATCATGACTGAATTGCAGAGATAAGACCTGTCTGTTGCATATTGTGTGTATGCATATCGCGACCAGTCGACTCGCTCCCTAGACAGGCCTGTGTAATAAGAATCGGAGTCTCTCCCAGCATTCGGATGTTTAGAAAGTCGTAACAACGTCACAAATCCAAAAAGAGTGGACGCAATCAAGAAAAGGATGCGGAAGACTTTCGAAGTTCTCGTATACATTTTTCTGTTGTAGGTGGTTGCAAGACTTAAAGAGCAAGTTACACAACTGCTCTACTCCGAGGTTTCTGCCTCGACTTATAACGGTTAGAGGAGACTAGAAGGTGTTGTAAGGTGCATTTAACGTAAGGAATTAAACCCCTTCAGGCCTCGAGACAGCCCCTCGGCTGGCTAGGCATTGACTACGGCGGGTAACTATGAATGGGCAGTTAAGCGCTGCCCATGCATAATCTGAAGCACGCTATAACGCACCGCAGCTATTGATTGGAACAGGATGATGGCCCGTGCCCAACACAGCGCTAACATGCATAGGGTAGAGCCAACTACTGAGAGTTCAGGGTCCTTGTTCGTCCCCAGCCTTGTCATCATCTCCGAGCACATTAAGCTAAGAGTCAACAATTACGCTTGTTGAAGGAATAGACATCCTACCATTATTATAAGATGTGAGCAATGTATCATCTGGTGCTTTTGCGACTTCGTTCTGGCTCGGCAATACGATTAAACTAATTTTGAATGAACACCATACATATCCGGCTCGATGGATCCTGTACCTACGACCAGAATGCACATTTACCGTCCACTGATTAGTGGGTTCTTATGCAACCCCTCTTTAAGAACTCATGCGGCTATAAATAACAACTGGCGTAGTTAGGAGCGCTTAGGAGTACGACCTTGGACCCGTACTTAATCTAGTTGGCTGACCGTTATCCAACCTGTATGTCCAGCTCAGTATTCGGCTTTTGACGTCTCGAGTTGACTTTTCTTTTCCTGAAATGTGCGCGACCTTAGAACGCCACACCTACTATTATAAGACAGTTCACGAATTGCAACATCAACTCTTAACTTACTTCTGACCCTAGTTCACACGTGTCTGGTACCTCATCTCAGCCTGGTCGCCGCGGCGGCTAAATATTACTTGAGTCCGTTTATGCGCCAGTCTTTGAAGTATATCGGTAGTTTACTTCGCCCCTCCCGAGACTTGTCGAGCCAGACCTACCAGCATCACCTCGTTTCTTAAGAACTACCTTGAGAGTTTCTAAAAGGCTTTCGTTTTAGGGATGCGACGACGGCAGCAGCAGAGCCTTTTTGCCTTTTGGATCTTCTGCCTCGAATATGTTCTCTGCTCAGGGCCCCGAGTGATGCCCTGGTCGAACAAGACATTTGGGCCCGATGGCCCTTGGCAAGCGGTAACAGTGCAAATTGGGAGTAATATCTCCGAAATTATTACTCCTTCATCGGACGTGGCTTTGTATCCGGGAGGTAGTTGGGAAAGTAAGATCCTACTTTCTACTATTTGCGACAACAAAACTCTCTCGACTGTGTGCTATGGGAATATAGCTGGCCTCTTTGACAGCGACATATCAGCCAGTTTGGATAATACCTCGATAGAAATGCCTCCATATGGGACATGGGGTGATGTGGATTGGGGTTTTACGGACGCAGTTCCTATTCACGCAAAAGCGAGGCGAGCAACAGACTATATAACCATTAGCGGCGCACCTGTACCTGATGTCGATCTGATCATTATATCTGCGGGCTGGCAGACTTATCCTGGTGGGCAAGAGTATCCACTGGAGGTTGGAATTCTCTCTCTTGGAAGCCCAGCTATCAACCAGACTTTTGGAGCTGTGATCAAAATCAACACAACTTTTGTCACCAGCTACTTCTATGAACAAGAGGGATCACTGAACATACCATCTTATTCTTACGGTATGCATATTGGCTCCGCCTCTCTAGGAATTCCTGGATCGCTTCTCTTAGGAGGTTATGATCAGAATAGGGTGATGGGTGAGGTGTCTTCCCAGGCATTCTCAAGTGGAAGCTTCCCCATTGAGCTTCTCGATATGAGTATCGGAGTAGCAGAGGGTGGGTCTCCTTGGACCTATGCGAACAAAACAGGCCTTCTGGCCCAGGGGAATTCTTCCCTGGACTCGGGTCTCAGCGTCATCGTGGACCCAGCAAATCCATATATATATCTGCCTCAGAGCTCATGCGATGCGGTAGCCGCTTAGTTGCCTGCCACATACCACTCTGATTACGGTCTCTATTTCTGGAACACATCTGACCCACAGTATGATACGATTGCAACTTCGCCAGGTTATCTAGCGTTCAAATTCAGCAAGGATAATCTCAACAACGACTTTATCACCATTAAAGTCCCCTTTGCTCTTCTGAATCTCACACTAGAGGCCCCGCTCGTGAAGACACCAACGCAATACTTCCCGTGCATGGCCACCAACAGCACTCCTGTTCTAGGCCGTGCTTTTCTTCAAGCAGCTTTCATAGGGGTCAATTGGCTTGGTGGGAAGTGGTTTTTAGCTCAAGCACCAGGACCGGGAGGCTCTTTCATTGTCGATACGGTGACGATAGGTGACAATGACTCCACTATTTCGGCAACAACAAACAGCTGGGAAACAACTTGGAGGAGCACCTGGAAAGCGATACCTGCAGGTTCTACTTCGAACGCAAGTACGACTAACATGAATACAACCGATACCTCAATGAGCGGCCCATCTTCTGACGGAAAGGGCTTCCCAACGGCTGTTAAAGTCGGCATAATTGTCGGCAGCACTATTGGGGGGCTGTCAATGATTGCTATCCTCTCTGGGCTTTGCATCCATCACCGTCGACAACAGAAAAGAGCATCCATTTCAGACGAAAGTCATGCGACAGTACAAACAGATCACGAATCCTCAGCGCATCAGTTGATGCCTGTGGAGGCACCTGACAGCATATGGGACCAAGTCAACGAGTTACACAGTCAAGAAAGACACGAGATGGGCTCGGAAAGAGGGCCTTTCTATGAGCTGGGCCCAGAAAAAGGTGCCTTGGCCGAATTTGATCAAAGGCCCAAATCTCAGGATGGCCCTTTTGAGCTACCAGCGCAAACGCCCGTCTCATGGACTTCTAATGTTATCTAGCAGCGCCTCGTTTCTATAATGTACATAGCTTGCTACTTTTTTGCCATGAACCTGTTATATGGAACCCATCTCATTTGCACAACCGTAGCGTGATCCTCGTTATTATATGGAAAGCAATCATAAAAGTTCAGTAAAATTCCGTAGTCTTCAATTCTAAAGAGAGTCAACTCTAATTATTTCATTGGTTACACCTGACCCTTAATCTCTTCCCTCTGTTTCATAAGCGTAGTGTGCCCCATTTAGATCTTCTCGCATCTCTAGGCAATTTAGCTCCATCGGTCTTCTCTGAAGAGGCAAGTTGTCTTTTCCTTCTAGCAGCTTAATTTGTGAGGCTCTGTTCGATACAGCTAGTCTATGATCCCAATCCTCGTCTGGAGGAGCTAGTTTTATTGCAAGTGTTATTATCTCAGCTTTAGCACTCGCCCGGGAAATATAATCATGCATCACAAGTCGAAATGCTTCATCAAATGACCTGTAGCCTTTCTCTCGATTTTCGAAATGCGGTCGGGTTTGTTGAAAGAAGAGCTCTCGCTTAGCACTTAAGGCTTTGATAGTCCTAGGTAGCCCCCCAATTCGCCATAGGCCATCAATTCAGTGGAGACCTGCAGGTCTTTTATATATACACTACTCAAACTGTCCAAAATCTCAACCATGTTGTGGGTTTGTAATGCTTACTATAACGTATGTGAAGTATGAAATATGATGCCGACATCTTTCCATGTTCTAATTGAATTAATGACATGGCATATAGTACTGTTTTGCTTGTTATAACGTATAACTAGTGAGGCGCCAGCGGTGACTCTAAATGGTGCTTTCCTACTGCAAATCTATATAAAAAACGTGCATCTGTTGTCAAATCTACAGGCCTGTGTAGTAGGCCCGCTTCAGCACTTGAGCCGGGATCGACGTTTTTGGCAACCAATATATAGAAAACTATGTCTTGAGCCTTGCGTGTCTATAAGCTATGTAGTACACAAGTAAATATCCAAGCATCTTGAGTGGTGCTACTGAAGGATCAATTGGTAACCGTATATCTCTACAAAACTATTACCCACATACATCTATTAGGAAGCAGCCTCGACAACACGACCGTTTCTATGGGAGCCGGATCCCTCTCTGATATCTGCAGTGAATATGACCTGGTTTTTTTAGTACTGAATCTGCTCCACTGGTAATCCTGTCGATGCTGCCTCTGTAACACAATTCCCCGACACGCCATTATGATTACACTTCGTCGTTGAAAAGGCTCTTCAACCCCGTGATGACTACCTCTTGAAGACCTTTCAGTCTGTACTCATAATCTGCTAGAGTTTCCTTCCTCACTGAAAGATTGGCACAAGGAAAAATGGCTCCGTCACGGAAAAAGAGAAATGCTTCAGGACGGGACGCCCCCCATAGAGAGCCAGAAAATAACCCTGAGACTTCTCAAGGAATACTGGAGCCATCTGCACCTGCTCACCGTATGGGTCAGCAGAGCTGCAAAGTAAAGCTTCCAGGATCAATAACTGCTCTCGCTCTGAGCTCAGATGACAAGTTGGTTTCTGTCGCTATTGGGAAAGACATCAGTATTTATACGCGGCTGGGTGCTACTTTCCAACTGGTTGATGAATCGGGGGGAAATCCATCGAACATATTGCAACTCTCTTTTTCACCGAGTGCGACAAGGGCTGGAGGATATATACTTGTTTCATCAGCGGATCAGGTCAAGCTTTGGATTCTCGATAGCGAAGGGAAGATACTGGATCCCTCGGGAGGTCAGAAAGTCGACATTTGCCAGCTATCGACTGAAGTAGCTGAAGGAATAGTTACGAAGCTTGTCTGTACCCATGGGTGGAGGCAAAACGAAGAAGCAAGCTTGTCAATCCAACAGGCGATCAAGGTCACATTGAGCAGAGCTTTGGAAACCCACAACAGCGAGCATCAGACCAAATTGGAAGGAAATACTGCGCTCTTTTGTAGGGACGGGAGATTTATGATTTGTTTAACCCAAGATGAAGCTTTTGAGACCAGAACAAGGCCATGTCGTTTTCCAAGAATCATAATCTGGGATCTCGAGGCCAGACGGACCCGATGCGACCTACTTGGCCAATCGGGTGGAATTTTGTGGGCAGGAATAAGCCCAGACTCGAAATTGATCGGGGCTATTGAAAGAGACAGCACAGTTCGGATATGGCTCGCCGACAGCGGCAATTGCAAGAACGTCCTCGACCTTTCTCTCACGGCTGGCGCATGGAATGGGATCTTCTCGCCGAACTCCAAACATATCGCCTTAATCTTAGACGGCACTGGTCCATCTAAGATAAAAATTTTTGATATTGCTACGGGAGTCAGTATATCGGAGTGGGAGTGTCCTGCATTTTCAACTGAGTCCCTGGATTGGAGCCCCAATGGAAAACTACTGGCTACAGCTGGCCACTTCGGTGAATTTATCCTTTGGGATGTTACCAATGGGCTGGAAAGAATGAGATGGAATCCGTATCAACGCGGGGATAAGGATGATGCGGATTCCTACTTGGCTTCTGATATACGGTTCTGTGATGGTGGAAAAAAGCTCATCTTTAACTGGAGTGGTGTGGCAACTATGGTCTACGATTTCGTGTCCCTTGCTATGCATGAGTTTCCTCCTGGTGCGGCGGGTGTTAGAGGACCGGTTTGCTCTAAGAATGCTGCGTTTTTGCTCATCGCTCATACTGATTCGACTTTGAGGCAGTGGAAGCTAGATTAGAAATGTGGTTGTGTGCTGTCTAGTTGGTCTGGTTAACTCACTGTTGGGCGCTCTCCTCTCTGCAATGACTTCTCCGGGAGCAGAGTATGGAGTTGACAGTGCTTAGGGAGATAGAGGGTGCAATCATGTGTAATAATCTTCACAGACGGTTGTCCAGCTTCAGTCTGCACATAAGAATGCAATCACTGGTGTATCAATATCCAGAACTACCGAAGCCATAAGATCTTAGAGACGTAAAGTAATCTGATATCCGCTTCTTGATTTCAAATACAAACTAGTATCCATGGAGTCATACTATCCATAGCGAGCACCTGCAGGCTCATCATCAAACCAAACGGGAGGCACCCCATAATTGATAATCGTACTTTTAACCTTCGTGTAGCTTTCATACGCCTCCAACCCATTCTCCTTCCCCATCCCACTCTGCTTGAACCCACCCCACGGTGACGAGGGATCATTCAAGTGATGTCCGTTAATCCACACGATCCCCGCCTCGATCTGCTCTGCCACCCGATGCGCTTGCTTAAAGTCACCCGTCCAGACCGAAGCCCCCAGCGCCAGCGAAGACGAATTGGCAACGCGGATGATATCCGCCTCCGACTGGCACCTGATCAGAGCAATGACCGGCCCAAACACCTCGTTACATTCCAGGTCCGTCTGTGGACGCGTCTCAATGATCGTCGGCTCGAAGTAGTACCCTTTGCCAGACAAAGGACTGATAGTCGCATGCCCACCACAGAGGACCTTTCCGCCCTCCTGCACAGCTCTCTCCACGAACGCAGCGCATCTTTCCACCGCCATCTTGGATATAACTGTTCCGATCTGCGTCCGGTCGTCGAATGGATCGCCCAGTCGTAACGCCTCCACCCGTTTCTTCAGCAGCGCCGCAAACTCATCGTAAATTTCCTCATGAACCAGGAGCCTACTTCCCGTAACACATGTCTGTCCACTTGCGATAAAACTCGCAAAAAGCGCCGCCTTGACCGCGTCCTCCACTCCCACACTCGGGAACAAGCACACAGGCGCCTTCCCACCTAATTCGGCCGTAATGGGGATGAGATTCGCTGACGCAGATGGTGCAATAGCCTTATACGTTGCCAGACCACCGGTCAAGTCTATCTTGGCCAACAACGGACTCTCACACAGATACTTCCCCGTCTCGTACCCGTATCCACTGATAATCTGCAGCACGCCATCAGGTAGCCCCGCCTCTTGGAACAATGCACCTAGCTTCAGCACTGACAGCGGCGCCAGCTCTGACGCTTTGACAATCACCACGTTCCCGCCTGCTAGAGCAGCACCGATCTTTTTCATGGCGATGAGAAGCGGGTGGTTGTATGGGGTGATCAGCGCTACAACGCCGAGCGGTAGTCGCGTCAGGGTGTTCACGACCGGTCCCTTGAAGGGGGTGACTCGGCCTTCGTGCACGCGCACTACGGAGGCAAAGTACTCGAGCCATTCAGGGATGCGGGCTAGCTGGGCGCGCATCTCACGTATGGGACGGCCAGTTTGGCGGGTTTCGAGATCGATGAATTCTGGAAGACGGGAGCGGAGGAGTCGAGCTGCGGTGGAGAGGACTGTGAAGCGTGTGGATGGGTCGGCGCGAGACCAGGAGCCATTGTGGAAGGTTTGGAGAGATTCGGTGATGACTTGGTTGACGGTTTCTCTGGAGGTCGAGTCGATGGTCGCAATGGGGAGCTCGGTGGCTGGACTGATGACGGGGATACGGGGTGTGGTTGCGGTGGTGTGGGTGCCATTGACCCAGTTGGAAATATGGGGGATGGTGTCTGTCATGTTGAATTATTCCAATAGTAGGCAAATTAGTGTAGTGTATATGATGTTGAAGCTGGGAGACTAGATTGTATGGATTATATGGAATATAATGGGCTGTATACTATGGAGGCTACCCCGCACGTCTGCCTGATAAGCCGGACTTATCACCGTAGTAGTATCTTTTCTATCTTCTTCTTGTTCTTCATTCCTGCCACTATCGCGATAGTATCGATCCAGAGATACCAGTGGGGCAGCAGTTGTTTATCTGAGGTGTCTCTTGAGATAGTCTTCTGTGTAGGACTACATTGTTGCATCTCTCCTCACCCGAGCAAATGCTTCCGTGGACCTCCAGCCGGATAATCCCCTCCACCGTAACAAAAGCCATTAAACACTTGGGTATGAAGAAGCTCCTAGTGCTATAGTTTCATGATATTCTCTAATAGTTGATTGAGAGCTGACGATGGTCTTGACCTGAAATCCTTCCAGATTGCCGAATGACTCACTCTTTCGTCCGACTCTCCGAGTCTCCACCCGATCATCATCGTCTCAAGGATCAACAGCACATTGACCCATCACTGCATCCTACCTGGCATCATACAATAACTACCATGTCCCTTCCAGACAGATCTACATTCACTCCTCGCGATACCGTCAGGTATCTCTGGCAGGGCCTGCAACTTCCTGCGGACACTCTCGACTCTCTCTGCATCAGCGAATCCCCCAACCCCGGCCTTCCCTCCTCCTTCAAAGTCGGCCATATCGCCCAAGCCTCAATTGCACTCTCTGCTCTCCTAGCATCCCAAATTCATGGTCTCAGGAATAGCATCACCCCTCCCGAGGTCACCGTCCCCTATGATCACGCCTGTATTGAATTCAAGTCCGAACGCCTCTACACCTTGGACGGCCAGCCTCCGGCTTCATCATGGGGGATCATTGGCGGCCTTCATCAGACATCAGACGGCTACGTTCGCGTTCATGATTCTTTCCTCAACCACCGTGAGGGGACGAAATCCCTTCTTGGCTGCTCTCCCACCGCAACCAGAGAGGATGTTGCTTCCAAGATCTCCCCATGGCGCTCCGTGGACCTCGAATCCACTGCTGTTGATGCAAATCTCGCCATCGCTGCTCTTCGCACCTACGAACAATGGGATGCCCTGCCGCAGGCCAAAGCCATCGCAGACTTTCCCATCCGGCTTCGCAAAATCGGCGACGCTCCCGCCGGTCTCCCCGCCCGGATCGGCCCACACGCCGATAAATGTCTGCGGGGGCTTCGTGTCCTAGAATTCTCACGGGTCATCGCGGCCCCGTTGTGTGGGAAGACGCTGGCTGCACACGGGGCCGATGTGCTCTGGGTGACGAGTCCTCATCTGCCCGACCTGCCAGATCTCGACCGGGAGTTTGGCCGCGGAAAGAGAACTGTCCAATTCGATCTACAAGACGACCAAGATGCAGAGGAGCTCTTCAATTTGCTCGACGATGCAGATGTCTTCGTCCAGGGATATAGACCAGGCAGTCTAGCCGCCCGTGGACCCTCGCCGGAATCAATAATGCACAGACGACCCAACCGCGGTATCATCTACGCAAACATGTCTGCATACGGTCCCGACGGCCCCTGGTCAGCGCGTCGAGGTTTTGACTCCCTCGTTCAAACCTGCTCCGGCATGAACGTCTCGGAGGCCGAGCACTTCGGCGCTGGTGAGGCCGCACGTGCACTCCCCTGTCAGGCGCTCGATCATGCAGGTGGCTTCTTCCTCGCGTCCGGGATCATGGCCGCGCTGTACAAGCAAGCAACCGAAGGGGGATCCTGGCAGGTGGATGTCTCGCTAGCAGGGGTGATGAAATACCTGCGCTCGCTAGGTCAATACGAAGGGAAAACAGGGTTTCAAGGATCGCCAGATTATGCTCGCCCTCAAGATGTTCCGACCGAGTATCTCGAGACCCGACGCACGGGGTTCGGGGAGATGACCGCCGTTCGTCACGCTGCGATTATCGAAGGGGTCGAGATCGGCTGCGAGATCATGCCCAAACCACTTGGTTCTGATGAGAAGCGGTGGTTAGAGTGATTGCAATAATGCCATTAATCCTAGGATATTCTCTACCCCGCATCACCGAGAGTTGCAGGAAGTGACGACAAAGAAAAAAAGCACTGGTTCCGTGGCGTCTGCATCCAAACAAAGTAAACATGCTTACCCAATAGTACTCCACCACGACAGCCCAGTTCTCAAGGCTGAGGCCCAGGCCATCTGCACGGCTGACAGAAATGGGCCAGTTTTGCTTTTGCACCCTGCAGAAGCGGCCACTGCCCTGTGATCCGGTCAGGCCCGAGGCCGAATAGACGCTCCGTGGGAAAAAGAAATGGATGGATACACAACCATTGGCAAAGGTTAAATAGCACAATGGCTCCCAGGGCCCTTCAGAGGGGTTCTGTGCGACTGAACGCTGATCTGCCTACCCAAGGTATTCAGCAGCCCAGCGGCCAGTTTCTGTAGTTATACTCCCAGGGAAACAAAAAGAAACAAGAGTGTGAATTAGGACGCCATGAGAGTCATAATCATAGGAGAGGATGTTTCGGCTTTTGTATGCGCAATCACTTGTCGTCGAGACAATCTGGACGTGATCATGCTAGAGTCTGGTCAAGATCCTGAGGTACCACGATTCTCCCATCTTGAATGCGCCCGACCACCAATCATTGAAGATAGACTTGCTTACCTGGATATTCTTGCTTTAGACTACCCCGGGCATCCAGATTCCGCCTAACGGAACCTATCTTCTCCGCCGATTGGGTTTGCTCGATGCGGTACTCGAGAAGGGGGATATCCTCCGGACGATCGATTTCCGGCGATACGCCGATGGTGGAGTGATTAGATCAATGCCATGCGGGGAGGAGACGTGTCGCGTGTATGGAGGGCCATGGATGTAAGCTATTCTGCACGATCGTTCGCTCATGAATTAGAGTTGTGCTGACTGTAAGGGAGAACGATTCATCGGGAAGACTTGCTCCAGATTCTACGAGACAGGGCACGGAAACTGGGTACTGAGATCCGACCTGCCACAGTGAGGGAAGTATACAGCGACACTGCAGAGGTGATCTTGGAAGACGGTGAGAGTCTACAAGGAGATGTGGTGATCAGAGCAGATGGTAAATACTCTTTCTACAAAACACAATCCATCTCTAACCCGCGATACCAGGCAACTTATTCAATGGATCCCCATCTCAAGATACAGCGCCAGAACGCACATCCTCACCAAGCACAGCAACCGAAACAGAAACCATCTACCAAACGACCATCTCACGAAAACAGCTCGAAGCCCTCGATAACCCTAAAATCGACGAACTCTGGCAAGGACGACACAGCACCACAGTCTGGCTAGGACCAAACCAGCACGCCATATTCTACCCCGTTCGACACGGCCAGGCATTCATCTTGAACATATATCATACCAGCACTGATAGCAGAGCCACCACCATCCCAACCGCACAGGAAGTATGCACTGGCTGGGACGACCGGTTCGTGAACCTTCCCACCCCCTTGACTCTTCTCCTGAGCCTACCTTAAACTAACAACAAAACTATCTACAGCCTACAAACCATCCTCTCTCTCGCACACACCCTAAAACCCACTACACTTCCTCACCATCACCAAGAACCAAATGAAGACCAACAACAACAACAATCCTCCCTCCTCACCCACCTTCCCACCCAAAATATTCCACCCCACCAAGCCCAAGAAACAGCCACAGCCATCGAAGATGCCCTTGTCCTGGGCACCCTCCTCAGCCTCTTCAACCAACATCAACACCCACAGTCCCCACATACAACAACCCACATCCCCTCCCTCCTAACCCTCCAAGCAACCCTCCGCGCCCCCACCACCACCCGGAAAACCCACTCCGCCCTCTCAACCCTGCGCACATTCCAACTTGAGAACGGAATCGCCCAACAAGCGCGGGACTGGGTTCTTAGCGCGGCGGGAATAACGCGGGAGACTGATTGGTGGTGGAAGGTTGTGTCGTCGCGACAGGAGGGGATTCTGAGTGGTGGATTGGGGTTGGTGGATGAGACAGCGAGGGCGTTTTGGGAGTGGAAGAGGGCGAGGGGGCCTGTTTGGAAGGAGGGGGAGGGGAAGGGGTCGTCTGTGAGGTCAAGTTGTGGGATTGGGGGGTTGAGGAGGAAGTGGTATTCTTGGTGTTGAGATTTATTCCTGATGATTTGTTGCTGTTATAAGTTTTTGGTATATTTTCTCAGGATGTGTTGTGTTGTGTTGTGTTAGGTTCTGGTTAGTATGGGGCTTATGAATTGAACGATCTGATGATTTGAGTATATGATGTTGGGACGAGTGGGACTCCACCAGATAACGAGATCCGGCAAATACGCTGTTTAAGGCTGGGAGAATAGAATACTAAATACTGATGGACGTCCTTGCGATCTGGTTATATACAGTACAACGATAGCTCGGAGCATAATCGCCCAAACACACGCATGGCTGCTACACTTGGTATATCCAACAAACAAGCAATGTCATAGAAAACACAACCCGAATAGAACTGCAGCAAAACCTGGAGACCTGGACCTCCCAGTCTGCTTCCACCCGCTAAACCATGACAAAACATGCTGGCAGCCACTTAATCCTCTTGGTAAGAAATCTTCCGCATCTCTCCTAGGCGTTGACGAGCCCGAGAGAGGTTGTTCTCCAATTGGAGGATCTCGACCTGAAAGCAAGTCATTAGCATAAATCAATGAGTATATCGGATTTTGACGTACCTGCTGCTCCATCTCCCGCACCTTGAACTCGTGGGAGCTGAGCTTCGAGTAATCCACCGCTTCGGAATCATCCTGGTTCTTCTCTTTGATGATATCCTGCACCTGGCGCACCAAAGCTCGGCAGGCCGCACCAACAGCCTTGCTGGCGGTCTCAAGGCGATCCTGCGATTTACTCATGAAGGTGGCCTTGACACGACTGGCTGCCACCAGCTGCGCTGTACTGGCCGCCACGTCGTTACTAGCAACGATCAACTGCTCAGGGGAGTTGCGACCCGAAATGACACCATCGGCGGTCTCAATCAAGGTGTTGGTCGAGCTGGCGACCGCCTTCGCTGCCGAAATCAGACCCTCGGTCCATCGGTTGTTCTTCTTGTAGAAAGCCGTCCGCGAAGAGCTACCACGGCCCTCCCGGACGATCTCTTGCTGCGACGCAGTAGCCGCCTTGATGAGTTCGGCGATGGCGTTGGTCACTGCAATAGCAGCCGCCAGAATGACATCGTTGATCCGGAGCTCATAAGTGCTGAAGCCATCACGAGGCTTGTTCTTGAGCTTGGCCAGTCGCTGGGCTGCAGCATCAATGGCATCCGCCGCCCGGGTAAGTTCTTGGTCGACCAAGTCGCCCAGATCGCCATTGGTGGCAATCTTGGCACTCTTTGGCGCGAACGCATCAACCAGCTTCGAGAGCGTCTGCAAGTCCCGCTGCACTTCGAGGTTGTTGTTGATCACGACATCGGTCTTTTGCAGCGCCTCCAGTCCCTCAAGACGGAAAGACTGCAAGCCTCGGAAGAACCGCACGGTCGCCTGGGCGGATTTGCGGGCTGCGTTGATCAGCTGATCCGCGCTCTTTTCGTCATTGGCGAAACGCGTCAAGCCCTTGGTGTTGCTCAGCACGTCGGCCACGGAGCCAGAGAAAATGGATACAGTCCGGATAATTTCCGCATGTGTGCTGTTGGGCCCGTCCGCAATGAAGTTGTTGAAAGCCGTAGAAAATTCGGTAGCCGAGGCCGAAGCCTTCTCGATCTGCGAAAGCACATACGGCGGCGAGGCGTTCTGGTTACCAGCCTGCATAGAGGAGTCTAGCTCATACAGAGCATCATCCACACGCTGCACACCCGTTTGGAGAACCGAATCGATGATATCGTTGATCTTAGAGACGGTGCCTTGCAGAACGGTATCAATCTGCGAGTCCAGCGCGGTGTCGACATCACCTTGACTCTATTTGCGCCATCTGTTAGCTTGACATACCACCATGTGTTTTGCGCTAACCACATACCAATTTCAGCTCCTCGAGCTCCATCAAAGCCTGCTCCATTCCGGACTTGTACACTTCGATTTCCTCGTCCTTTTCGCGCAGGGCAAGATCGTGGTCGCCTGCGCGCTCCGAGGTCTTGTTGGATACCTCCTCCAGGGCGCGAGACTTGTTCTGTGGCCAGAGTCAGCAATTAGCTGTCAGATAACCCAAAGAGGGAAACTTACCCGGAGAGCCTCCTCCAAGTCCGCCATTTCTCTGTTGTATTTCGACAACAGTGTCGAGATCTCCGTGCCCTTGGAGCGTTCCGCATTCTCAGCTCGATCGAGGGCGAAGCGCAGCTCCCGCTTGACCTTCTCCAGCTCTTCTTTGTTGTTGCCGGTCAGGCGGTCTCTGTCGTGCAGTGCGCGATCTCGCTCGCGGATCATGTCGGCCAGCTCGAGATTCTTGGTCTTGAGCTCACGCTCAAGCTTCTCACGGCGTTCAATAGCCTCCTGTGCCGAAGCTGCCTTCAGCTTGAGGCTCTTCGTCGTCTGCAAAAGGTCGAGGTGCTCCTGGCGGAGTTGAGAGTAAAGCTTAGCCAGGGCTTCATACTTGGACCGCCACGTGTTAACCTGCTCCTGCAGCGCCCGGATCTGCTCGTCCTTGGAAGCACTCTGCATGTTGAGGTTGGAGGTCAACTGGTTCATCTGCTCCTCAAGATCCTTGACTCGACGATCGTACTGTTGCAGCATGAGCTGGTCACGCTCGTACTGGGCGCGAGCGTTCAGGTTCTCCTGCTCAAGCTCGGCCAAGCGACCTTGGGTCTGTGTCTGGTACTGATCGCGCAAAAGCTGTTCCTGAGCGAGGCGCTGCTGCTCCGCTTGAAGGCGCTGCTGTTCCTCAAAGTCGCGCTGAGCCTGCTGCTGCGCGAGAAGTTGTTGCCGCTGCTGATCCTCCCATTGCTGCTGCAAGCGGCGTTGCTCGGCTTCGTATTCTTCTTGCTGACGCCTGGCTTCGGTGGTCCAGAAATCGTTGATGGGCTCCGGTTCGGCTGCAGTCATCTTGGGCGGCGGAGACGGCTGAGGCTCGGGTTCTTTGACCGGTCGCTTCGGCAGAGCTGGACGTTCGTCGTCTTCCGACAGGAGGTTGGGTGGGTCCTGTGGCAGCTTGGGGACGGTGATCAGGCTTGTGAGATACCGCAGATTCGAACATTCGTAGTAGAAACGGACGAGGCGGTAGTGCTGTGCATCATATCGGCCGCGGAGGGGTTCTAGCGCTTCCGTATCACCCGTTGCTAAGCCAATCCATATCAGTACCCATTAAACCATTACAGGAGAGATGACGCGTACTTGTGTGCATGGCTCTCAACATGCTGGTGATGAACTTGTAGATACCGTAGCTCTCCTGCACCAGTGGAACCAGCGCAGAGATGCGACATTCGTTGTTGGTGCCGGATTGGAAATGCGAGAAGATCAACTTCTGGAAAGCATCGATCTGATCCTGCAGTGTCATGAGGTCGGTAATGGCCTCATACCTAGTCACTTGTCAGCCAGGCACATGGACATTGGTTGCACATCCGACGTACCCTTCATTGGGATCATTGGTAGTCTTCAAGCTGATGTACTCTTCATATTCAAACAGGCCTATATCGATCAGTACCCATGCGAGGGGCGGGGGGGTCGTCGTATTGGTGTCCTAACCGTTGAATTCGGGATGGTTCCGGTGAAACGCCAGCTTCGACTCGAGGTAGAAGACGTATTCGCGAATGAGGGGACCGTATCCTATCGTCCCAGCTCCATGTCAGCTCAAACCCATCTTCCTCCCGACCAGGAATTGTACGCACCTCGGATACCATCTCCACCGACACCGCGCATCAGACTATCGATCCAATTGACATGCTGCTGTGCCTCACGGACCACGACGGGATGACCTTCCTGTAGCACTTTATGTATCGTGATGAGCGCCTTGAACGTCTGGACTTCGTCGGCAAGGACAGGTTGACTGCACGAGAGGACGATAAAGTCAGCTGACGCATGAAAGCGAAATACAGACACAAAGCAAGCAGACATACACTTTCATGCCAGCCCAGAAGGCGCTGGATGATTTATGATCCCATGTGTACACGATGCAGCTCCGAACATGTTTCCCTGGGAGAAGATTAGCGATTGTTCTGTTGGAAGAACAGGAGGACAGCTTCATCGATATGGCATAGAGCTCGGGAGGGAGTAATTCGTACGTTTCGGGGCGGTTTCCTCTGTGATTGCAATATGATCAGTCACTAGTAAGCATCAGGGGAGCACTGCAGCTGTAACTTACCGATGCTCGTGGCTTTGCGAATGTTAATCGCCAAATCCGTCTCCGTGCTGGATTTCAATTGATCATGTCAGTAATCCCATCGAAGAGCAGAACAAGCGCACGGGCACCCTAAAAAATATCACGTACCGACTCATGGTGATGGTTGCGAAGCTCTGGATGGGCTTAGATCAGGGGAACAGAAGGACGGAGAGATGCGGCGGGAGCCGGTGGGCCCGTAATGCGGACAGCGCAATCAGCCAGTTAGTTGCACGGGGAATGCGCTATCCTAAGAAAGGAGAGGGGAGGGAGAGGTAGGATAAGAGGTCAGGGCAAGGATAGGAGGAAAGCAATGGCCGCCCACGCGATCGTCCAGCAGGGTCCGTCACAGCAGAAAAGCCGAGAGAAAGTACAAACTAGATAAGAGGGAGAGAGTGAGGGGAATAAAAGACAGGCGGACTGAAATAGCAACAGGCAAGAGAGGACAGGCCCAAAAGGCGAGATGACGTCCGGAAGGGAAACTGCCACCACGGCCGGTTCTTGGCACCGCCGCCCGTTCCTCACAGGGACTCGTCACCTCCTGATCTACTGCTGCGAATAAAAAAGGGTTCACCTTTCCACCCACCGGAACACACCTAGGCAGCGATTTTGTCGCCCAATCAATCCACCCTGCCCAATTTGCCCACCAACAGGCTACACTGTACTGCTACTACCTACAAAATGATACTAATAGAAAAATGTTCAGCTATGATTTACTAAAAACAAACCTTCCTTCCATCTATCAAGGAATCAAAAACCAAATAGATATACGACTAGAAGGGGAGTGTGACTCCAGATCGCAATTGACGCCAGACGCACTGTCAAGCACGCTCAAGAACCAGCTGAGAGGGTATACCATGGGTGAGAAGCCAAGGAAAGGAACCATCATCCAGCGCCACGGCACCGGGCTTGGTTCACGTCTCCCTGTCCATATGAAAACGCCCGTTCCCGTAGAGACCGCTCTGCACCGCAGAGCTTCCGTTATGCATTGTCAAGGGTAAATGCGACATCACTCGTTTATTATCCTTTCCGTGTCCTTCTGCGGCATGCCACCAATGACCTTCTTCAGGGAATGATCCCGTCCGTGGCGGAGAGGATTTCCATGCCATGTTTCTCCGTATCAAGTCTGGGCTTCGAACCTGGAGCCGCAGGTCCTTGCTCTACCGGCTCAAGCTCTCCTTCACCATCTCCACTACTGCGACTGGCGGCCGACTCTCCTAATGTAGTTGACGAGGTGTAGCCCTTGGTGCTCGACTCGGGTGCTAGTGCTCCCTCAGGGGTTAGGTCCACAACAGGGCTGTTTGGCCCCGAATCGTATGGGGCCTCGACCACAAGTAACTCGTCCGACCTAGCCCCTTCCGCCCCGGGTTGGTAGATGGGCTTCCGTTTGGGTAGAGGCGGCTTGGGAACAGGCCTCTTGTGCTCTCTATCCGACTTCTGCTCGGGAACGTTGGACATCGCCACCGGTTTCCGCTTGGGGACTGCTACGGAGCTCCTCTTGTAGCTCACCTTGTCGGGACGCGGCAAGGGAGTTCCCGGGGGTGGAAATGGGTGGCCGCGTCCTATCGGTTGCTCCGGGGTGCCCGCAGGACGAGACATATCGTGAGCGGAGCTAGACTCGCCTCTGCCGAACATGTTCCATCCCCACTTCTTGGCCACGGAGGTGGCTGTATTCAGCGGGCCAGGAGTTTTGCTCTCTCCCGGGGTGGCAGAGGTAATCGACCGGGTCAATGTTTCGAGTGTGCTGCGCCGTCGCGACTTGTTACTCGCCAGGGACGCGGTAGAGCCACTCTCTATACTCCGGAGGTTGTTCGATGAATCACTCCCCCGGTGAATAGAGGGTGGCCGGGTAGGCAACTCATTCGCAGACTCATCGAAGCTCCCCGATGACTCCACGATGGACGGATCCCGACTTCGGGCTGCACTATCCGGAACCATATGACTAGCAACCGGCGGAGAACTTGCAGGGGTCTTATCCGGCGAGCCAGGAGCAGACCGGTTAGATATTTCGATCATAGCACTGGTCGCATTGCTCTTCTCTTCACTCTTGGTTTCGGACAATACACGATCCATCTTCCCATGGTCAGCTGTCAGAACGGGATCGGCGGCATTCGAGAAGGTCTGAGACCGAAACACCCGTGGGGGTGAAGTGCCGAACTTGTCAACCGCAGAAGATAGAGCGCTCGGACTGATGTTCTCCTGATCACCTATAGAGGCCTTGGAATTCTTGCGGGCTTTCAAGGTGCCGTTGCCAGACTCGGCAAGCGCAGGGGCGCTCATGGTGCGATCGTCCTTCACTTTCAGTATGTCAATCGATTCCTCTTTGGTGCTGCCTGGGGTCTGAATCTGAGCGCCAGACTCATCGGGGATATCTTCTTCT
Organism: Aspergillus brasiliensis CBS 101740; assembly: GCF_001889945.1. NCBI lineage: Eukaryota > Fungi > Ascomycota > Eurotiomycetes > Eurotiales > Aspergillaceae > Aspergillus > Aspergillus brasiliensis. The sequence continues at coordinate 4,280,681 of NW_027137442.1, forward strand.
GTATCAGGTTTGGGGATCTCTCGCTCCCAGATACCCCCGCGGAATCGCTGTGATTCAGTGTCCATGAAGGGGATGTCGTCCCAAAACGGCTGAACCAGGCTCTCTGCAACCACTTCCCGGATGCGACTCTCAATGGTACGCAGGATGATTCCGTAGGTGATCTGCTTGGAGCTAACAATTGGCTCAATGTCCATGACCATATTGGGCATGGATTCAAAGGATATCCAGATTCTGTTACTCGGGGGAGGCTTGAAGCGGATCAACAAATGGCCTTCCAGCTTCTTCAGCACAACCGCTAGGACGATGTCAACTTCCCGGGCCTTGAAGCGCTGGCCCAAGTCGATGCGCACAGTCGCCGAGATCTCCAGGCGGAAGTTGCCCGCATACTGGACATCCGTCTCTACGCAACAGTTGCCGTCGACCGTCAGATCCTTCAGCCTAGGGTTGATGATAAAGGGCGCACCTTCCCCCATGTCAATCTTCTGGAGACCAATCTTGCTGATGAAGTTGGGCTTGTTGACGCGGGAGATCTTCTTGGTGACCTTCTTCCGAATGAACTCCTCCATTTCCGGTGTCTTGTACATGGCAAGGAACAGGCGACCCAGCACCGCGTTGATCCATCGGGTCTGCAGTTGCTCTTCGGACGAATGCAAGCGCTGAACCAGAGTGACGATGTGTTTGACATCAAAGGCCTGCTGCTTGGGAGGAGCATCTGGAGAGTTCCACATGCGGGCCTGATTCTGGAGCATGGCAAAGTAAAAGTCCTCCTTTTCGGATAGGTTTTCGGAGAAGAGAAAGAAAGGTGGTGTAGGTCCTCCAAGGTCACCCAGCGACTCCAATCGTCGCGAGAGACAAATGGCGTTTCTCTTTAGCCATAGCTCTCCTTCCGGGATCGGACCCTCCCCACCATGTATGGTGACATCGTGGTGGGCAAGCGAAATAACATATCGGACTTCCACCTGGTTCGCATTATCGTAGAGCATCAAGTGGCCATGTCTAGTTTGTATCATATATTAGCATCAGCCTTGGTTCCTTCCACAGTGCGGACTGGAAAGGACTGTAGCGGAGGCGGAGAAGGGGGTGGAAATACCGAAGAACAATATAGAAGACATTACGCGCCCGCTTCCCGTTCTTGGGATTATTCTTAGCCGGCTCAATGGTCGGCGCCTGCTTCCGGTCAAACAAACTCCGATACATCGCCTGATAAACGCTCGGGCTCTCCGCGGCGATCACCTCGCCAGCCGGGGTCGTCCTCTCGGGCGGCCTCCCATTAACACCACCGGGGACATATTCACGACACACGGCGAAATAACCAGCGGCGACATCGGAGTCATGGGTACGATGAAACTTCTCAGCCAACTCATCAGTTCCTGATTTCAGACTGTATTGATCGTCGGTCGGTTGACGTAGGGAGGTGGATGAGGGTTGGGGCTGGCATGATTTCTGATCGGCGGCAAGCGGCGGCGGCGGAGACGGAGCGGCAGTCGGGAGGGTCAGATAGGCGAAGAGAACGACCAGCGACAGGACTAGCGGGAGGAAGGTAAGTCCGCCGAGGACGTATATGAAGAGAAAGCTGGCGTAGGAACCCATTGGGGTGGGGAGCCGGACGTTCAAATGGCCAGCGTTAACAGCACCTCCATCATCCTGAGGTAAAACGAAAGACCAAGTGGCAGGCGAGCGGCAGGCAGGCAGGCAACGAAAGTGTTCGAACCTGGAGGGGAGGTAAAGGATAAATGAGGACCAGCTCGAATGTATAAGGGGAGAGGGGGAAGGGGAAACGAAAGGACAAGTGTAGTATACCTGGAGTGTATGGGTGAAGGAGATAAATTAGGGAGGAAGGGCAAGGGGTGGGAGGGAGATGAAGAAAGGAACGCAGTTTAGATGATGTTGTTAAGTTGGAGGAGGTGGATTGTTGCAGAGTGACAGTAGCACCTTTCCTAGTTGGGGGCAGCAGACAAGACCTTGGAACTCCGCGGTTTCCGGGAGCTCTTCACAAGTCACTAAGAGGTCACTAGTTGGTAGGCAGCACAGCAGCCAGTGACTAGCGGAGTACTTTACAACTAACTAGTTAGTTGACTACTCATCGATCATGACGGAATCCGTGGGTCCGGGAAGAACGTTGCCCCGCGTTCCTCACCACCTGATGGTCCCGTGATCCGCCCGGAGGTCTGCAGATCGTTTAGCTTATCGGCACTCAATGCTATGATGGAAGAAATGGCCAGTTCATCGCGGAGATTTTATACAGGCGATTGAGTTACTCTTATGCATGATGGAGGGAAAAGCAAGTATAGGTGTGAATCACATGCAGATATTGTGACTGACTGACTTTTTGTTTGTTTGGGTTTTCCCTAACATACTCGTGTTAGGGGACACAATTGGTTTCCACGGAACCTTATCCGGGCCAAATTTGATCGGTATACACTCTATGGCTGGATGCCAATGCGCTGAGACGACTGGTATCAACGAAGGAACGACAGTCAAGAAAGGCAGAAATTCTCCCTTACAAATCGCCAATACCGCCAGGTATACGACAGAGTAACATCGTATTGTAGGATGTTACCCAGACCCATGCTTACCAGTACTACCGAGAACCCTCTCAATCCCTCAAGCATCAATGTCGTAATTACTAGTAGTATGAAGTCATCTGGACCAGGGAACTAACTAGTAAGTATTTCGAGTAACTACTTGAAGAATGGATGGAAAGCAAATACGAGATCCAGCCACTCCACCAATCAGCATATCTGAAGCTGTCCAGCAGCTCAGCCTTAGGGCTGTCGTAGAAGCACCTTGATTGGTTCACTCGTTTCGGGCGGGCCCTGCCTCAGGCTGAGCCATCCATCGCTTCTAGTATAGAAAATCAATCTATATACTACTTAATAGTAGTGGGTAGCTGCTCAGCATCAATCACATATATAAACCCCAGTTCCCCTCCCCTTTCATCACTCCTCTATTCCATTCTTCGAGCGTCTCCCTATCTCTCAGTCACTTTCTCCCTGTTTTCAATTCATAGATCATATCTTTTATACATCACACCGACCACCACTAAGACACAATGACAACAACATCAACACCAACACCAACAACCAACCTCATAACCCTTCCCACCAAGCCCACCGCCCAACTCAGCTACACCTTCTACCCCTCAACCTCCCAATCCCCCAGCAAGACCCTCCTCATCTTCCTCAACGGCCTCGCAGCCCCCCAAACCTCCTGGACCCCCGTCATCCACCACCTGCAATCCACCCACCCGCACAACCTACCCGCCATCCTCACCTACGACCGCTACGGCCAAGGACAGACCCCTTCCCGGGATCCGGCTGACCAGGATGCCCCCGACCCAAGTCACGGGCACGACATCCTCTCCGCCCTGGACGACCTGCACCAACTGATCCAGCAGATCACCAAGCTCCACCTCCAGCTCCGCACAACAACAACATCCACCTCGGATCTCAATCTAATCCTAGTAGGCAACTCCCTCGGTTGTGCCCTCGCCCGACTCTACGCCCAAACATACCCGGGCACGGTCTCCGCCCTCCTCCTGCTCGATAGTATTCTCGCCAACTTGGATTGGGTGTCCGTAATCCCGGATCCTACTGCATCGGACTTTGTTCCGCCCCAGGGGGAAGGGGATGACATCTCCGCTCAGGATCTGATCATGGTGCGGGCTATCGCGGCAAAGGTCTTTCATCCGTCCGTGGGGAGTAAGGAGGGCCTGTCGAGACGGAATCTGGCCGAGTTGTTGCCTGAGAGTGATGGGCCGAGACTGGTGGGGACTGATTCGGGAAAGGGGCCTTGGGTTACGGTTATTGGACATGATGGGAAGGCATTTGCGGAGGAGAGTGTGAGGATGACCGGGGGAAAAGTGTCTGGGAGAGTGTTTGAAGTGTATGTCACGCCGTTTTGGGAGAAGTATCATCGGGGACTTTTGGGGATTACGGATGAAGAGAGAGGAAGGGGCCCGCTTGTTGCTGAGGGGGCTGGGCATGTGATACAACTGGGAAATCCGGGGATCGTAGGACAGGAGTTGGGGAGGTTGTTGGATAAGGTTATAGAGTGATGCTTGTTGTTTTTTTGTTTAGATGGGTTTGGTGGACGATGTTGAACACCTGTTTTTGTTACTGTATAATTGCGGTGTACCCATCTGCTAGCACCCAATATAATGAATGCATTTCACTGGAGTAAATTCGACCTCCAAATAACAAGTGTGTGATATTGATAACACTCATTAGCCAGTCCAGCTAAGAAGCGAGGGTCAGTCACCTGATTTGGTGTTCCTGCAATTCCACATAAGATGACAGCATGATGAGATTGAGATTTGCCTAAAGCAACAGTGTGTAGTCGCACGGCACCAGTCTCAACGATGAAAGGCTATGGAAACCTTCTCGGCCGCGTTGGCGAGCTTCCCGAACCCTAATGTATGGCGTCAACCAATGCAGACGCAGATCTGATGGTCTAGCCAATGGGACAATTTCCATCGTCGTACAGAATGGGTACCTGGAATTCCTACCAGATTTCTACATGAGTTGTGTCTAGCATAATCCATGCCCAAGATTCTCGTTCCCCAGTATCGAACCAAAAGAGATGTCATTACCAATGCAACCAAAATTGAGATTGTGTTGTGAACTGTCCTTGGGTCTAGGCTCTCTATCAATAATACAGAAGGTCTATACCAGCAGACTCGCGATAATACAGAGAAAGGTAGTGGTACACGGGCATTGTATAGCGCCCAAATTCAACAAGGGGAGACTCATTAATGAACGCCAATCCTGAAGGCAACGCTGATGGATCATGGCTCAAACGTCTCACTTCCTCCGCTTCATGGTCTTCTCGCACATTTGGGCCAATCCCGCCTTGGCATCGCTGTCAGGGAAGTCGGCGATCGCAGCGACAGCCTTATCCGCATACTCCTGGGCCAGAATACGGGTCTGTTCAACACCGTCGGCCTTGATAACAAGTTCCCGAGCCTGATGATCAATACATGTTAGTGTCAAAGCGTACTTGTTGCAAACTAGGAGCTCACTACCTTCTGAACATCGCCGGGTTGGCTGAACTTCCGGCCAACCAACGGACCAAGCTCTGGGAACTGCTTCCAGGCAAAGAGCAGCGGGGCCGTAGCAAGACCCAGCTCCAGGTCCGCGCCAGCGGGCTTGCCCAACTCAGCCTCGGTCACGGTATAGTCCAGCATGTCGTCCACAAGCTGGAACGCCAGTCCCAAGTTGCGTCCATACTGGTAGGAGGCTTCGACAACCTCGGGAGTGCTGTGACCCAGCACGGCGGTCGACCGGCAGGACTTGCTGATCAAGCTGCCCGTTTTCAGGTATGTCTTCTGCAGGTAGTACGAGAGGGTGTCGTCCGTGAAAACGGGGTTCTTCTCGTCTGCAGCCGTGTTCTTCAATTGCATGAACTCGCCCTCAACCAGGTTGGTGATCACCGTCGACATGAGCTCGATGACTTCCGGGTCCCTCAGCCGCGCGAGAGCGACGGACGCCCGACCCAGCATAAAGTCTCCCGCCAGAACGGCCATCTTATTTCCGAATTGAAGGTTGGCCGACGTAAGAGAACGGCGAGACTCAGCATTATCGATGACGTCGTCGTGCAGGAGGGACGCAGTGTGGATCAGCTCGGTGATTTCAGCAAGCCGCCGCTGAGTGGGAAGGATGTCCTTGTCGCCGGCAAAGTCGTACGGCGCATCTGCACTACCGGATGAGAGCGCATCCAAGTCCGGATTGTTATCGACGAGAATGGAGGGAGAGCTGATTGGGTCGTTCACTGTTGCGGAATTGTTGTCCGTGCCCGTCTTCCGAGGGCACAGCGCCGTCGCCTGAGACATCAGCAGCACCAGAAGCGGCCGCATGTGTTTACCCTCACTGCGGGTGTAGTATTTGGCCACCTTGTCTAGGGTAGGATGGCCGGACCCGAGCAGCTGCCGGAGGTTCTTCGTCAAGAATTTGAGTTCCTTTCCTACCATCCGCAATGGGTCGACGGAAATGCCCGGGGGGGCCTTGGGTAGGCCTTTGAAGATGGTCTGAGCTGCAGAGACGGCGGCACCGAGCGGCGATACATCCTTGCGTTTTGTCGGGTGGTATTTTCGTGATTGAAGCTGGAATTGATTCGCAACCAATTCATTCCGGAGGCATTGCCAGCAAACTATCGTGGAGGGTGTGACGCGTGACGAGAGCACCAGCCCGGAGGCTGGCACCGTGCGTGCTCTCATGTTCAGGAGATGTGCAAAGGAAATAGCTAGAAGTGAGTCAAACGAGATGCTAGGATCATAATACCGAGAACGAGAATGAATGAATGCCGCGGGCCAGGTCCGGGGCAGCACCAGTGCCTGAATAGATGGATGAGGCGCAATTAACATCCGCCGAAGATTTCGAGACGGAGGTTGCCTCGGGCCGGCTCGGGGCTCTGGGCCCGTTCCCGCCGCATACAGTTCTCTCTTATCATCTTACTCTCGTCTTCCATCAACACTACATCACACGCTACAGTACTCACAGCATATTGCACACTCACTATCACAGACAATTGGTTCATTTCAGTCCATATGATCATGGCTGCAAGGGTTTTCTGGTCTATTATGAGGGGAAATTACAACAGAAACCCAAGGTCACGCTTCTCCTCCGCCCGGCAAGAGACAAACCCCGGCAGGCCGGACGACATCTACAGCACAAACCACCCTGTGCAACAGTACAAAGGAGCCGGTCCAATGACACATAGGAGACATGGGAGATCACGCCGGCGAAGCTCAATCCGACCCCATTGCTTCATACACACCCGAACGACGACACTGCAGATAAGAACACATTGTTGAAAAGCTTCCCTCCGTTCTTGAAACCCAACGGGACGGGATATAACAGGATTACAAACGAAAAGCTGCTGTATGCTTATAACTTCGCACCCACTAGATTGCATCGAAATCGCCGCCGGCATCCTCATCATCCATGTCTCCTTCCTGAATCTCCTTGGCCAACTCACGCTCACGCTCCCGTGCCTCCTGCGCACTCTTCAATTCCAGGCGGTGTTGGTTCATGGGGAACCGCATGGCCTATTGGCAGAATAATTAGCTGAATACTCTCCATAGAGCATGATGATATATTCTCCGTAGAAACTCACCTTGACGCTCTCGTCGTGGAGGCTCAAACAAGCCCTGATGCGCTCGTGGAACACCTCCCCGGGTTCCCTGGTCGCGTAGATGTCTCCCACTTCCTTGCTCTTCATGAATCCATGCTCGTGGTCCAAGCTGGCCTCGATCACACCGTCGCGGATGGCCTTGGCCACGATATACTCGGCAGACTCCTCGCTGTCCAGTCCGAGACGCAGGCAGATGTCCCGGAGCGAGATGCGAGAGTAGGAGAGTGACATCATGCGAATGCCAGTCTTGATGACGTTTTGCCGCAGACGCAGGATAAGAGTGTACGTGCCGTCCTTGCGGAACGTGGCGCTGTGGTTGTTGACGATGTTGAGGAATCCATCCAAGTCACCCACACTCACAGCTTGGACAAGAAGGAAGTAGGGGTGCATGGCGCGCTCAAGAGCGGGCTGTCGGAAAATGGCCCGGTCGGGGATGTCGCCCATGAGGAGCTCCACAACGACGAGCAGTTTATGGGAAGCCTGGTAGAAACCGCGCGCACTATGACTGGAGGGCGACTTGCGAGTCGCACCGATCAAGTGTCCATGGGCATCGGTGTACTGCAACTGGATGGCTCGGATGCGACCCAGGTAGTAGAGGTACCGGGCGATCTGGTTGTTGGAGGCCGATGGGGGAAATTTGTTGTGCGAAATAAGAAGGTCCGCTTGGGAGATGTGAGACGTAGATAGGTAGTTGCGCAGCAGGAGCGTCATCACGGTAGCCTGAGTGTCGACATCCTTGCGAAGCACTGCCGTCCTCAGAGCCGCAAGCAAGGGCTGGCGGATCTTAGTCACGGTGGCAGCAGGCGATGGGGGAAGGGGAGCAATCTGCTCGTAGAAGAGAGAGTAGTAGAAGTAGACACGAGCTGCCAGAGAGTCAAGGGTACGGCGGTTAAGCGTCCGCAGACGCTCAATAAGGTTCGTCGAGAAGTTGGCACCCAGCTGAATCTCCTTCTTGTCATACAAGAAGATCTGGACGAGGATAGACATGTAGATATCAACCTCGGGCAGAGTCTCTTTGGGAGCAGACTTGGTCTTCTCCGACTCAATCTCCATCTTCGCACTGGACCGAGCACCGCCCAGGGCACCTGCTTGATCAAGAGCATTCAACAAGAATGAGGCGGTGACACTCGATGATGAGTAAGTCTCCTCAATAACTTCTGCTAGCACATCACCCGTGATGTGCTTGCGCATGGACGATATCGAGCGCAGGACGCGGAGGGTGAATCTGGGGTCGAAGTGGGTAACGGCTCGTTCGAGGAGGGTAAAGTTGGTCTTGATGTCTGCATGAAATGTATGGCATTATTAGCACGGAGCGTTGCGCGGTTGAACGCGAAGGGCAGTTAAAACCAACCTTGGATGGCCTTGGTCTTGGGATCAACCTCGGGCTCGGCATCCTCGCCTTCAGCACCCTCCATGGCAACGTCGCCTTCTTTATCCGTTCCTTTGTCGCCGGATAACCTGGAACCCTTGGTAGGGGGCACTACAACAGTCATCTTCTCGTCACCCTTGCGGTCTTGACTGGCGTTGAATGAGGATGTAGGCCCACCTGCCGTATCCTCTCCCATCTCAACATCTTCCGAGCCATTCACGCCATTCTCCGTCGGGTCGGACCCGTTGGCACGCGGCTGATCACGCTGCTCACCCATTCCGGAGTTGGTAGTATTATTCGACGAGGCGCCTTTCGTGGTAGAGGCAGCTTTGGCCTTGTTGGCAGCAGCGCGAGTAGGCGCCGGCTTATCTTTATTGGAACTAGAGCTCTGCGAAGTGGAGCGTCCCTTCTCACCGTTAGCAGATGAAGAGGTATCTGACTTGCTGTTCGATCTCAGAGAGCGCCTTTCAGCCGGCATCTTTCGTGAAATTTCTTGTCTGTTTGTTTCTTTCTTTCTTTCCAGCTTTGGTAGCTCAGGTGAGCACTGGGGACCGCGGTACCGGAGACACAGGAAGGGGGTAGATGAAAGACCACTATCCAGAGTCCGGGGATGCAGGAATGGAAAATGACAAGAGTCACAGCGAGCGAAGCCAAAAGGACCGAGATGCGGGGCGGGGGATGATGAAGGATGGGGGATTGGGTTGAGGTTTGGGAGCAGATGGTTGATGAGGTGGTGATGTGATGTCAAGGCTGGCTCTGGATGGACAGCGAGAGAACCAGCACAGGAGCTTAGTCAGTGCCGGCGTTGGGGGATCGAGCTTACCAACGGAGCAACCGGTCAGCTGTGAGACCGGCGTGACGCGCTCTCGGGTTTTGTCACGTCTGGCTAGAGAGCAAGAAGGAACAAGTTGGTGGTTCGGAGAAGGGACAATGGTCGCGTGGAAAGGATCTAATCCGATTGCTGGTAGAGAAGAAGGGGGCCCGAATTGCTGGAGAATTTCGGTCGCTGGCAGTTCGGGTTGCGTTGCCACCAAATCCTCATTCATTCCCGGAGCAGTTTCAGACCGCCTGAGGCAGAAACAGCTGGAGCTCTGCTTGGCGTGTTTACCCGTGTTGCTTTGACCAGTTACTAGTTACTACGGAGTACTGCTCGTTAGTTTATCCTACTAGTGATTGTTGTTTCTCTCCCCGCAGCGATAACCAAATAACTCACTGAAGCAGAAGAGCCCATTCTCTCCACCCCCCACCTACCCAAAATACTAATTTAAAAAATGTCACTCCTTGAAAGTCATCTAGAGCAGATCGCTTTGTCTTCTAATGCCATTGCGGAGCTCCCGTATGCATCCCCCTCTCACCTTGCTTCGTATCCGACATTGATTGCTTTTGCCCCAGGTTTCCACAGCCGCGGATCTTCACCAACGCGCTGCTAGGTCCCCACGACATCACCTCCTTAATTCGAGATACGGAAGCTCACGAACGAGCTCTCTTTCAATCTGATCCTTCCGTCAAATCTGTCGGCTCACAGCGACGTCCCACCCGACGCGGCACCCAGTTTGCGCAGGATTCAGAGGGCGAGTCTATGGCAAGTCGGATTTATTCCGCTAGAGACAACAAGAGTCAATCAGCTGTCGCACGGGTTCTGGGCGCTGATATGATGGAGGAGATCAAGCGATCCGCTGGCACGTCTAGTAGGGGTCGTGGTGAGGTTAATGTCGACGTTTTACTCCAAGGCGCAGAGATTCTCTGTAATGTTTAGTACGCTCTACCTTTCTTCCAATTGCCAAATCAGGCGTACAATTACTGACTATGCTCGAAGCCCTGTCGCCGGCGCACATGAGAAAATTGCCAGTCTACGCTATCGTCACGACTTGATTTCAGGCTCGATTAATGAACTCGAGGCACGCGTAGCCAGAAATACTGCAGAGCTGGAGAAGATGAGCCACTCTTACGGAGATGACTTTGACGAATATGATGGCATCGATTCCACACCGCCTGAGGTGGCTGATGTGACGGATGCTGACCTGGAGCGAGAGATGGCGGAGATTCGAGAGCTGGAGAGAAAGAAACGCACCTTGGAAGCCCGTGTTCACGGCATGGAACGAGACCTGGGTGGATTGCTGGGTTGAGAGCTCAGGAAGCTCTGATTCATTCACCATTCTCAGCAAGACCGTGATGTCAAATTCTCACAACATCGCCTCACTACTCAGAAGGCAAGCCGTTTCCATACAGATACGGTGGACACCGCGACTGTTACGGCTGATTCAGATGACTGTCATTGGTACTACATGAAGTCTTCCTTAACAATGACTAGCTCGACAAGCTATCCTAGCTTTGGTGGATGCTGTGCGGCTTCTACCCGTCTTCGCTTCTTTGCTGATATCGCTAGATGTTTTGCAGCTTCTGGTCAAGTCGACTTTGGCCAAGTCCGGCCACAGAGGCCCATTCCGATTGCACGCTTGCGCTTATATCATATTTGACTTACACCGGGGATGTACCGCGTTATGGCCTGCGAAAGTTAGCTACTTATGGCTAACCCCATGAAACCATCTCATCGGCTCATACTGGCATAACGCCGCTAGTCTGAAGAATGGGTTTGATACGTGTCGTATCGGAGATCTCCATCAGTTGCGTATAGGCATGACCAATCCGCACCGATCGGGGTACCTTGGGGTTCCTCAAGGAGGAATACCATATTGCTCAGGGCTTTTTATCATTGTATGATGTATTCCGTCTTGTGCTACTGTGTCGAATAAGAGATTATCCTTTTTTGAGTGCGCTATTGTAACCATCACCTATCCCTGGCTTCATCTTTGTAGAAACATTCTTCTCCCCTTAGAGGTCTACACAGTTCATCCATCGCATAAGAACATCTTCTCACCTCACTGCCATAGCTACACTCCACCTAGAAAAGCAAGCCGAACCATTAGATGAGTGTTAATCCAGACGTTTCACATTCAATACATCACACCACGGCAGTGCTCAATAGAGCTGAAGTGACCCTTAAGTCAAACATTGCTCACTTCCACAAATCCCATTGTTGGGCTAGATATTAAGAAGGGGCATTGAGTGTTACTCCATCTTCTCACTTCTTTTTGCTGGTTATTGAGAACCGGCAGCGAGTGCCAAGCCTCAGGCTCGCTGAACCCCATCTGGATCTCCAAATCTCTCACTTCTTTCCCCCCGGTCAACGCTCCCCTCCGCTTCTTCAGTCCTCTCAGACGGGGTATAACTGCGACCTGTGCAGGCTATCAACTCTAGGTTTATTCTCATCTGACTTACTTCGTTCGGACCTCATTTACCTTCTCGGACGCCTGTCGGGGCGCTTGAGACACGTGCCTGAGAACCCGTTCTCCGCTATCTCAACAGTAACATCCAACCTCCCTCCACCCCCATCGCCGTCTTCACTTTCCCCCCCCCCCCCCACAACGCAGTCCAATCACCATCATCATCGGGATGGATAACACACAGGCACAGCCCCAGGCCCCTCAAGGTCAGGCTTCTGCAGCCCAGCCGATGATGCCGCAGCATTCCAACCTGATCCGAACCGACCAAGTCCAAAAGCTTCCCCATTTGAACGACCAGCAGAAAGCCCAGCACACCCAGCTCGTGCGAACCTTATGGGACCATCTCAATACTCGGGAACCTCAGTCTACGGAGTATCAACAGGCTCATGCGAGGCTCACTCAGATATCCCAAAACCTCATGAAAGGCATGCGCGCTTTCCAGCAAAGCCGCCAAATGCAGCACCAACAAATGCAAGCGGCAAGCGCAGCGCAACCCGGTCAACCCGGTCAACCAGTCCAGCGGTCGCAGTCGGTTAATCCACAGAGTTTTGCACAGCTTCTCCCTCAGATCCAGCAGAAAGTCAACACTCTGCAGTTCTTCCTCCCACCGAACATCAGCAACGAGCAGGCTCAGACCTGGCTCCCCGAGGCCAAACTACGATATGGGATCGCGCTTCAGAAGCAGGAGATCGGGCGGGCGCGAATTGCGGATCTCAGACAACAGTTTGCGACGCGTCAGTCTGCGGGACATATGACTCAGGAGGAAGTGCAGGAGTTCAAGAACCGGCAACTTGCGGCGGAGAAGCTTTACCGCGAGGGAAGCGACTTCCTGAACAAGTTCAAGGAACAGCAGGATAGCTTCAAGGCCCAGCAACAGCGAGCTGGCGTCCAGCAACATGTTCCCGCTCAGGCGCATCCTCAGCAAGCCCCTACTCAAGCTGCGCCCGGTACAGCTGCTGGCCCCGCCGACAGCCGTCCACCAAGCGTCCCCGGCACCATGCATCCAGGCCAGACCCCTACCCCTGCTCCTCACACTATTACATCGGCAGTTTCCGCTGCACGCAATCAGGCGGGACAGACCGCAATGTCGCCTTCGACTTCTCAGCCCGGTCAAACGCCAACAACCCAAGGCGCGGCGCCTACCGTCCCTGCCATGCCCCAACAGCAACCGCCACAGCAACCACCTCAGCAACAGCCACAGGCTCAGGTCCAGGCGCAGTCACAGCAGGGCCCACCAGGCTCACAGGTCACCTTCACTCAAGTTCCCAACGTGGACGGCTCAACTCCCACCCCTCCCGGTGCTCAGACCATGGTCCAACCTCGTCCTTTGTCCCAGCAGGCTGCCATGGCTCAAGCTGCGCAGAACTACTCTAACAACAACGTTAGCAACAATAACAACATGGGCCAGCAGCAGAACGTTACCCAGCCTGGCGCCAACACCCACGCCCATCCCCAGGGCTACATACCCAACCGCTCTGCCGATTCTAACGCTCGTAGCATCAACATGGCCATCCCCAAGAACCTGAACGTGCCTCCTCCAGAGCCCGTCAATATGGCTCCTGCTCGGCCCACGTTGTCTGGCGGACCCAGTCACGGCGCAGTCGGTGTGATGAATCAGCCTGCCATCCAGAAACATCCTGGCTACGTGCTTGAGGGTGAAGGCCAACGCGTTCTGAGCAAGAAAATGCTGGATATTCTCGTCCGCCAGGTCACTGGTGGTGGAGAGGGCGAAGGACTCACTCCCGACGCCGAAGAGGTAAGTCCCGTTACCTTTTAGTATCCTTCTCGGATTCAACAAAAGACTAATTTCTTTACGTGCAGTTCATCCTTCAAATGGCAGATGACTTCGTTGACGATGTGATCACGGATGCCTGCCGTCTCGCCAAACTTCGTCCGTCCTCGACTCTCGAAATCCGCGATATTCAGCTGGTCTTGGAGCGCAAGTATAATATGCGCATTTCCGGCTTTTCCACCGACGACCTGCGCACCGTCAAGAAGCCTCAACCCACTCAAGGCTGGACCCAGAAGATGTCCGCCATTCAGGCTGCCAAGGTGACCCAAGGCAAGGCCGAGTAAATAACAGTGGCTTCTTGATTCTCTCTTCCATTACGACTTTCACGCGCGCGGAATTTACCATCAGTGCGTAATATGAACCTCGATTCATCTCCTCTTACAGAGAGAGAACATCACAGAGATGGGCGTACACGAATGCGCTTACTTACCTATCTCCCTCCACAACTCCAAAATTCACAAGTCCAAAATCAAAAGAAACAAAAAGTGTCTCTAGCAGCAACTACAAGATGTGATCTTATCACTGGTCCAAGGTGGCGTTCACGGGAGGCGTCGGGTGGTTCTCTTCATTTACTCTCTATTTCACTCTTGCTCACATCCTCAACTTCCCCATTCACAGTACTCGTCTTAGTAGGTGGATCGGGCAGAAATTTCTTTCATGCATTCTGCAATGGCGTCATTCGTGTTTTCACACGCCGGTTTATTCCTTCCTCCCCCTTCACGATTCACTTCCTCAAGCTAAGCCAGGGTTGTTCTTTCTATGGTGTACCTTTTTGTTTCTTTAATGATTCTTCTTCCTCTTTCTACTTTTTCATATCTTTTCCCACCTTTGATGAGTCTCTTTCTATTATTATTCTTTTCTTCCCTATTAGAGCTTCTTAACTGCTTGCTTACTCTTGACTTTGGCTTTGTCTTTTCTTTTCCTGCTCGGTTACGCTGGTTGTTCAATTTGATCATGGAAATACCCACTTAGGCAAAGTAGTGTCGGTGCGAAATGAAATTATGACTTGGATTTGTGGGCTGAAAACATAATCTTGTTCATTTACTTGGATATATGAGTAGTATTAAGAAGTTGTTATACATGTTATAGCTATCTATCTACGCTGCTATTACACAAAGGTAGGAAGACATGGTATGGTATCAGGATATCTGATTGAAGAAAAAGGCGATGATGGTATCAATTCTCTACTTGCTGTGCGTCTTCTATCAATCTTCTAAAGGAAAGACGAGCTCAATGAGATAAGAGGAATGAGAAAAAGCAGAACATCAGTGAAAACCACCAACAGAATTAAGTCGCTCGAACCTGCTCACGCGCACAAGTCGCTTCTCCCGTCCATGTATACAATCAAACATGAGGCCCAATGATGCCAAAACAACCAGACAATGTATGCTAAGCCAAAAGATGTGAAAAGGGCAAGGAAAGAAATATAGTCAGTCAAAGAGTGAGGCTGGATAAGAATTCCCGATGTAGGTGAAAGTGTTGAGCAGTATCAAGTTTGCACAAAGGGAACAATGAAAAATGAAAACAATGGAAACAGTTGAAGTATTTAATACAGGAAAGTTGGGGGCCATTCCGAAACAACTGGGTTGCTACCAGTTGGTTCTCCATGGCCAAAGATCAGAATGCACAAGTCAGAAAGCTTGCGTCAACAGAAAAGGCTGTCGCGACATGACACTAGGAAAGAGAAGAAAGAAGAAAAGACGGACAATAGAAGAGAGTGAGAGGCAGGTAGTTGATACAAAAGATGTTAAGAAACATGATCGAATATTGCTTGCCATGCTGTGTTGGTAGAAACGAAAGTAGAGCCCCTGATACCAATTGATCAAGGGGATAATCGGTATCGAACAGGAGCCATTGGGATGTCAGGATTAACTCTGACAGACGGGCGGCGCCCGATGATGCAAAAGGGATCACATCAATCGTGGTAACATGAGACTATCACAGAGATGCTTGCGGGATAAAGGTGGAAGATGAGAGGAAGATGCGTTGCGGGCAGCAGTAGAGGATCCGTGGCGCCAAGGTATGAGGAACAAAGCATTATAAGCTGCGAACGAGGATATCATGAAAAACGACGGGAAATCAGCACCGTAGAGGTTATTGTCTGCCTGAGACAGATACCATGCCAGGTTGCTCATTTCGAGACACTGCCTTGCCTTTTCCAGCGAAGGGCATCCCATTTTGTTGAGGAATCGGAGGAAGTTCCTTTTCCGCTGCAGAAGGTGGCCCATGGCGACTATGTTGGCTTTGCCCTCCAACGCTGCTGGCCTCTCCAGCCTCATCAACAATCGGCAAGAATGAAGGCGCGATAACGCCGCCGGGGTCTGACTGGTCTCGAACAGTCGATAGCGTCCGAGGCTGGGCGTGCGAGACATCCTTGGCAGCCTCCTTCTCAGCTGCTTGCATGGTCCGTTCAACGGACTCGGAACGCTCAACTGAGGGCCTACCCTCTGCTCGGGCTTCCCGATGTCGTTCGGCCTCCTCCTTGGACATTGTGATGCCCTTGATGAAGTTGATGAATCGATCGCCGTAACCCTCAGGTGGTATAGGCGAGATTTGTGTCCGGTCATGGGAAAGACCCTTGAAGAAGTGTTCGATCTTCTTCACCATTCCATACTGTATAGCCGGTTAGTCAACGAACCCCAATTGTGCCAACACGATCTCAACTTACGTGGGTCAAGCAGTCAATGATTCCGAGATAGTAGATCTCCTCGCCGGGCTGGCCGTTTTCATGCGTGGCGCGGAATCCACCATCATCCGCATAGAAGACATGGAATTTCCTTTCATCAAGGATCTCCTCCGGCATCTTAGCGGCTGCTTTGTCAAGCGGCACTGGACGCTCGCGCTTTATGAGCATGCGCAGTTCGCGGGCCTTGCGCTCATTCTCCAATTTGGAAGGCGTGCGCATCAGCATATTTGGACTGGATTCTTCCTCGCGATCACCCCCGGGTTGGAACACCTGTAGCGTCTTGTCCCGTAACTTCTCCTCGTTCCCTCGTCCCACGTCGTGGATACCCACTAACAGAGAGTAGTCCATGATCTTTAACTTCTTCAGCAATTCAACATCTCGTTTAAGCTGAGCCAGAAAGAAGTCTCGCTTTGACGGACCACACTGTATCTCGCGATTCCTCCGGACCCAGTTCAAATCCTTCAAAGTCGCTCTCGGGTTCTTCTCCAAGTCCTCCTCGCGCAGATCACGGCCGATCATCGAGCCCTTCAAGTCGAAGGTCTGGTGGATATCGCGGTGAGGAGGGAACAGGTTGTTCATGACAACGAAGTGGATCTTGCGACCATAGGCCATCTTGACGCGATGAAGACCGTAGAATTGCGAGATCAAAGTGTTCGGGTTTTGCTCAACATGTCTGTAGTATTCCGGAAGGATCTTCCGCAATAGCTTGTGTTCGGAATGATGAATCGTTTTGATGATGTACTTGTAATCCCTCGAAAAGTAGAAGAAGCTTCCACTCTTTCCGGGAGAACCAAGTTCGGAAAGGATGTATTTGCTGGTTAGGGACATCAGGTAGTCGGCAGGATCAAGACGGAACTTTGCTCGAAGGTGACGGAAAACCCAGGGCGCATAGTCCTTGAACTTGAAATCGTATTTGGCGGATGGGGTCAGTTCGTTTCCCGTTCTATCCAATATCAATGATCAGTAATCGAATGGCAAATATAGTGAGCAATAACCTAGGTGCATACATGTCAAAGGAGAACTTGTGCTTGGCCTCAAAGTCCGCCGGAGTCAGCTCCCGATCCATCTTCGCATTGATCCTCGACACCGTGAACCGAATTCCGGTGAGCATGTTGTAGGCAGTAACATAGTTCACATGATTCTGGTCGACCCTTGTGCCAACGATAACGTGATCATCGTCGTCGTCATCCCGACGTCTTCTCTTGGAAGCTCGCCTCTGTTTGATGGCTTCCGCCCATCGAGCCGCATCTTCGTCTGGAGGAGCATCGTCGGAGAGCATATCTGACTGGTTGGTGCGGGTAGCGCGCCGGGCCAAACTGAAAGATGTACGGCGAATCCCGGCCGTGGGAGACAACCGACCGCTGCTGTAAGCAGCATCCTCAGTTTGGTCCCGACTACTCCGGCGCCCGCTGCTGTTCCGTGGGACTTGCAACGTGTGCCGATGTCGAAGGCCGGTGTTTGTCGGATCTTGCGCATTACCGTCCATGCCAGATGGTACAGGAGGAGAGGAGTACCGATGGGGACTCTTCTGCGAGGGCGAGGAGGGCGACAATCGATCGGGATCCGGCGAGAGACGGCCAGCGTCATCAGGCTGAGAGGTCGACAATCGCGTCGCCGAAGCATTAGCCACTACGTCAGGGGCAACCAGTTCATCAGCGGACGGTCGAGGGTAGTCTCCATTCACCGTCGGCTTGCCATTGAGCGACCGGGGGCTCAAAGTTCCATTGATCTGCTGGCTAGTGACCGACGCCGTCGGAGAGGCTGCACGAGCGCTTGTTTCAACGGACTTCCTAGCGATATCGCGATCCAATGTTGTCGAGGGCCTCCCGCCTTCTCTGGGCTCTCGGGCCGAACCATTTCCCAAGGAGTGCATGCTTCCGTCTTTCGAGTGCGGCAATTCCCTCGTATATGAGCTGGCGCTCGAGCGCGGACCATTCAGGGAGTAGGCACTGCCGTTGGTGAGCTGGCGGTCATTTGGAGGGGCTTCCAAATGGTTCGTATCGCCATTGGGCCAATTTGTCCACAAGAAAGTATTCCCCACGGATGTTTTCTCCGACGTTTTCCCCTGCGGCGAGTCGAATGGACGCGGGTGAGTAGCAGTTGCAGTGGATGATTGGTATGCGACGTCGCTAGAAAAGGAGGGCATGGTCGCTTGGGTTGGCTTCGGGGGGGTAGAAGTCAAGCGGAGGTAGGGAGGGCGGGGAGGAAAGGAAGTAGTGATGAGGGAAGGTCGGTATTAGCCTCAGGATTTGGGGAGGAAGTAAGTAGGTAGGACGCGGGTCGTTGAGAAGTCGAAAGACCCTATCGGCGACGCACCGGGTAGAAGGGAGGGGGGAGAGCGCGAGAGGAAGGTGAGGGCAGGAGATTAATCGATCAATGGCAGCGGTTGCAATGCAAGAACAGTCAAAGTTCCCGGATTAAGCTGGGGAAGCCAGCGGGCGGCAGAAAGTTTAACGACTGATAGGCATATTCAGGCGAACACTAGACGAGGTAGATGGTACGACACAATCGACGTGTCCGCGTTTTGAGGTTTGCGTGGAGGCTGGTAGAATCGGTCCGATGAAGCTGACGGGGGGTAGGTTCAAAAGGTGTACAATCGAAATTAAAACAGGGAGAAACGAAGAGTGTACGGTCGGGGTATCAGTTGCAGAAACTAGCGACAAGCAGGAAAAGGAAAGGATGGGGTTGGCAGCGATAGGGAAAGACGAAGGACGATGAGTTCTGGTGGATTGGAGAGAAGAGGAGGGGGAGAGGATGGAGGAATGATGGGGGGAGAACAGCAGGATAAGAGAATGAAGTTGGAGCGAAGACGCAAGAGAGCGAGAGAGCGAGAGAGAGCGAAACGGGAGAAAGAGAGAGAGAGACTCCAGAAGATGCCAAGGTCCGAAACGGTACCCGTATTTCGCAAGCTAAAAAAAAAAACGAACGAACGAACGTGGAGAGTTTACGGCTTGTACTGTGCCTTGGCCAGGACTGGTGGTAACTGGTAACAGTAATACCAGGCGAAAGGGGAAGAGAGAGAAGGAGAGGGAGAGACCGACAGGCACAACTACGTAAAAAGAGAGAGAGAACGAATGGACAGCGCAAAGGAGAGAAAAGAAAAGGAAAAGTCTAAGGAAGATTTGTCAATCCTTTTCCTTTTGACATCAAAACAACAGAACCCCCTTCCTGTCTCACTTTTTCAGCCTAATAATAATAATCCAATCTGAGAGATTATACGTGTGGTTGTTATTATTACGATGATTATTAGTTAACTCCTTCTCAGAGTTGCTGAAAAACAAAGTTAGACCCAAAGTGCAAAAGAAGGGGAAAGGACCCGGTTTGAGTGAGTACATAGGTCCGATAATAAGGAAAGTAGCATCAGCTCCACTCTTCAGCTTTGCTCGGGTTGTTGGTTGGGTACTGATCCGTGTACCGATGAATGGTAAGTAGTAGTAAAGTAGTAGATATATCTGGAATCACACCCTCCATGAGAAGAGAAGAAAAAAGTTAGACTGATTCTAAGTCTGAGCAGTCAGAGATCATTCAACAATCTCCAACCCCATCCTCATGCAAATATGCCAAAAAAACAAGGTATCTTATCTCTCCGGTGTGTTCCCCCTCTCCCCGTGACTGACCGAACCACTCATACTCCGTACGTACATACATACGGTATGAGCATAGTATGTACGGAGTAAGTATGGTGGTATCAGGAGGCTTGGCACCATGACCCCGTCGCAGGCAGACATCTAAAAAGTAAAAGGTCATTTAACCATCCTCACGCCCTGAGCCGATCAACCTTTGAACCCTTAACTAAGCCCTGGAAGGATTTGCTCTCTAGCTGTCTTCGTCAATTGAACAACAAAGACACGTTCCGCCTCTACTAGGCATAAACAAATAAGAAAAAAAAAATTGAAAGTGCTAGATCAAAGTAACCCTCTAAAATAGAGAACGAGGCACACAGTAAGGTACAACCGAAACCTCCTTACCACTCACACACGCTGGCTGCATGCAAGACAAGAGATAACCACCCAACATAACGACAACCGGAGAGATTAATCGAGCACGTACAGCCAGGATGCATAAGGAACATCTGTCGGGTCGTGTCTCCACCCGTCCATGACATGTTAGATTTGGAAAATCGTGTTCGAGCTACTATTACTACTTTCAGAGAGAGTAGCCAGCCCCCCCTGATGGAATCTTGTTGGGGGGGAGGGAGGAGCTGTCGCAATGATCTCCTGCGTATGGAGTAAATGAGTGGGAACATTCATATCCAACAACACCTGGCCTCTCCGCGCCCCGTCGATTGTTATTGCCATCGACTGAAAAGTAGGGGTAGGCAGGTTGAAGCACACTTCCTTCCCTCCACAGTCCACATACACACTGTAAAGGCAGCCCAGCCCGCACCCCCTGGTTTGATGATTACGTGCCCGCCCAATGCAGGAATGACCCTCGTCGAAATTAAAGAAATGACAAATGATAGCTACAGGCCTCTATCACTCGGACAATGTACATCTACTTGCATTATGGCTGCCAACGTCAGAATTCCTCCGGGAGACGGTAGTGGGTGGCTGGGGGGCTGGGCTGTAACTACAGGTCCGGGCAACTAAGAAGTAATCAATGAACGATCCAGCGTCTCGTCTCAATTTCTCAAAACTCGATTAAGTGACATTCGATACAGCAACAGAATCAAATTGAGTGGCATATTATCTCCTTAACAGCGAGAAGTTGCAATTCATCCCGCCTTCAGTGGATTCTGTACTGATGATCACCAGTAATGCCAACGTCACATCATCATCCCCCCCTCAAAACCACCAAGTCCTCCTCAGCCCTGACGCAATAGGTACTACTCACAAGGTAGGGAGTTTCCCACCACCCCAGGCCAAGATGTAGCAGGTCGTCTGGAGAGCAAATCAATCCAATCATCATACGAAACAACTAACGATATCCAGCCCTAGCCAGGGATGAACATTCTGTATGTGCAGCAAAAGTATACTTCGTTACTTAACATACATACAGCATTTTGACGACGTCACAAATCGATTCAATTCATTTCAAACAACATGACCTTCCTTGTATCCCCAATACCGGGCCACCATACAGCCCCGAGACCAGTACACTAGTTAACACAGTATTATCAACAAGCCCCAGGCACAAAAAGCACACACCTCTGCTCGGAGTTAACTAACCAACTAGAACGAATCAATACTACTACGGAATAGCATTTTATGAACACAATTACTTAACTAACCAATAATTATCTACTATCCCTGACTCAGCGGAGACACCGGAAGGCAAAAATGGACCTGGAAAGTGGGCAATTTACTATTTTTGGCAGGGGAGGGAAGGACCCGGTCGGGTGCTAAAAAGTTAAGTGGTATCTATCTTTTGTTACTGGCTTTTAGTCCAGTCGAATGAGCTTCCGGCTTCCGTCCACGCTTCGGTATCGAATAGTAATCCTCATGGTTGGTTCTTCCTATCTGCTTAGTTAGATAGAAAGATAGTGTGACCTCATCTAATTCCAGTCCACTGGTTTCCCGGTCCACTTCTTCCTACCAAGCACACCTGGGGATGCATACATTAAGCTTAAAATTGACTATTTGAGCTACTGTGTAATGTGTATATTGGCGTTCACTTGCTCCTTCTTTTACATTAGTTGCGAATCTTCTTGCGCATCATTGGGGATCGATCCCCGAGCTGAGATGGTGGTGCCGAGGAGCACGGTGCCCATGACACTGTATACTACTACAGATTGTCTCTATCAGAAAGACTACGAATCGGCTACATTGCATCTCGACTCAATTGAAGAATTGGACAAGCAGTTTCATTGCATAACGTCACACCTGCCCTTGGACGGGTGTCCCAAAAAAACATAAGAAGTCAAGCACAAAACATATCCCGGTGCAAGATCCATCGCATGACGCCAACCCTACCGACACTGAAAACGAAAGTGTAAACAATCCACGGCATATCCCAGAAGCAGTTCCCCCATTGATCAAAAAGTGGCCAAGGAACAAAGAAAATAAGGAGAATAAAAAAAATTACAGCAGAAGAGACAAAGGGAATATAGCTCGAGAAAGATCATCCGAGGCACACGTCACCGACTAAGACGAGCCGGATTCAAGTGGTCGCCGTCAACACGGTCTCAGGCGCCCACATGCTTAAGCAGCAGTTTCCTTTGCAGTAGCAGCCTTCTTAGTGGTCTTCTTGGTGGCCTTCTCTGCAGGCTTAGCCGTCGTCTTAGTCACCCGGCCACTCTTGGTGGTTTTGAGGACCTTGGGCTTGTCGACAACGGCGGGAGCCTGCTTCGAGATTAGTATACCCTGTCCGTCGGGGATGAGAATGTAAGAGTCTACAACTTACAGTAGTGGAAGCCTTGCGAGGCTTGGCCGTGTTAGCCTTGGGCCGGCCAACAGGCTTCTTAGCAGTGGTGGTGGCGGCGGCCTTCTTGGTGGTCTTGGGCTTATCGGCCTTCTCGGTCTTCTCGGTCTTCTCGGTCTTCTTGGCAGCAGTCTTCTTAGTGGCAGCAGCCTTGGTGGCAGTCTTCTATGAGTGGTGTTAGTAGTGTTCTCTATCAGTTCCCAAGGTTATTGATAAAGACTTACCTTAGCAGCAGGCTTGGGGGCAGCTTCCTTCTTGGCAAGCTTCACGGGTCCGGACGGGCCTGATTTATGACGCGTCAGTTGACATGCCCCATCAAAATCGAGAACGAAAATTGGAAGACGCGAACGACGACAGTCGAGACACGTCCATCCGTGTCAAGAGTATCGAATGCCGTTACGACAGGTGATAGTAAAGAGATGCGCGCGATGGATTGATTGACTTACCCTTGGGCTGAAGGAACTCGCCCTTCTCAACACCAGCCTTGATGGCCTTGTTGAACTGGCTGTCGAAGGCGTTGGTGGAGGCAGAAGCAATCTTGTTGTTCGCCTGAACATATTTCTTGATCGACTGGCGGCTACAGTCGAGGAAAAAAACAAGACGAGTCAGCCGTGATCGCGAGCTGGACAGGGTGGTAGGTTGCCACGTCGCCAGCGAACGGGACCCTGCATCGGGCGGGGGAGAAGAAACACCAAACAACTTACCTGCTACCATTGCGCTCTTTCAGCTGTTGCGAAAGAAGTCAGCGACCCATTTGGGAGGTGAAAGAAGCAGGAGCCCGATGGGGCGTTGGGACAATTAAGCACCGTGTAGACGTGTCACGGTCGGAGATCCCGCCCAGCGCCCGTCATCCCAACGCGCACCGGGAACAGCGTGATTAACTCACATTCAGGATAGCATCCTTGATCATATCTATATTCATGGAATCAGCAGTCGTTCGCGACAAAAACGATATTAATTTCACATCTACGCGATGGGGTGGTGGGGGAAGATCAGCCAAAACATACCACGGTAGGAGGCGTGGCTCGAGCCGGACTTCTTGGTCGTGCCAGTGGTGGAAGTCTTCTTGGGAGGCATTTTGAAAGAGGGAAGGGGGGTGTTATTTGATATGAAATCAAAGTCAGTTGATGAGAAGTATTGGACAAGAGAGATGATCCAGATGATTTGACAAGCAAGGATGGGATGGTGGGATGGAAGCAGAGAAGAAGAAAAGCAGTCGACGACGGAAGGGGTGGAAGGCCGCGGGGCATCCGCGCTTTATAGGGCAGCGGGTGTTGACACAGGATCAACTCTCAGAATCGAGCACAACACGTCAGGTCGCCCTTCTCCTCTTTTTTTTTCCCTCATTCCTTTTTTTTAAAATTTTTCTCTCCTCGTCTCTTTTTGCGTGTGAGGTTTATCTGTGTCTTTGCCTCGGTTGCGTAGTGGCTTAAATTAATTTGGTTTAATCATATCAATGTTCGTGTAGGTCCTCTTGTAGGTGTCCATACATTCTTTCTGGGCCGAGTTGCTGCTTCCTACTATTTCTTGACGCGCATGATCTAGCTGTGATTCCTACGCGTGCTCGTCTCCCCTCAATCTTCCCCCTTTCTTTCAAGTAGTTTGAAGCTAAGAATTGGTCGATGCACATCTCCAGTGGTGCTACTACCGCTCTATTGCCTCGACGTATTTTTATTCATTTATGTGGTTCTCGAAAACCCGCAACCATTCTGATCCCAACATCAACCCGTTCCCGTTGTGATGCTTTTCGCATCCACCACACCATCTCCAGTCGCATTCATACCACAACCAACAATTTGATTTTCTGATCCAATAAAGACCATCATCAGATTTGTCACAGACTTATCATTCAAGAAATCTACAAGAATCAAGAAAATATGTAGTCAACCCCTAATCCTAAGTCCCAAATGCCCGAGGACTCCAGATCACATCCATCCGTGTCCGCCCGATTACTTCTGCAGTCCGATCAAGCTCCCGGATCATCTTCCCAACTTACACACGGTGATCATAAGAAAATAGAACCGATTTGACGCCCCTCTCTCCCCTTGCATCAATCACATTCATTGGTCTTCACGTCTGGGGCGCAAAGCTATGAATGGAACGGCCGGGGGAAAGGAGGCGTTCTGTTTCACTTTGTTCTTGCTTTCCCTCGTGCGGAGGCTCTGGGTCACGAGGTGCGAGATGATGTTATGGATTTGACTTTGAGGGTGGGAGGGGGACCCAGCTTTGAGACTAACGTATCGAGTAGCTTGTGAGCAGGTCAAAGGTCCTGGGGAAAGCTGGGCCTATGATCGACCATTCTTGCTCTGTGATCCAAAGCTCCATTGACTTTGATCCCGTGGTTCATATCGGCTTGGCGGTTGCTCGCGGTTCGATGGATTGGAAGTAGATATGTTCCCTCCCTTCGTACCACCTGATCTGATCTGTTTCACTGGCTTTGATGTAGCTGTCTCTTTCTTTAGGATCAATATTCACTTGGGGTTCTTGCGTCGGCTTGGTATTAGGATGGATAGATAGTAGATGGATGATATCGGCGGCAGGCCGGTTGATTGATGCATTGCGCCGGATCACGAGTCCTGATAAGAGGACACTCGTTCTTGATCCTCGTCCCATACCATGGAGTTCACAGCTCTATTCCACATGGTAGTGTAATTACCGATGCCTAGAATAAACCAGGTACTCAGATTGAACATGACAGCTAAAGGATGACTGGTTAAGCTTGAGGAATGCTTGGCTCGAGTATCAGGGTCCATCGGCTTCAGCATCCGTGATCTACTTCACTCCCGTCTACCACAACGGCTCTAGCCCACTGCTTATTTTATTGCTCTTGCGTTATTTTTATTGCGATTCCACTGTGGGTTTCTGGGTCTGTGATTATTGTCCACCTGTTTTTGCATTTTATTGGTCCATTTGTAGTATTGTGAATCCTGCTAGTCAATGTCAATCACACATCACACTATATATATATCCTATGTAGCTTCCCCTCACCCGAAAGGCTAGAATACTAGTAGTACTTATCGCTACACCACCAAAGTGATATAAATCACCCAGTAATATCATATAACTAGTAATCCTCCATACCAATCATCACCCTACTGATAACCCATCTACTACCAGGAATTGGCGACAAATACAATGATCCCATCAACGCGCGTCGAACCCGCATAGTAGTAACAGTAAGTAGTAAGTAGTAAAGCGGAGAGTCGCGTGACCCCACTCACCCCCAAGAAGCAATCGTATGATCCTTCAATCCAACGCATACTATAAAAGAAAGGTATATAGTTGATAGTAGCACACAATATACAAATAGTAATAATTCAGGCTGCGATACCTCGCTACACAATCACTGTATACCAGTCAAAAAGGAGCAAAAGAAAAGGGGCGCACGCCAATGCGATCCAATGCGATGCGTCTCACCGAGTCCCAAGTTTCCCGATCTAGTACATAACTTACACCAAAACCTTGATTTGAATCATGCACGACTACCAGTCGGGTTGAACCCCTCGCTCCCAAAGCTTACCTAGAACAAGTGTACTACTGACTATTCATGTCAGGCAACAAAGTTTCAGTTTCTGCACTCTGCAGAGTCATTAGCTGCCTTATCTATGTATAGTGTGTGTTGGTTATTCTAATTCTCGATAATAATTATAATTTTACTTCCATGACAGCGAAAAAGAACCATCCACGTCGTAGGTATATACGTGGCATGCTGGACTCGTGCATGTTTGCTGTGCATCATCCATCCATCCATTTATCCCGCCGGTTGAAACGCCTCTCGCCTGAAGTACTAGTTACACATAATTGACTGCAGAACAAACAAACCCGGGAACGCCTCTAGCCATCATGAGTATGGAAGCCGCTTTTATATCGACATGTGGTGTCGATCACAGTGTCTTGCTCTTTTATCTGGTCGCTATCCAAGGACCAATTGAGGCAAAGCATTATGCCTGGTATCTAACCAGCACCGCGAGGCCGTGACTTGGCTTCTTTCTTGGCCTTGGCTTCTTCTTTCTTCTTCTTTTTCTGCTCTTGGATCTTCTCGTCGTGTTTGCGCTTCAGGCTCGCCTTCTCTTCATCCGTGCGGGCGACCGGTTTGAAAAATCCCTCTAGGCGGGATTGTTGAGCGGATTTCAAATTCTTTTGCAAGCGAGCAGCACCGTTCTTGACACGGTCCTCGTTGAAGCCCTTGTCTTTGACCAGGAAGTCTATTAGACCGGGCACGTCGGGCGCTTCCCATTTGAAATCGCATTCAGGGTCACTGGCGTCCCTCACATCCGGGTTGAGGAAGAGCTCTCTGGCATCCTCGTAAGGCCAGTCTTCGGGAACGACAAACTTCTTCTTCGGGTCGTTCTCCATAAATTCAAGCACCTTCTCCAGACTTCCGTGGTCACGGATTAGCTTCAGTGCCGTGTTAGGTCCGACCTTGGGGATCGGCTCTAGATAATCGCAGCCCAATAAAATGCAAAGATCAATAAACTTTATCACATCAGTAAGCATCCTTGAAACGTGAATCTAGCAATAAACCAGGAAACATACCTGCTTGCGGTCCATACCAAGGCCTTCCAGCGCACGGTTCAAATGAATCTCCTGAATGGGTTCCTTCCTCTGTTCACTGAACGTAAGGTGTCGCAGAAGAATGGGCGTCTCAAAGCATAGCGTGTCCATATCCTCCGAAGCAGCTGCATAGACCTTTCCGGCGCGCGCAAGAACCGCGCACTGCGCCTCGGCTTCTGTGGGAGCATCGATGTACGGAATTCCCATCAACTTCAAAAGCTTCTTACACTCTGCGTTGTGCTCCCTGGTGACCCGTACTGTGCGTCGCGAGAACTTCTCAACATCCTCTGCTGTACCGGTTTCCTTGGCCTCCTCGTGAGCCTCGGTGGCTTCGCTCTTACGAGCAAATCGCTTGGCTAATTCGCCGGACTTGAGTTTTGGGGGAGCCCCATCAAACACGTACAGCGGCTTGATGCCATTGTCGACCATGCGCAGAGTGCGGTAGAACATGCCCATCAAATGCGACGTTGTCTCTCCGGTGTCGCTCATAAGCTGCTGACCTTCGGAACGGACGGCAATGAGGAAGCTGTAAATACTCATGGAGCTATATAACAGTTAGTGGATGGAAGAAGCGACATAACCGGGATAATGAAAGCCTACGCATCCTATATTCCAGTTTCGTTAGCTCTGTCTGGAATGCGAACAGCTAGCTCACTGAGAGTCACCGCCAAGGAGGGAGCGCTTAACATACTATGGCGACCTTTCGGCCAAAGTGGTTTTTAATGTCCCCTGCCTTGATGGCATCTGGGGCGTTTTCTGAAATCACCTGATACAGCTCTGAGTGTGGTCAGCTTCAATGGATTCGTGAGTATGTAAGAATGGGCTGCGACAGAGCGGTCTTGTGGAGGGATGACACCTATTGAGAACACTCACGTTTAATACCCATCTTGAAATCTTCACTGCTATCCAAAACCAGGTGAGGTACTGACTCCTAGTCGCCGCAAGGTGTTGGGGAAAGAGATAGCAGGCAGAAATCAGAGGAGAGCCGCGACAGTGACGCGCCGCGGAGAGCTACGCGACATGCGTCATTTATAGGCCCCGTTAGGCTTAGCGGCAGCCAGGCAGCTTCTCTCCCACGTGACAGACATCCGCCCCGCGGATGGAAAGTTCCCCAGCCCTTCTGAGGCTTACATAAGAGTCATCAGGCTACAAGGCCATCAGGCCCCCACCGGGCGAAGCCCCGTGCAGGACCCAAAGCAGTAAGGCGCGGTTTGTTATCGGGCCTGGCCGTCTCGGACGGTCGGTCGAGTAGGCAAATCGCAGCTCTCGGAAACGCAAACCGCCGGCATCTGCCATGCCCACCCCCAGAGACCCCTCTCTCCTCTCCTTCTCTCCTACTAAACTAGCATTGTTCCTGTGTCGTTGGCCCTGTCGTGGTGGATATAGCCGGCGCCATCCCCACTCCCACGCGAGCTACATGATTTGCCTATGACGATGCGTCTTGCATTGGCATCATGAAGCGAAGTCGTCTTCATTTCGAGTCTAACGGTGATGCCTCTTCTGCCGCCTCTCCCCAGAGTACCCGCCCACAACATACCCCGGAAAATGACTCGCAGCAGAGTCCGAGGCATGTCCCCAAGATCTCGCGCAGGATTCGAGCCTGCACGGAATGCAAGCGCCATAAGGTCCGCTGTGATTTGAATGCGGGGGAAAGTGTTTGTCAGAGATGTCGCCGCATGGGCCTGGAATGTGTCGTCAACAAGAGCCTCCAGACGTTGTTGGATGACGAGACAGAGTAACTTTACCCTCCCTTTTGCTTTCATTCGCATAGCTTGCCAGTAGACTCGATGACTGATCATCGCTGGCGTGTTCTAGATGGAAGGCCACAATGGAGCTCGCAATGGCAGACTTACTACGGAAAGCCCAACTACCCGATCTTTCATATTATCAATCTAATGGAAAGGCGTCGGAGCCACTATCAAAGAAACGGGACCGGCAGGATTCTACAGTGTCGACAGAGGGTACGCCCCTCGGGACGGATCACGATGTTGGGGCAGAGCGCATCGAGAGCAGCGCGCAAAGAGTAGCACCCGAGTCCAGAACATCCGATACGACCTTCCAACAGCCATCACAATATGCCCTAGACAGGGAGGAGAATGGAACCTCATCGTTGGTCACGGCTCCAATGGGAAGCTTGTACGAAGTGACACAGTTGAGCGATATTCAGACAACTTCTCCCGGGAGACATCATGCGCCAGATCGGGCTCTTGTCAGCGATTTTGTTTCGCGAGGGGTAGTGGATGTGCACGAGGCGGAGGAGCTATTCTCCTACTTTGATCAAGTACTTAGCCGTTATCTTTGGGATGGGATATTGCTGGACCACAAAGACCTGACCTCTGTGAGGAACTCTTCCTCGATGCTTTCCGCCGCCATTCTCGCTGTCACAGCTCTTCATTTGCCCAAGAAAGAACGCACCTTCGATATTTGCTATACGGAATTTGCTAGGTTAGCATCAGAATCAATGCTAGACAGACACCACACTCTGGATGATCTGCGCGCGTTATGTATAGGCGCCTTTTGGCTTGCAGACGTAAGCTGGAAGCTGTCTGGGTATGCAGTCCGGATTGCCACGGAGCGCAACCTGCACCAGTCTTACCGGAAAGCAACACAAGGCTCTCCAGAGCACATAGAACAAGCTAGGCTGTGGTATCTTCTTTATGTACGTCTCAACACCACCGAAGGTAGCCCCCTGGTGGGCTTTATGTGCAACGAGACTGACTGGCCTAGACGCTAGAGCATCACTTCTCTATTGCCTACGGACGACCACCGATCATCCACGAGGACCAAAGCATCAAAAACCACAATACATTCACCCGTACTCCTAACGTGCAACAAGGTGACCTGCGTCTGCACAGCCAGGTCGACCTCTTTATCATTCTTACCCGAATATACCACGCCTTTGGGCCCGACGTCGACTTGGAGGTTCCCGACAGCGAATTTTCCACCATCGATAAATATGACGCCGACCTTGACAACTGGCGGATCTCTTGGTATCCGCGTTTGGGTACGTTCCCTGTTCTCTAATCTGTTGCCTAGGCGCATTTTCGCTAACGTGACTCGAACAAGTAGTTGGGAGTCGATATGTCGGTGCATATCCATACAGGGCTGTCAATTTGCATTATCACTTTTCTCGATTGCAATTGAATTCGGTCGCTTTGCGGACCTATCACTCTTCGATATCGACACGACCCATGTCTGATGAGCGAAAGAAGCGCGCGAACATAGCCATCCAGTCCGCCATCGACACGCTTCGGGTGGTTCTAGATGAACCCGATATCCAGAGGGCTTTGGTTGGCGTCCCATTGTACCTCCATAGCATGATCACGTTTGCCGCAGTTTTCCTGCTCAAGATTGCGGCCAAGGGCTGCTCCAGCAGCATTCCTAATAACCAAGGCCAGCAGAACTCTATTTCATCAGCGGGCCTACACATCGACGTCGCGTACGTGCGGGAGCTGGTCGGGCGGATCGTTAATATGATGGTCTCATGTAGCAAGCGTGCAAGCGAGCACCATCTCAGTCACCATATAGCCCGTGGCCTGCGCAAGATGCTCACGGGGTTGGAGGAGTGGGAGAAGAGGAATCTTGGTAACTCCCAGTCTCTGACACAGAACTCTCATGATACTCTGCCAATGTTCAAACCGGTTGTTATCCCCGGGGCTCAGCCCCTTGGCGAACGGGACACGATCCTGAACCCTCCTCCCCCATTGCTGGGGGTCGCTCCATTGTCTGCCGAGAGAGGAAATAGCTTCGACTCGAATGCGGCACAGGCGAAGGCCCAGACGGGTCTTTCCGAAGGGTCGATGGACCCTATGATGGCGGATCTCTGGGGCTTTGATGAGGATTACTTCCCGACCGGGGTGTTTGATTTCCTTCAGTCCCAGATGCCTGCTTGAGCATGCCTTCTGGAGCAGATTGTTGTCGTGATGTTGATACAGGGCGAGCCTGTCTTTACCGAGGACTCTATAAATGGAAATATAAGCCATTCAATTATGGTGTATATAGTGGTCAAGATACAAACCTAGGAGCGAGTAGGCTTCGATGTTGTATGGGAGCCTGACTGCTACTACACCCAGTCTATATCTGATCAGAGTTTCAATACCATTTTCACAACAATCAGTATAATGATGACCTGGCAATAGGAGTCCACTCAATTGACTCCCGAGGAGTATAGTCCGCCCCAGCAAGCTGGTCTGGCGATTATTGCAGGTTTATAGTAGACAGCGGACAGTAATGTAGAGCATACGGTGCTGTTCCCTCGTAAACCACAGTTCTTAAAACCAGAGATACATGCGCAGTCCGTAGAGCTAAATGCCGGACAAACGAGATATCCGCAGGGGCTCTTCTATACAAGTCCTAAGAAGTGCCGGTTATTGGGCGCCAGCGCCGACGGAACGGCCTGCCAACCGAGCTCGTCCGCGGAAGTCTCTCCGCGGCTCGGCTTGGAGTCCTTTGAAGTTCAGGAGACATGAAGCATATAAGGAGCATCTCTAACTCTGGAATCTGTCTTATAATCTAGCAGAACCTCAATCAATTGCGTATATTGTCACCGTGTGCCCTGTGTAAGTATAGATGCTCCCATGAACACTTTCCGACGGATTGCCGAGGTTGGGGGGAGCCGAGAGTGTGCCTGGATGAATGTCTCCCCGCAACAACCTCCGAACCATCTATCCCTTTTGCTGTCGCAAGCCCTGTTAGCTCTCGCATCCTCAAGACACAAGACATTTGACTCTTCTAATTGACTTGGTCTTGACTACAGATATCTTTCAGGCTTACTGATCTCCTTGCCGGCGCCTACAATCTCACATAATGAATCCCTCCAGCTTCCGCACGGCTTCGCGCCACCTCCACCGCCTGTGTCGAGCACCCGCAACTTCGCGCAATGCTTCGGTCCGTGGATACGCTACGACTTTCAACTGGGAGGATCCTTTGGTCGCATCGGAGTTGTACACAGAGGAGGAATTGGCTATCCAGGACACAGCTAGGCAGTACTGCCAGGAGCGACTGCTACCCCGCGTTCTAGGTATGACCGCCACTACGGCGATGCTGATGATGTGACCGTTCATATGGTAGAATTGTGGCTAATAA
Organism: Aspergillus brasiliensis CBS 101740; assembly: GCF_001889945.1. NCBI lineage: Eukaryota > Fungi > Ascomycota > Eurotiomycetes > Eurotiales > Aspergillaceae > Aspergillus > Aspergillus brasiliensis. Next base: position 4,312,942 of record NW_027137442.1, read on the forward strand.
CTATGTGCATGCTAGATGCCTACCGGAACGAGAACTATGACCGCCAGATCCTGACCGAGATGGGCGAACTCGGCCTCCTCGGCGCGAACATTGAAGGGTATGGTTGCGCCGGCGCAAGCACCGTGGCCTCCGGCCTCATCACGAAGGAAGTCGAGCGTGTGGACTCGGGATACCGTTCAGGAATGTCTGTGCAGAGCTCCCTGGCTATGACAGCTATTCATGACTTTGGTACACAGGAGCTGAAGGACAGATTCCTCCCAGAGCTGGCAAAGGGAAAACTGGCCGGATGCTTTGGTCTCACTGAACCCAATCACGGCTCTGACCCTGGCTCCATGGAGACAGTCGCCCGGGAGCACCCTACCAAGAAGGGATACTACTTGCTCTCTGGCACCAAGACCTGGATCACCAACTCCCCTATCTCCGACATCATGATCGTCTGGGCTAAGCTGCAGACCACGGGCAAGATCCGAGGATTCGTCGTCGAGCGCAGCCAATGCCCACCGGGTACTCTGGAGACGCCCGCCATCAAGAACAAGACTGCCCTGCGCGCATCCATCACCGGCATGATCCAGATGGATGACTGCCCTGTTCCTGCGGAGAACATGTTCCCTGAAGTTCAAGGGCTCGTTGGTCCTTTCACCTGCCTTAACAGCGCTCGTCTGGGTATTGCCTTTGGTGCTATGGGCGCGCTTGAAGATTGCCTGAGCCGTGCGCGTACCTATGCGCTCGAGCGCAAGCAGTTCAAGGGTAACCCGCTGGCGAAGTACCAGCTTATTCAGAAGAAGCTGGCCGATGCGGCTACGGATGCTGCGTACGGCACGTTGGCAGCGACGCAGGTCGCCCGGCTTAAGGATGCCGGAAAGTGCACACCGGAGATGATTTCGATGGTCAAGAGACAGAACTGTGACCGTGCCTTGGCCAACTCGAGAATGTATGCCCTCACCACTTGAGAAACCTTTGGTAAAAGAGCCTGCTAACTTGGGTGATTTGCCCTATTTTAGTCTCCAGGAAGTTTTTGGCGGAAACGCAACCAGTGACGAGTACCATATCGCCCGGCATGTAGCCAACCTGTTCGTGGTGCAGACCTATGAGGGACAAAGTGACATTCATAGTGAGTATCTCAATAAGACAACATCTGCTTCTTGTGCACTTGGCGACTAACCACCAAACTAGCTCTGATCCTCGGCCGTGCCATCACCGGCGTTCAGGCATTCGTCTAGGCGAACAGACGTACACACTCGATGCTACCACTGACTTATAGTCCACCTGACTACCTACTTGATGAAACCCACACCACGTACATGTACATATACACCCACAATATCCGATCTAAAAAATACAACAAATACAATCATACTACAAGATCATCTTCCATATACCACCATATTAGCGATGAAACTCAGTACCTTATCGACCCTTCCAGAAACGGTCTTCTCCATCACGTGAGAAAGAGAAAGAGAGAGAGACTCGAGAGAAAGTCTAAGCCATGCTGCGCCACGTGGCAAGGCACCCGCAACCGCACTGTATGTAAGATTACAAACAGATTGAGTTACTTGGGTAAAGTTCGTCATAAAAGGGTAAAGCATTGTTAAATTATTGTATTTGCCCCCCAACGGTGGAATAATGGTGGAAGAATGACCACATCCAGCCGAATTCCGGGTTTAAGTCTGGGGCAACTTCCGGGATTACTAGGAAGGTATGAAAGGCTAAACCGTGTAGTGAGAAGGGGGTTGGGTGTCGCCGAAGAGGGAGGGGCAAACTGTATCCATCTCTTTAGTAGTCTATGGATGGATGTATTGTATCCTGGTACGTGGGGACAAGGGACTGAGGGCACAGTAAGTAAGTAGTCTTAATTCTTAAGTAGGGAAGAGGTTGAAGGCTATCTCGCTGAGTAGTTAACTACAACTTGCCGTCGCCACTGCCGGGAAATGGATCTCAAGATTTATCTGGTTGTGGGGTGTGAGTGGCACGAATATCTCGATCATAACTACTAGTTATAACCGTGGTGTCCATATTGGTAGTATCTGATACAGACTAAGAGGGGTGCAGGATTGCTATACTACCTTAATATAAGTCGGAGTATCTTTTAGGAAGTCATATGCTTGTCGGCATGCATGCACTTGAAGTACAGTACTAACTAGTATCCCAAGTAGAACTGACCATCTAACTGTATTAGTTGTAGTTAGGTGTGACGTGCGTAGTTGGATTACGAGTTACGTTACAAGAAAGAAAGGAAAAAAAAAAGGCAAAAAATAGAGATCCAATATTCTTGCTAATATCGACCCAGTCAACGGGCAGAACCAGCATTGAGACTGGGCAAACACGGTGGCCACCAGTAACTACTCAGCCTATCGGTTTTGTCCGTCGTCCGATTGATACGTTAGTACCCGTCTGCGAGGGACCCGAAATTGAAGGTGTGGCTGACACTGGAGGGGAGGGGCTGTTCAGGTGGATATCTGAATTAGTTAGTTATAACGATCAGGGCTGACTTGGTACAGATGATGTCGGTAATGGCGGAGAGTGCCCTGAAGGGGGGGAAACGACTATATTTGGAGCTCCAACTATTGGATTATCCCTCGTTAAAAAGAAGAGAAAGCAGCATCATCAGCAGAAGCAAGATGATACATCTAGAATGTCCGACTGTATTGGGAGATGATGACGATGGAAGGGAAAGAGGGAGGGTGTGGCGCAACAGTGGCTGACGGACGCCTGACTAAAGGCAAACTGCTTAAATAAGCCGAGTAATCAGTCGGTAATAACCGGTAAATACGGGTCGAGGGGGGGGCTGGTGACTCTTCTCTTCGCTCTTCCCGTCCACTTACTTCCCTCTCTTTCTCTCTTCTCCTCTCCCTCTTCCTCTTCTCCTTCAGCCCAATTCCCCCCTCTTCTTCCTGTTCGTCTTCCGACGTAATCAGCCCACGGTGAGTCTCTCCCACCATTCCATCCTCAACCCCTCTTACTTCCCCCTCCAGTCTAGTCGACTTCGCTAGTCTTAATTCCTTCTCTTTGCACGGCTGTCTGTCGTCGTCGTTCTTCTCTTCCATATTGCGCCGTTGTGCTGACAGGGAAATCGTGTGCAGATTTCCACCTTCAAATTCGATACCACTCGCTTTGCACACTTGACCTAGGAGATCCTCTCCGCTCTTTACACATTACACATTCGCCATGGCTCTCAAGAGAATTAACAAGGAACTCACTGACCTCGGCCGGTAAGAGTTAACCTCCTCGTCTTGTTTCCCCTCGCCTGCCTCTTTGCCGCCGCCTGATGTTACACCCCACCACGGCCGCGGGGCGTCCGTCAGGCCTTCCGCCAGACAGCGCTTCTGTCATAGCGCATTGCCAGGGCATTTATAGAACTCTGCTAACGTGGTTGTCTTCATCTTACAGTGATCCCCCCTCTTCCTGCTCTGCTGGTCCTTCCGGAGATGACCTGGTATGGTTTTCAACCCTCCCGAACCCCTCGTTGCCCACGGTCGCATCGCCGCTCCTGCCGACTCCGGCGGGGCAGTCCCACGCAGATTTGCGATGAAACCTATCATCAACGACATTCAATGCCTAGATTTCATTACTGACAAGTGATTTTTCTTCACAGTTCCACTGGCAAGCAACTATCATGGGTCCTGTGAGTATCCCTGGGTTTCTTTTGGTGGCGTCCGGATGCAGCAAGTGTCTTTGTTCCTTTGTCTTCGGGAGGACCTTGCGGCACCCAACGGCGTCCTATTGCAGCCATGTTATCTTGCAGGAATACATTTGCTAACGCAACTATCTTTAGGGTGACTCCCCCTACTCAGGAGGTGTTTTCTTCCTGAACATCCACTTCCCCACCGACTACCCATTCAAGCCCCCGAAGGTCAACTTCACCACTCGGATCTACCATCCCAACATCAACGCCAACGGCAGCATCTGCCTTGACATCCTCAGAGACCAATGGAGCCCTGCTCTCACGATTTCAAAGGGTATGTTTCTGTTCTATAGACGCTATAGACGCTATAGATAACGTATATACTAATGCTTTTCACAGTCCTCCTTTCGATCTGCTCCATGCTCACAGACCCCAATCCCGACGACCCGTTGGTGCCGGAAATCGCTCACGTGTACAAGACGGACCGTCCCCGGTACGAAGCGACCGCGCGGGAATGGACTCGCAAATATGCCATCTGATCTTCGCAATTCAAAGTTTCCACGGCCACCTTGGTCTTCCCAATCCGCTTCTGCGTCTTCTTTCGCTCCGTTAGATCAGATCCGAAGCCTGGCGTACCGTGATCGTAGATCCTTTCCTTGTTATTCTCCATGAACTATTTGCGTGTGTCTGGAATTCCGCGTTTACCCCTTTATTTTCGCTTTCTCCTTTTTATTTGCCGGGGGAAATGTCATATCCTACGATCATTATGACCACTTCTCATTATGCATTCATGGCATTTTTTATTTTCACTCAATGGAGTCGGATAAATGTTACCTGAGATGAACATAAAGCCCCAGGAAGGGTGTGGTTTTCGAGATTTCCTCGGGTCGGGGTTGAGGGGAGGATGCTGGGGTACTGGTACGGTCGTGAGGCTCGGTGATGCCTCCGGGGTGGTGGAAATGATAGACAGGGGACGAGGAGAGAGGACGAGGGAGATCGGGGTTGGTTAATGGGCGATGCTGCTGGTAAGGGATTTGGTGGCTTGTATTCATTCAGTAGGAAACCAATTCAGCCAGTGGATCGTGATGCAGTCCGTGTAGTAGCCAGAGACTCAGACTGGCGGTGTAGGGATTTTATCTTCGCTTGTTTGCTTGTTGGCTTGTTTGCTTGTTTGCCTGTTTGCCTGTACGGAGTATACAGTAACGTTATACCGTAGATGCCATTCTCGAATTGATGTATCAAGTAGTAATGTTCATGCCTCAGGCTACTAGCCGGGGACATGCCATCCGCTGATCAGTGACTACTTCCTCTCATCTCACCCTGCCACATACAACTTGTGTCTAATTCCTACAGAATGAATCAAAACCAAATGGCATCCCGACTGAGACCTTTAAAAACCAAAAACAGTCGACGAATAGTACAATCATGCTATAGAAAGCACTACTCCAGCAACCCTGACTACCTCCCCAGGAACATCCCCATCGAGGAAGAAACCCTCCCACACTACAATCCCAGACATTACTATCCCGTCCATATAGGCGACATCTATCACTCCAGATACCAAATCATAGGGAAGCTTGGATACGGAGGTAATTCTACGAGCTGGGTATGTCGGGATCTTCGGTGTGCAATACCCCATCTTTGTATCTTTATACTTAGTAAGAGAGAGGTAGTGTTCTAACGAGTTCTATACAAATCATTCTTCTCCTGATAAAGATGCAGCAATGATAAGAATGAATATACAGTCCTTAAGATATCCACTTCATTACCCAAGTCTCCTATCAACCGCGAATACAAAGTCTATGAGCACCTCGCAAAAGTAGTGGAAAATGGATGTTTACATCCAGGCCAGTCGCTGATTCGCGAAGTGTATGATTCCTTTGAACTTCAGGATGTAACTGAAGAAGGAGGTAGTCATCAATGTCTAATCCTCCAGCCCATGACCATGTCCCTTCTCGATATGATGAGAATGAATTCTAGACCTTTTGATCTCCCTTTGCTGAAAATGACGCTCAGACGAGTACTACTCGCTCTGGATTTTCTGCATACTGAGGCGGGAGTTATTCATACTGGTACTATCATCTTCATTACTATATCCCCCCTGTGAGAGATGCTAGCTACTAAGCTAGTACTAGCAGCATGAACTGACAGTGAACCTGTATATATAGATCTCAAAACAGACAACATAATGCTCACCCTTCACGACCCCACCATCCTACCATCCTTCGCAGCCTCAGAATCAACATCCCCAAGTCCGAGGAAGTTATCACTGACCGATCACTCAAGGATAATATACACAACTCGCCACTTCCGCTCCAAACCAGCAGAAGGTAACCACTACGGCCTCCCTATCCTCTGCGACTTTAGCGAAGCCCGCATCGGCAGAGTTCAGAGTGACTCGGGACCCTTCGTGCAGCCGTGTATTTACCGCGCACCGGAGATCATTTTTGAAATGCCCTGGGGGTGTGCGGTTGATGTCTGGGGGGTGGCTGGGGTTGTATGTAGGCCCTTTGTTCTCTCCCTTTCTATGTGCATCTGATCAATACCTGATTATTGATATACTATGATACTATGAATAGATATGGACCCTCTTCGAAGGCGAGCACCTCTTCGGAGATTCCATATTCGACCCCATAACTGGCCATCACGATCCCTTCCGCCACTTAGCTCGCATGGTAGCCGTGATTGGGTCATCGCCGCCGAGGGAATTCGTACGGAGGAGTGAGACGACAGCGCAGTGCTTCGATGAAGAAGGTTAGTATTTTCTACTTAGTATTATGTATTTTCCCCAGCTGCATGTTATCAAGAGGATAGGTGCTGATATAGTTAAAACAGGTACCTGGATCGCCCACGCCGAATCACCCATACCTGATAACATCTCCCTCGAGACCCTGGAGAAGCGTCTCACCGGAACGGAGAAAGAGCTGTTCTTGGGGTTTATGAGGGCGATGTTGAAGTGGATGCCTGAGGAGAGGAGTACGGCTGGGCAGTTGCTGGAGCATGCGTTTTTACGTTGATCCTTCCTTGAGATAGAGTAGAATATCACTTGGTGGGTTTTGGGGACTGACGCTATAATGTTAGATTATTATCGACCACCCTGTATGCTATATTGAAAATACTATGAATGTAGTTAGACAGTATGTATGTTGATGTATTGAAACAGGTTACTTACTACTGTTGGCTTCGATTCTTGCAGTGTTTACTTCTAGAATGAGTATTATTTGCAATTTCTCTCTTTAAGTGGATGTCATAGTAGATCTATATTATTACTTGCGGGAATAAAGTCTTGATTGTAGTTTTTTATTGCTGAAGTATTGTGCAGACAATCTCAATTTAAAGGAAACTGGGTATTTGTATAAAGAAGGACACTCCTGTAATGCTTTCAGACTACTAGTTAAAAAATGGAGTGCTATTACGATTTGGGCAAGTCAATGATGTTCTCTTGATACTTAGTACTATGTCATGTGATGACTATGCCAAACTGTAACCAGGTAACTAGAGGGTATACTTGCTAAGTTCTTCTAGAAGGACACCCGAGATCGGTGATCTGGCTTAAATCCATGGTCTTTAGTTTATATATGCATTCTGCGCCTTAATGAAGACTGACACTGACATCCATCCCCCTTTCGCTAAAAGCAATGCTAATGCCCAATGTTCATGCAGGAATAAGGAAATCAAATGCAGTTGAGGATGAATCAAACATTCTTATGCAGTACGTATAGTATAGTATAGAATCGCAAATTATGCCAACGAAATATGTCTGAAAAACACGACCAACCCATTGCATAACATGATCAATCAAACGCCAGGTTAAATGCTTTCCCAAATGTCCAATATAGAAAAGAGATGTAGTAGAGAAACAAATATGCCTCACATACAAGGTCTGTCATGCAAAAAGATGGAGAAATTACCACAGCCATGTGAAAGCTGTGCCGAAAGAAGGAGAAAAAGAAGAAGGTAGAATGTAAAGTATGAAGGAAGCTGCTAAGCCACCTGGCTGGCAGTTCGGCGACTGACTTTCGAGGCAGCCTTGGATGGAGCGACACTGCCGCCACCACCACTACCACCGGCCTTCATGGTCCGCTGAGACGCCCTGGAGACATTGGTGGAAACCTGGCTGACACTGTCGCTAGGCTTGACAGGCTCGTCGAACTTCGAGTGCTTGGACACCTTGGAAGGACTCTTGGAAGCATGCGACCGGTGCGAGTACGAGGACCGCCGGGAGTCGTCCACTTGACTGATCGAGTCGTCAGGGGTAACATGACTGGAGACGTCGAGGTCGACGACACTCTCGGGAAGAGGTACCTCGCGAGCGGAGACACCAGATTTGGCACCGCTGCGGTAGGAGGCGAAGGAGGCAATGGAGCCCTCGGGGAGAGGGACCTGGCGGGCAGTGCGGTTGGAAGAGGCGGTGCTGCCGGCTTGCGATCGGCTCACGGAATGGTGGGAAGAGTGGTGTGAGGAGTGATGAGAGCTATGGTGGGACTCTTGGTAGTTGGCCTTGGAGGGAGGTCGAACTGTGGAGGACGAATAGACACTGCCACCGTCCATCGCCCGCGACCTGTCCTCACGGAAACTGCTGACCAGGGTGCTCTGGTAGCCTCGGGAGTCGGCCGGCGGGGCGTACTCGATCGCCCGCAGGGGAATATCCTTGGTGGTGTACACGCTGCCATCAGAGGCCCGACGGCCGTTCTCATCGAGGTAGACGCTGCCGCCGCGCGGGACGAACTCTGTGCCCTCGTAGATGGTGTCTGCGCGAGGGTTCTTCGAGGTAACACTGCGAGTCAGGCCTGGGCGGGCATCGGACCGAGAAGAATAAACGCTCCGCGGAGGAGGAGCCTCGATAGCCTTGTACCCAGGGTATTCTTCCTGGGCTTGAGAGGGTGCTTGAGACGGGGAGATCATCTGAATGATGTCCCGGGGCGAATACTGCGGGGGAGGGGTGCTGCCCTCAGGGTGTTGTTCTGTAGAGTCGGACTTGGTCATTGCATATGCGAGTGCAGCGCCAGCAGCAGCGCCAATCAGGGTACCGACAATGGTTTTGGCTGTCTTGCCATCGTCTGTCTTCTGCTGAGTGGTGGTGTGAGTCGTGTGGTGCACAATATACGTGGGCGACGGGGCCGGCTGGATGTCGCGAGGCTGCTGGGATTCACGGCTAACGCTGATGGTGGACGGCGCGCGCTCGTACGGAGGAGGCGCTCTGTCCACGGCCGTCGAAGTCTTGGAAACATACGAGCGGGCCTCCGATTTGGGAGGCGCAACGCTTTCAGGACGGACGGAGCTGGCTTTGCTGCTCGCCTTCGACACAACTGAGCCGTTCTCGAGCAAAGCTAGGGCCGGCCGAGTGAGTTCGGACCTGGCTTCAGACCTGGCCTCCGACCTGGCCACAGACTTGGCTACGGACCGGACCTCTGAGCGGGCTGATGAGATGCTTGGGCGATAGACTGCCTCAATGCTGTTGCCATCGAAGTCGATGACGGCGGCGCTGTAGTAGCCAGAATCGGAATCGCGTTGCTTAGGCTCGCCATGGATCTTGCCTCCTGCCTTGAGGGCACTGATAAAGAAGGCGCTCACGGCGTCCTTGGAAGCTGCAGGGAAAGCGACATGAGCGGCACCTGCAGGTACTCTGCAAGGTTTCAGTTAGTCTTGTAACACTAATCACAGCAGCATTGACGGAGACTTACCCTGGTTTTTGTTCCGTGATCCAGAAATCTGCGGGCTCGCCGGTCTTTTGGCCGAAACCGATGTAGTCATCGTGACGTCCAATGAATTGGTACCCCAAAGGTTGCAGGCAGGAAAGAAAGAAAGATGTAGAGGTAGGCAGGTGAGCCACCGTCAAGGTGAGATGAGAGACCGGCATGTCGGTTGTGGACTCGCTGGGTAAAGCCCTTTGCGAGTCGTGGAAAAGAGATGTAGTCAGGGGAAGAAAAGAGATGTATGGAGGGGGAGCAGCGAAGACAAGATAAAAGAGATCTCAGATGGAGAGAGATCCACCAACAGTAGAGATCCAAAAACTCGATTGCAGATTCAGAAGCGAGTAAGAGAACAGGAGGATATATATACACAAAGACAGGAGAGATAGATAGGAGAGACCCATGAAATCATGAGAGAGGAATAGAAAGAAGCCGGCGAGAAGCAGCACTAGTATTTCAAGGCAAGATGCAGGCCAACCTTTAGGACTTCAGGAGTATGCCCCCGAAATGCCCAACTTGGGATCCAATCACGAGCGGTCAGAAGCTTACAGGGGGGAGCAAATTATCATGGAAAGTCGACCAGCTGTTCCAACCGTGGAGCACGACTAGACTAGGCCGGTTATCGCAGGCAGGCTTGCATAGACTCGCACGGCATCCGAACGATGCCCAGTATATCCATGAGGCATCAACATCGTCTAGGCTCAGTCTGCAGGCAGTTGCCAAAGGGGATAGGCTCGGAGGATGGTATCGCGAGACCGCCACCCACTCTGACACATACTCAGACGACCCATGATGTTATTTCTTCGGTGAAGCTAATATCGAGGGGTACGAAAAACTCAAGATGGCCGCCAGGTCATCGTGGGGAAACACTGGCGGACGGTGCTGTAGGTGGCCCTGTCGCGGCGGACGGGGCGCCTATCAGAAAACGGTGGGGACTACGCAGGAGCCAAGGGCAGACAGCAGCATCTTGTCTAAAAGGGAACTCGAGTGAGGCGAGAGGGTCCAGGACAAGGTGGATGAAGGGGATTGGCAGTGGTGGAGACGGCAGCTACCAAACGAAAAACAGACGCTGAAACCGCGACAGGTGCGTAGTTCGGCGCCAAAGAAGGGATTGGGAGGAAATTCCCTTGACTTTCTTGAAGACCTAACCTAAATCATTGATTGCAACGACGGGCTCGCTCGGCTAAGGCCCAGGATTGGACATCAGACAAACGCCTTGGGGAGGTCGCCAATCACGAGGGAACAACGAATCGCACCCGGGCATGTCAGCAAGCAGGCCGTGTTGAAGGAAAATAGGGAGAGGAGGAGGAGGAGGAGGGGAGGAGCCACTGAGGGGCAAATCTGCTTGACCGATGGGGGGCGCTTTTGTTCCTGCTTCGGGCACATTTGCTGCTGTTAGTCGCTGGCCGGTGCGATCTGACCGCCAGATGTTACTCCAGTCCGGCGACGCTGCGGCGTGGATCGTTCCCTCCCCGGCACGAAACAAGAAAGGTATATTCCGTATAGGAGCATCTAGAATCAAGATTTCTGTTTCTTCCTCCCGGGAAATGACGAAGAAAGGGAGGTAAGCATCACCATCATTCAGTCATCATAGAGTTGGTGGTGTATAGTTGTATACGGAGATACCCGTTTGTCACCGGAAGAGGAGGGAATGGCTCATCAGCCAACAGCATCATCGGCGTTTGTAGCGTCGTCAAATGACTAGGTGGATGACTGAAATGCTCCATTGGTTTCATGTACGGAGTTTATCCATTCGAACCCAGTCGGCGATCCACTTGCTGCGATGGCTGCATGCCACGTCGAACAGGAGACCCCGTCCCCAGCCACCGGGACCACCCGATTGACCTGCCCATCGAAGGAGTCAAACAAACCGGAACTAGTAGAATATTGCTGCTACTTTGGGAGCTAACAAAGTCTCCCCTGACAAATTCTTTGAGCTTTGAAGGTGTGAGTCAGCGATGGTCAGGATTATCATCTCCCTTTCGAGAAGGAAGGGAGAAAGAAGACGATGGAGGAAGGATGGGAAGTATAGAGAGAGCGAGAGCGAGAAGAGAGTAGTGAACCAGAAGTCGGAGAGGAGAGAGGACACTGGCTTGTCGGCCTCAGGCACAAATCCACCTCCACCCCTCATCGTGTGCTGCCCCTCCCTCCCTTCTGTCCGCTGGCTTTTTCCCACTTGTTCTGCTTCTTTCCTGCTTCTACGGACACTGTCGTGCCTCCAGATGATTCCGAACATCCTCAATGGTCCGAGGGGCTTGAGTCGTCCGGCCAATTGGCTAATTGGCGCCTTCACTATGTGAACGTCACCGGCGCAAGGGCCACCGTCTTCCATCTGGATTCCGGAACTCCAATGAGTCCCTTTCCTGTGGCTACAGCATGTACTGCTGGGATCTTCTACTGCTGACAACTACTCTTCTACTAGATAGATACTAGTGATCCAGTTAGAGGACCAGTTGGGACCAACAAAGTCTGTGAGGGAAGACAAAGGGGGAGGAGGAAGTAGGATCGAGTATCTGGGCAGGGGCTGAACGGCGGGTGTCAGACCTCCGTGTCCATGGTTGTGCCTCGATGGTAAATGTATCTGGTGTATTCGTGTTGCTATATAGATAGAATCTCGCATGCGAGACTGCAACAGGGTTACAACCCCCGGATCGGGCGTTGCAGATTACAATTAATAGATCACACCCACCTAAGATATTTGGTAAAAAAAACCCAGATCCTCGTCGAGGCATTCGAACCTGCAGAACTCAAAACAGAGGGATCTATCAGAAGAAACTGGGGACCGGTGGGCCCGTGCCGTGACACCCACCCACCGGCGCAGGCCCGCCGAAGTAAAGAGGGCCTGCCAGTTCATCCACGAGGCCCAAATAAATGAGGTGATCTGAACTTTCCAGATAGTCAGATAGTCGCATCCAGCAGTCAAGCGGCGACCGCGACGCGAGGCGCGAGAAAACAGACACGAAAACCCATCAAGACGTGCAGAGAACAGCAAGCGATGCAAATACACCTAGGCAGAGAAAATACGCGAACAGCGCGCGGAAGACAGATTCGTCCCCGAGCTAGGACCCGCTGAACCGTTTCTCGATCGTACCATTTCAGATGTTATTGGCGCAAGGAAATTCGTCACCTCGTCAAGCTTTGGCCATTCCTGAGAAGCGGGATAGGAGCGTCCGCGGCTCTGCGCTCAGACAATGTCCCACACCTCCTCGGCGGCATGGCAGAACTTGCTGCATGCGACACTGGCACTCAAGCTGTAATTGCTGATGGAAATCGTGTCGTCCTTGAAGGAGTCGGCAAAGTCATCGTGGCCCTTGGCCATGGCACCCACGAAAATACAGACGCTCTCCTTGGGGCCCAGCGATTCAATGTAGTCGCGGGTGCGCACCACGGGGGCTTCGAAACTGAGGGTCACCTTGCGGCAGTTGGGGGGCAGGTGGTCGGTGATGGGGTTCTTGATGACCTTCAGGAGCTTCTCCTGAGAGTTGGTGGAGCGGATAGAGAGGCGGTGCAGCAGCTGCACCATCAAACCGGCGAATCGCTTGAACGTACGAGGAATGCGCACGCTAGGGTTCACTTCGATCAAGACGCCCTTGGCAGTGTGGATGAAGATTTGCAGCTTGCCCGCCTTGTTCACGGGAGAGTCGAGCAGGGTGAGCAGACACTAAGGAGATTCCATCATCAGCAACAAATCACCAAGCCATTGTTGACCATCGACAACGGAGCCACCAACCTGATGTGTGATATCCGGGCGGGCCTCGCTGATGTCCCGGTTCATCTTACGCATGACACCAATGTGTTCATCGCTGTTGAGCAGGGAGTACTTCTCATCACGACCCGAACCATTGCGTCCGCTGGAAGCTTTATAGGTTTCCAAGCTGGCATGGGAGAGAACGACAATCAGACGCTGAGTCTCTTTGTCATGAGCGGGGATGGGGGTGTGCTGTTCAGCAACGAGCTGGGGCAATTCGGGAGGCGGGCAGGATTGCGTCCCTGCAGGTTTGACCGAGTCAGCAACCATATCTAATGGTGATAGCAAGAAAGACAGATCCCCGCGGTCGGTTGAGGATGTTGAAGCTAAGATGGAGCTGGACACTGGGCGATGCGACAGACAGGCGTATCACAGAGAGCAGAATAGGAAAAAACGATAGTTGTGAGATGGACAAACAATGTTACAAGAAAAATAGCGATGCAGAGAATCAACCCATCCGAAGATGGATGATGAGTTTGCGTAAGACAAAGAAAGCCAAGCCGTGAAGAAAAAGTAAGAAAGAAGAGAAAAAAGAGGAATGTTGATCTCCCGCGTTGGCGATAAGAAAACTCAGGCGGGGACAGGCACGAGTTGTCACCGGCCGGACATAGGAACAGGGCTGAATGATGTTGGGGGGAGAAAAAGGCAGGGAAAGCAGGAAAAGCAGTAGGAGGAAAGGATTGCAGAGCGAACCGCGGGTTAATAAATGCAATTGGAGGGAGCACACGTACTGGCACGCTTTCTCTTCCCGGCAACCTGGATAGCGTCCGACATGATGCGAATTGATTGATGGGTGATGGTGCAAGATTGAATCAATCCCGAAGCAGAGCCTTCTTCCTATCCTTGGATGGTACCTGCAACTATTTTCCTCGTCTGAGATGTTGCTTGTGGTGATTAACGAGGAATTAAATTCGCAGCGGAGGTCAGGGAAGGGAGAAAAGAGGAAGAGAGGAAGAACACGATGGGAGGGAAAAAAAAAGATTGGAACAGAAGGCGGCGATGGAGAAGAGGCTAGGCTCAACGGGAGTTTATAATAAAAACGATGGTGTGAGCAGCAAAGCAATAGCTTGTCTGCGTTTTCTTTTTTTAATTGATTTTCTGGCCCCTTCCTTCTAATTCTCTGTCAGTGTCTTCTCACGTTATCACTCTGCAGGTTCCCCTCACTTGGAGAATGAAGAAATGAGGGTGTGAAGGATGCCTTTCTTTTGGGCGAAAAATCAAATCGAAAAGTCCCCGAGGGCAGAAAGACGCACTGAAAGGAACTTAGCAGCAGCGCCGGGGAAGTCAACTAGTAACTAACTCACTTAATCCATTGGCGGCTTTGGGGGCTGGCCGCCCCGGCGGAGTTTCGGGATGGAAAAACATTGCAGAAAACTCGTCTTGGTTCCAAACTCTCTTGCTGGAGTCATTTCTCGGTTCACCGACCTTCAAAGCAAGCTATCTACAATGGTATATATAGACATGTAAACAGCTCCATCTAGACATTTTTTTATTGATTTACTGGGATAGTACTGTGTTGTGAGGAAACAGTCCCAATGGATGAACTACTTAGTTGTAGGATGTGCCCCCGGGGTCTGAGTAGTAGTGTCTCCCCCGGAGCCATCCACATGCATTGACGGATTCCTTTTCATGGAACCAAAGTCTCAACTAGATCATGGCTTCGGTCCAATGACCAGAGGTTATCAAGTAATCTCCGATCAGCAATGCATTTGACCGGCGCCTTCCTCTCCCTGCCATCATTGGCCTGCTTTGCTTTTCTTCACGCCAAAACTCGCATCCGTCAGCCTCGTTAGCTTCTCCGACTCGGGGTTTGACTTGTGATTAGCTGAGTAGTTAGTTAGCGTAGGGAGTACGGAGTAGTAACTACCCACTGTCTCTCTCGTACTCGGATCACTAGACGGATTACTGGCTTGGTTCCTGATCTCAAAACCCGTCAACGAATTTACTAGTTACTCCTCCAGACCGAATAACCAAATATATTAACTAAGTAGCTAACTACTTAGTTGATTGTCTTACCTCGTGTCTTACTCAGATGTAAGACTCCGACGGCTCGCAAACTCACTTCTTCCCTCCCCGCCTCTTTTCTCACATCACCTTTTGAGCTTCCCATCACGCATCTGTCGGGTTAACCCCCACCATGGCAGTATTTCCGAATGCCTGGCCCATGCCTACCTGTGCGGAAGATGCCCTCGTACAGAGTACCCTGGAGTGTAACCCTCCCGGTTGCACAGAGGACGTGACTGTCGGGCCACTGAGTGCCCCCAGTACCCCCCAGGATAGACAGCATGTCCTACCGACGGTAGTAGCTTGTCGCACTAACATTCAACCAGTTTGTACAGTCGTTTGATGGAAAGCCGGTGGTAATGCCCCGCCTCGGGATCTGTCCATCTACAGCTGATCTGGCTTCATCTCCTTGGCTGGGGTGCGCAGCAGGTGCAGTTGTGCTATCTATCTAATCACTTTGGGGGGGGGGGGGGGGGGGGGGGGAATAGAGAAATGTAAGTCATCGTACAGGTTCAAACGAAAGAAAGAACCCAGAGGGTTCAGATCTGCCACTCACTGGCAAACCCCCTCACAGGACGGGAGGCGAGAGGTGATAAGTCTTGCCTTGAATTGAGGGACAGTGATGAAAGGGGAAAAAGCAAATAAGTTACTTGGATAGATGATCCGCGTTCCCATGATCGGTCCTCACGATCGGCCTTTTCGATCTGGCTGTCAGTGACTTGCTCTGGGTCGTTGGCTGATTTGTTAGATAGTCTAGGTTGCGATGACATATAAAGACACATCATGTAAGGACGGAAGAACAACCACCACCTCCCCATGTGGTGTGACAGCTGGCCGGGAGCTGCCCAAGAATGGATCACATAGCCATTTTCAGAGAGACGGAGACAAGAGCGACAGACACAGAGACGGGGGAGGGAAGGCAATAGATGCAAGTAGATCAAGATCAACCGGGATCCCTGTGTAGCCATTAGATCCAATCCCGGGACAAAGCTGAGGACCCGAGCTGCAAGTCAATGCCGGCAAGGCGATGCCAGAACATGACTGTGGCCCAGTAAGGCATCAGTGTTGGTTCGGTTGTTCAGCAAGGGCGAGGTTGGGGGAGCGAAGGTCCAGAAAAAGGAAAGATAGAAAATCCAAGAGAGAAAGAGAATTGCTGAAATTTGCATCACACCATCACTGTTAACGATGGATTCATTGTGTGTGTGAACGTGTGGGCGTACTTTTGCGTACAAAGTAAGTGTATACTAAAGAAAGACGAACGGGGAGATGCACAAACGGAAAATGGGATGAATCATTTTTTTTTTATTTTACCTTGTACATCATCACCTGGAGAGGGTAAACGATGAAGTGACGAGGCCGGCCACCTCAGCTGCCACCGACTTGTTCATACATACGGAGTCCACTACCAGGAGTCGGGCCAACCTGAGTGGTGTTGCACCAAAGAGTTTGGTTGGTTGGGGGCTCATGATATAAGGAGGCGAAGTTCGGGACGGCAACTGAGGATGGCACAGCATTCATCGACTTGGAAACCTACTCATAAAGTAAGCCGGTGGCTCTTTCTCTCTCTCTCTCTCTCTTGTCTTTCGCTCTCTTTCGACCAGTGGCAGCTTGGGCGTTTGTGATTTGAACCTTCATCTGCCCCAAATCTCTTTGGCTGCCAGTGACTGGTGTTCCACACGTATCACCTTGTGAAGTACTTCACTTTTCGGGGGCGGTTGGTGATTTTAAATGCACCTCATTCATTCATGACTCCTTTGCATCCTGCGGACACAACGCCACCGTGGGTTATTTTCATCATTGTTAGTGTCTACTATATAGTTGGGATGTGGGGGGGAGCAGCAGAGGTGTCATCATCATCTTCATCATCATCAGCTTAGAGCTTGCTGATCCGGGAATATCAAATATAAAAAGGGAATATCTGTTGCCTTGTGCTGATTATTCACATCATCACCATCACCATCATCATTCATCAGCTGCGAATTTCAGCAGTCCACCCAAGTATAAGAAGGTGAGCAGGGAACGGACTCAGGTGGATAAAAGGCAGCAATATGACTGAATGTGGTTTAGCCCAGTGATTCTCACGCGTTTCCCGTCGATCGGCGACCGCCAAATCCGCCCTTCCCAATCCATAATAATTTCCTGGCATTCCGTCAGGCAGCTCATTCCACTGCATCAT
The DNA here is from genome assembly GCF_001889945.1 of Aspergillus brasiliensis CBS 101740. Lineage (NCBI taxonomy): Eukaryota > Fungi > Ascomycota > Eurotiomycetes > Eurotiales > Aspergillaceae > Aspergillus > Aspergillus brasiliensis. Next base: position 4,330,185 of record NW_027137442.1, read on the forward strand.
CGATCGGCTCTCCCTGCTTCTATCTATTTCTTCTTCTTCATCCTCGCTCTCTCCTTTCCACCTTCTCTTCCTTCTAGAAAACACCACTGCCATAAATGTTTCACCTCGCTTGAATGCCTCTGGTACATCAGAAAGGGAGATGCCGTGGACTGTGACAAACTCATTCAAGCGGTACGTTCTGAAATCATGCCCCTGCTCCTTTAATTCCCTTATCCCTTGGTTGCCGCCACTCAAACTAACACGCTCCCCTCTCTTTTCCCCCCACGCAGAGGTCTTATGATGAAAACTTACGGACGGCCACTTTGGCGCGTCTATGACGATGACCAACGGCCTGCCGCCAAAAAACGACGCGTTCAATCCGGCAATGATTCCGACGAAGCCGAAAATAGCATCCAATATGCCATCCGCGAGTCTTCCGCCGCCATCATGTCTAGTCCGTCGCGTCGCAATTCTATTCTTCTCTCCGAAGGCACACAGGAGGATGACCTGTCGACGCCCCCATCTTCTCCCCCGCCGCGATTAAGCCCCCCTCCCGCCAACACGCGGAAACCCACGTTTGCCTTTTTGAAGCGTAAACAGTCCGCCACCAAGGATGCCAACAATGGGCCCCCCGTTACGAACGGCACTACAAACGGCACTACGAATGGCACTACGAACGGCACCACCAATGGCACCCCACTCACCGAGGTCAACTCCAATAGCGTGCGCGCCTCCGTGGATCCGCCCAAGAAGAAAGCGCCGCAGCCGCAGCAGCCGCCCGTCCTGAAGCAGATGCAGATCGACCTGGGCCACGAAGTACGGAGGACGTGTGCAACTTGTGGCATGGAATACGTGCCGTCGAACACGGAGGATGCGGCATTGCATAAGAAATTTCACGACATGAACTCCACAGGGGTAGATCTGGGGAAGGCCTTCATGCGGGCCAACGCATCACGCTGGGTCTACGAAGCTACACGGTTTGACGAGGGATATGTGGTCATTGTGGATCGCAAGGCATCGCCGACCGCAAAGAACCAGGCGAAGAAGGTGCTGGAGGTGATTTGCAAGGAGCTGTCGTCCCCGACGATCGAGGACGAGATCCTGTGGAGTCAGACGGAGGCGCCCAAGCATCTGCAACAGGACGGAGTACCGGAGAAAGTGGACCGGTACAAGGTGTTTTTGCACATGAAGGATAGCCGGTGTGTAGGAGCATGCTTGACGGAGCGGATCTGGGAGTCGCGGCCGGTCAAGAAGTCGGCCGTCTCGGGCAATGGACCGGACTCGTCGGTTACGGTGGGCGAGGAACGGCATCCGGCCATTGTGGGCATCTCGCGCATATGGACGTCGGGATCTTCGCGCCGGAAAGGCATTGCCATGGACCTGTTAGACTGCGTGGTGAGCAACTTCATCTATGGGATGGAAATCCCCAAGGAGCAGGTGGCGTTCAGCCAACCGACAGAAAGTGGCAAGGGGCTGGCGCAAGCATTCTTCGGCAACGAAGAGTGGCATGTTTATGAGGAAAGCTAAGACGACGACGATAGACTACGGAAAGAAAACAAGAGATTACATTTGATTTCTTTCGCATGGTTGGGAAAGGGAGGAGAAGGGGGGGAAGACCGACGGGCGGACATTGTTTTCGTGATACACGGGCGAGTTGATACCCAGGCTTCCTCGGGCATTGAATACCTTCGAGGGAGGGCTACTCTTGTGACGACCATTTGTGATTGCACGCGTTCATTCGATATTTTCCTTTTTCTTTTTTTTCTTTTTCATAACTCATTGTATAACTGGAAGAGGTGTTTATTGGGAGGGTCCGTCGGGTTCCGCGTGGCTTGGTATATTCTTCTACTACCGATCTACCATTCTTCACTGTACCATATATATCCCTATGTCTTTTTTTTTTTATTACTTTTTCTTTATTTTCTCAACCCCGATATTACTATCTCTTTTTTCCCTTATTTATTCATTTTCTCTTTGTTATCAATATGTGTGGGAGTGAAAGGGACTATGAGGATGTGAAGAAGGGCATACAAGACCCAGGCAGAATGCAGCATGTGAGAGTTGGTTCCAGAACTATTGACTGGCGTATATACTATGCATATCGAGTAGTTCACAGTATGTCAGTTATGAATCTTGTAGTGAAAGCCGGAACTAAACTAACTAGTAGTAGTTCAATACTAAAAGTAAGGTTGTGGCCAAGAGAGCCTCTCTCTTTTCTCCAGTGTTGTTGGCTTGCTTTAACGGTCCTCCCCTTCCCTCTCTGCTTCTCACTCACACATTCCCTCTCTCTCTCCCTCTCCCTCTTCCTCCCTTCCTCCCTCTCTCTTCCATCCAATCCTTCCCTCCTTTCCCTTGCTCTCATGGTCAGTGCTGCCCTTCTCCTCCGCGATGTCTGGATTAAATCCTTTCCGCCCTAAGAAGCCCGAGAGTGAGTCCGTCCGGCGGTTCCGGTTCCTGCGCACCGTTCGTCGCGTGCTGGTCGGACGAGATGGACGGAGCTGTCCCTGACCCATGATGCTGACCTCCCCCATCCCAGATACCTTCGCTGCTTCTGCTCCTTTACCTCAGTCTCAGTCTCAGCCTCAGCCTCCGCCTCAGCTCTCCTTCACCTCGTATCCCACCAAGCCCGTTCCCTCCGTGACCTTCCCTTCCACCTCCTTCCGCTCTGTCCCTCGAACCCCTCCCGCATCCTTGACCCCGGACCCCGACGATACGGCGTCCTCCGATGACCAGTCTGTTTCGGATCCCTTCCACCAGCACTCGTATGCCACCGATGACGATGGAGAGACGGAGGAACAGGAGGACATCGATGATTTAGATTCCAAACGCACCTACCAGGTCGCTCACCTACCTTCCCGGGACGATGATCGCTCTCAGCCATCGATCAGGACCGTTCCAGACCCGGCCTTATCCTCCTCCAGGAGATCCGCGCCGCCCGCAGCCATCACACTCCCAGCGCAGAGGAGCACCCATGATCGTTTAGCAGATTTGGAACAAGCCGGCACTACTCCTCGTGAGAGTGTGCCCGCAGCTGGTTCGAACGTGTCGACGCGTTCATCCACATCCTACGGAGGCACCCGGACGCCCGACAGCAGCTCCACGGATGTATCGCGGCCATCCGACCTGCGTACCGGTCCAGGTACTCGGGCTGGGTCGGGCTTGACCCCATCATTAGATCCCAGTTCACGTCCTCTTGCCAGCCGCCCGGGTAACAGAGACCGGATACCTCCGCCTCCGCCGAAGAGTCATCATGGGAAACGGATCACCCCTAGTGCTGGCATCACACCATCGCTCACCCAGACTACCCCTGGCAAGACGAGCAACCGATTCTCCTTTCATGGCTCCCCATCTGAGCCATCATACTCGCCCCGGCCCTCCCAATCGGGGTCCGACTATTTCTCCGCACGGCCAAAAGACGAGCCGCGATCAACTGAGCAGCCGACAGAATCTCTCCGTCGAAGTCAATCGCAGCACAAACGGCCGCCAACTCCACCCCTAAGCCGACGACACAGCCAGATGAGACGGTCGAAGACCACCATGTCTAAAGCCAACCCCTTACGTTTATCCATCCATGTAGCACAGGACTCGAGTGCAGCGTCATCGTCATCATCGCCGCCTCCCAGTCCAGGCGGCTGGTCCTTGAACCCATCGCGAACTCGGGAGTCCCGCACGGGTAGTACCCCGTCCGAGGAGCCCATGCATACTGCGACCTCGTCCCTGCGTCCGGAGCCCTCTGCAGCCGCACCGGTGTCGCCCACAGAATTGCCCCAGTCGACGTCAACAGGATCGTCGACGAAGCGGACCTCGCTTTACAACCCCCTTCCCCCGCCTCCGCCGCCGCGACGCACTCGCGGGTCCAGCAATCATAGCAATGACAGCAGTGGTCAGAGTCTCCGATCGGGCAAACCAGCCGACGAGACAACGACGGCACCAGCACCAGCACCAGTAGCGCCGGTAGCACGGGACGAGTTTGTCCCACACCCGTCGAATGCCCATGACATCCTGGCCGATTTGACCCGGTTACAGAAAGAAGTAGATGATCTGCGCGGGCATTACGAGAGCCGAAAGGCCAGCCAATAGGCCAGCCCAGTAGTGGGCTTGGCCTTGTCCCTATCTTTATGTCTCTTTCTATTATTCTGCAGCAAAGAGCAATTAAGTATTGACATAGGCATCGGCGTCGTAGGGAGTGAGAGTGAGTGGGTGAGTGATTGTATATGGGCACGTGAATATGAACGAGTGATGAAGCATAGCGCTTGTTTATTTATTTATATTTATTTTGCCCCCCTTCCATTCTTGAGTATAGTATATGTTTCGTTGGGTCAGTGAAATAGCCATTCAGGGCTATATGCAAACTATGCATCTGTTGTACTATTCCGAATTCAATACTGAGAGGCATTGCGCTATATTAAACTCGCAGAACGGCCATAGCCAGACAAGAAGTTCTTCTGTAGGCATACGCATAGAGTCCATGGTATTGGGTCTATCTAGTTATGTAGCCTTCGAGTTGCTAACTGAAAATGTAGTTCTACATAGTACTACTACTAGTTAGTATGATGGCCTCCTCAGTCAACTTCTACCAGTCGATAGATTTTGATACTAGTAACCACCAACACTGCTCGCTGGATGAACGTAAGCCACTGACCCTTCCTTCGTTACTATATCTATTTACTATCTATCTAGCTCTATAGAGTACGTACATGCCATACTATACCAGACGATAAGCAAGTAAGTAGTTAGGAAGTAAACCGGCCACTCTACTTCCTCCACACTAATGAAGGAAGCTAACAACCGCACAGCTACAGCCACATATCAATAGCAAGAACCAGCTAAGCTAACATAAAGAAAGAAAGGAAGTGAAATCTATTAACTACCCCAGATACAATTCCAACGGCAAATCATGATACATCTGATAATCCAACTCCACACTCCATTCCAAGACAAAGAACTTGACTAACGCCACAACAGCCATGGAACTTAACTCTTCACCACCACCACCACCACCACCACCCTCTCCTCGTTGTTCTACTTCTTCTTGTTGTTCTTTTACCAGCTGAGAAGAAGGGGAAACTCTCCAAAACATCGTCTCATCAAACGATACTACAGCCAGCCCATCACTTTCACACCTTACCTTCGCTATATCCGTGACGATACGGACGGCATCCCCGGAATTGCCGCTCCCGGCTAACACGGCACCCGCGGCTAGGTCGGCCATGCTGCCATTGTGCACGAACTGGGCGTCCCAGCCGCGGGCGATGAGTTGGTCCGCTCGCGTGGAGACGGTCGTGCGGAGGGTATGGGCGAGTTGGGCGCGGTAGTGGTTCATGCGGGGTCTGGCGAAGGCGAGGAGGATGTCTCGGAGGCCACGGTGGATGGACCATGAAAGGGAGGTCCATGGGAGGTAATCGAGGCAGGTGTTGAGGATGGTGGCTTCGTGGGGTGGGATGTGGAGGGTGACAGAGTGGGTGGTGGTGGTTTGGTGGCGGGGGTTGGATTCGGTGCTGGGGAGGGAGAGGGTGGTGGAACTAGTAGTGGATTCTAGTTCTGATAATATGCCGTAGTCTATATTGTCCTCGGTGACGGGCTTCATCAATAGAAGATCGACTTCATTGACGTTGCCTCCAATCATGTTGTAGAGGTGTCTGCTGCCGTGGGCGCCGCCAAAGCCTCGCACGATGTGTTCGAGAATCCACTTGCCCGATGCTTTGCGGCCGGGAAAGGCGCATTTGAATGGTGAAGAGGACGCGGGGCTTTCGATGACTCCAGCTAGCATGCGCAGACAGCGGTCGACGCGCACTTCAAAGGTCGGAGGGTAGACGTCTTTGTTCAGCGTATGCGAATCGTGTGCCGCGAAGTGGACGTGTGCGGCGTCGCCAATGGGCCATTCGACGTACCATTGTCCACAGTAGGAGGCGTAGGCGGCTCGATGGCCAGATGCGCCGCTGTGTCGAAAGACGGGTCGAGCATTGGTCACAGTGAACAGTGCCATGAGGGTCGGGCGAGAGATGACCGTGCAAGCGGTTAGCTTGTGCTTGGTGAGAGGGCCGCGAGGGAGGCTATCCCAGGTTGGCAGCTGGACTGGCGGTTCTCCGGAGATGGTCACGACATATTCAGCCTTGACGGGGATTTTGGCAGACGAGACTAACGAACCGGTCTGGGAGGGCTCTTCGGGCGCCGTTGAGAATGGATGAATGACGTTGAGCAGGATGGACCATGCAGCCTTGCCGGTTGGTTGCGTGAGTGGCCGTCGACTGACATGGACGGTCTTTCTGCCACAGAGCCCGCATGGTAGATTGGCGCTGATGACAGGCCCGACAAGAGGGGGTTTCACGACTCGATACCAAGGGACGTGTGGCTGCCAGAACCGCCAGCGACCCAGGTGCTGTACATCTCGCAGCGTGTGAAAAGGGTCAGTCTGATCGATGATTGTCCCAAACTGGGTGACGATGGAGCCCAGCCCTACCACCGTAACGGCGAGAGAGAGCCAGGTAGCCACTGTGGACGAGACATCCATTCGGAGGCTAAACCCAGCGAGCAGCCGGGCGACGGTGCTCTTGACTGACATCCAAGGCGAGCTCATGACCTCTGGCGGGGGTTTGGGATATGTAAGTTGGAGGAATGGCGAAGGGCTGCTGCGCTAATGCGTCTGAGCGCATCGGCCGCCAACCATCGACCGCCGTCGTCGCAGGATCCGAGTTGATTTCGGCAGAGAACGCCCTCGAGGTTCATCTCCGCAAATAGGATGCATGCTGATTGCACCTAGATTCTCTTCACGAGCTTTTCCAGCGTCTTGCATGATCACAATAACAGAACGAGCTGCTTCAGTTCTCCCAGCACCAGTGCCCCTACGATGTTGCCAAAACCAGGCACACGATGGCCTTGGGTGGCCTTAAAGAATGGATGAGTCGAGTACCAAGATCTATTTGTAAAAACTAGTCCCAAGTGAGGTCTCGAGGGCTGGCAAATAGTTGCGCGGTGGCCGATTTGCGCCCTACTTTCTCCTAGACTGCTCTTGGAAGCCCATTGTCAGGAAAGCTGCAAGAATGGCAGCACAACCTCCCAGCCTCATGACCCAGCTTGTGCTGGTGTCCCAAGGCTCTCCTCGTGGCTTCTGTAGCGCCTTGAAGATGATGCTGCCTATCGCACTGGATATAATCTGGGGAAACGAAATAGCGACATTGTGTAGACCAAGAACGACACCAGCTTGGTTTACTGGTTTTTCTTTCGCCCTCGGCTCACCAGATTCCTGAACATATGGCAGAATGCTTGCCCCTTCTACTTCGTCAGATCTTTCTCGATGATGTGCCGATCGTCCAGAGTCTTCCTGCGCGATCTCAGACGCGATTAGGGCGTATGGCGCCCACGCTGTGACAGCCCAGGCAATTCCAACTATTCCAGTCATCACCGCCGCCTGTCCTGGGGAAGAGACCATGAACGTGCTAAACATGCAGATGGCGAATAGACAATGCGAGAGAAGCCATGTACGGCGTAGTGACAAACCAGGGATTCTTAACTTCAAGCGAAAGCTGCTCGAGCTAGTGCTCGCTTCAGCTGCCATTTGCTTCTCTGAAGGAACCACTAGCAGTGGCAGGATAATGCTCGCTGCAAAGGACACGAGGGCATTCACGAGCAGAGCCAAAGTACCGATGCGAGTAGCATCCTCCCATGCCTTGTTGATTTCATCATCCGATAGATCCTGATGGCTTTCAAAGATGGGGTTCACATATAACTGTCCTATATAAGTGGTGGCGTAGAACAAGAACGAGAACCACCCGAACCATGCTGCAGCCTGGATGATATAGACCTGACGAATACGCAAAGGGAGGCGATGAACGGACTCTTTAATGGACTGAAGTATTGATACAAACCCCAGACTGTCAGATAAAGATGGCTCCATGCGTGGATCCTTTTCTTTGATATGAGCGCAACCAATGGATAGGGTAATTGCCAGTGACAAGCTGGCAATTACGCTGATTCCTTTAAATTGAGTATTTCCGAGGAATGGAATGATCCTCGGCAGGTTCAAGCCGCCAATGATGAAGCCGAAGATGTTCCCTGCACTGACGTGACGGCTTGCCCAGGCATTTGCCGCTTCCTGCTGATGAGCCGGGGCGTTATCAACAATGAAAGCCCGGGTTGCTGCTTGAACTGTGACAGGACGTCAGATGTATGTTCAAAAGAGGGCATGAATATCATACCGGTGTTAATGGCAAAGTCTTGGCAGTACATTAAAAGCGTTGCAGCCACGATGACTGCAGTTTTGGTTTCAGCTGCCTGAGCATCAAGACCAAACATGCCGAATAGGCTGCCGACTATTTCTCGCACCCACGCCAGAGCCATCAGAGAGATAGCCAAAAGCACTCCACCGAATACCATAAACGGCTTTCGCTTGCCCCAGGAGATGCGGCAATTGTCACTTCGGATGCCGATGTAAGGTTGCACGAGAGTACCCGTAAGGGGCCCTGCAATCCAGACAAAGGCAAGCAGCGCTTTGCTCATTCCTAGAGATAGAAGATACGGCTATAGCATAAGTGATACTGAATTAGCTACTGATAACTTGCTTGATTTCTTGAGCTTTACAACTTACTGATCCACTGGAATGCTGGATCGAATAGACAATCTGGAGACTAGGCAACGGGTCAATGAAGACAACAGAGCAATCTCATGCCATAAGTACTCACCCGCCCATGGCTAATGTTAGTACGAAGAGGTATGTGCTGCTCTTGAATGGCTCGTCAGGGGTGGATGGAGAGTCCGGCGGCACCCATCCATCGCGGATGAGAGGCTCCGCCTCGTTGCTGCGCTCCGTCATGAGCGCAGGCAGTCGGGCATTTATCAGTCTTCTCCTAAGCAGTACCAAAGATGTTGAACTATAAAGTAAATGGAAGTCGACAGGAACGATATCTCAGAGGATGAAATCGATAAAGGAGGTTGTTTACTTTCTCCGGGCTCGGGACGGAGTTAAAGTCGAAGTAGATCCATCAAAATTCCCCAGGCATCAAAAGGAATCCATGGACGGGACTGACCGCCTGGATCCCGAACAGGTAAGGATCTGATGCAGATACTTTGGAAACGCTATTATATTTAAATAGTACATGCTAGTTTGGTTTCATGTTTAATATTAGAACCGATATCTACTTATAGAAAGTGTGTCTCTTCTTTGGGGAGCATAGCTAGTTATAAACTGTAGCTTAGTAAGCTTGTTCTGCTCTACTGGCCAGTAAACTGTCCAGAGAGTGAGAAAGTAGTACTACTACTAGATAGTGTTAGTACTAGTTAGTTATATTAAGCAGGTAAATTTCGACATGTTTGATAAGAACAGTAGTGGTAGCAGTGGAAAGTTATCAGGGTGAAAGACTAATTTGACTTTCTCGTTTATCATTTCTGCAGAACACCTTCAGCCGCAGGCCCACTCTTTCGATAGCAATATATCTAGATACTAGATAGTATATCTACTGTGCAGTAAATTTATATCTCAAGCTTCGAGATTATTCCATGTCCGATCCCTGACTAATGATACCATCGAGATAAGGATGGTGAATATCGCTAAGACGAAGCCGGTTAGGCTTCCGTAAATGATGCGAGGCTCCCGATGACCCGAAGTCATCAACCGCGTCCTCATCCCCACGTCTCTCGCTCCATCCTTCCCCTCTCTTGACTTCTTGCGATTCTGGGCGTGGCAGGTTCGTCTCCGGAGATAAGAGCGCGTGTATCAATTCGCCATAACCTACCCCAGGCGGCTGTCCAGCGCGAATCCCGGCGTTACAAACCTCTCATTCGGCGACTCGGTTCTTCAGCATCTATATTTTCCGGCCATGGCCCACAATACCGGCGTTCCCCGCATAACTGATGCGACGAAAGGTACTACTGTCCACGTCAACGGCATTAGACATCTTTGAGAGCATCTCATAGCTGACCTGTACCAGTATGGACGACTCTAATCACGAATACTGCCTACCTACCGGGGCTGCTGACCCTGGAGTACTCCCTCCGGAAAGTGGGCTCGAAATATCCGCTGATTGCTCTCTACACGGACACCTTCCCGGCGGAGGGCCATGCTGCTCTCGATGCCCGTGGAATCTTGAAGCAGCGTGTCCCTTATCTGCTGCCTTCCGTACCCAAGGACTACGTCAATGATGTGCGGTTCTATGACTGCTGGAGCAAGCTTACGCCCTTTTCCCTAGTGGAGTATGAGCGCGTCGTGCAGCTGGATAGTGACATGATGATTCTCCGGAATATGGACGAGCTGATGGAGCTCGAGCTAGACCCTCCAGCATTGGCTGGGACGGGGAACCGTGTCTTTGCCGCCAGTCATGCCTGTGTCTGTAACCCGTTGCAGAAGCCGCACTACCCTCCTGACTGGTATGGACAGCCCATCTTTCATTCCCAAGTCCTACAACGAGGACGCAATTTCCCCCCAAAGTAATCAAAGACTAATGCATCACTGTCAGGATTCCATCCAATTGTGCATACACATCTCAGCATGCCACCCCGGATGTTGCGCAAACAGAGGGCGCATCACCCACGACCGGGCTGGGTATCCCCAACGGCGGTCTCCAGGTGGTCAATCCGTCCCAGGAAGTCTATGATAAGATTTTGGCACAGCTGTCCTCATCTGCGACCTCAAACTATGAATTCGCCGACCAGTCCCTACTGTCGGATGTGTTCTTTGGGCGATGGGTAGCGCTACCATACATCTACAATGCGCTCAAAACCATGCGGTGGGAGGGGATTCATGATGCGATCTGGCGAGACGAGAGCGTCAAGAACATGCACTATCTGCTTAGCCCCAAACCGTGGGATGAGAGCGAGGCTGTCCGGTCGGGTCGCGAACCTCGTTCGAGCCGGGAAGCGCCGCACAGCTGGTGGTGGGACATTACAGAAGAGAGAGTGAAGGAGGAAAAGGCAAGAGGGGTAGATGACGGGTTCTGAGTTTTCTTCTTTTTTATTCCTTTTATTTCTCCCTTCTTGCACAAGTGGACACCGCAGCGCTATCATAGCACATTAGACCTGTCACCATACGAAACCAATGCTACAATAATAGAGTCATTCTTCGAGGGCCCAGATGGAACGGGAATGCAAGCTGGATGGCGTACATTCATTCCAAGTTGTGAGAGGGTGTTTGGTGGGAAGCTGCATTCGGAACCCGTCCACATTCAGGCTCCCAGGTGTCGAGCCCCGCGCCCAATGCTGATTGGTCCGTGAAGTGGCCCAGCGGGTGGGGGTGACGTCAGGGGCTGTCGGGGCAGAGACTAAACCCGTTTGGGACCATCGCAGAGGGAAGTCCAAGCCATTCATCATAGCAACTAACTAAATAGACTGACTAGTCACAATCACCTCCAGGGGAAAATGCGCCCACCGAAACCGCGGGGAACTGACGCTGGCTTTCCGAAACATCCACTAGAAGACGCCTGGAATGGACCTGCATTGAGGCTGGGAGATAGTATCTAAGAAAAGGATAAAAAAAAGGCGGCGAATCCGCTTCAGATCGAAGGTTGATAGTGCTGGCCCACCGACAGCCTCACTTTCACTGACCCGTTCATTCATTCATTAGGTTCATTTACTTCCCCTTCCCGATTCACTGAAACCACTACTAGTCTACTGTCTACTACTCCTGTTACTATTCGTCTACAGTACTACTACTGCTGCTGCCACCACCACCACCACCACCATTAAGCTGGCTTTGGACGCTCCGCATTCAAACCTTAAAAAGCCCATTGCGATCTCCCACTCTTACCACGGATTCCCCCCGTCTCTTATTGTTACGCGACTCGGTTCATCATAAGTAGACCCAGCCAATTCACTGCCCCGCAGATCCCTCCATTTCTTCTCTTAAAAACCAGCTTGTTGTTTGGCTTCCTCGTCCTTTCGCATCCAGATCGACATCTTTACCGCTGCATCTCCTTGAACGATCACCACAACCTCCCTCAACCGCGCCACCTAGTCTACCTCCATCGTTTGGTGTATTTCACCTTGGAGCGGACATTCTCCCGCTTGTGAACACTCAACTTCAATCGAGCTTTACCAGGACATAATGACCACCCCGACTCTGATCAACCTCCCTCCCCCGCCATCGGACCCAGTGACTCCATCGGACATGGGGCCGTAAGTTCCCCAGCTTCTCCAATGCCTTTCTTTCAGATTTCTGTCATGCATCGTTCGCATTTTATCTTCCTTTCTTAGTACCTATACAGATCAAGCTGACAAGAAGTTCGCGATGCACTAGAGGGACTCCGAATTCCGGTACGACTTCGCTGTCGGCCTTGTCTACCACCGCCATTAAAGATGGCCACCAGGGTCAGCCTCTTCCCCACGGTCGTCACGCCCACCACTCCCATTCCGCATCCGCCACATCCACGACCACGCTGGAAGCAGAACGCGCCGACCGTATTTCGCGTCTAGCAGGGCTGGAACGAGTGGCCACGGCGCGGGCGGGTGGCACTCCACAGCCCTCAGGCATGATGGCAGGGACTCAATATCCCGGATATTTTGACAGTGGTTCTGGGATTAAAGAAAGAAGCACGGTAGGTAGTGCCAGTGCGACAGGCAGTGTGGGCGCCCGCACGACCTGGGCCAGTGGCAGTGATGCGTTCGATGCAGACCGAATGAGCGAGTACCCGGAGGACGGGACGTCCAGTGTAGGCAACTACAGTGATGAAGGAGACGCTAGCCTGGTGGCATTCGGAGAAGGCGCCAGTACTTTGAGTGGACCAACTTCACATCCACTGCTGAATCGGACCTCATCGGGACATCGACCAACTTCGCTGGGCAGCCCTGGAGTGAGCCGTGCGAGCGCATTCGCATCCCACAGTCAGCAACACTCTGGAGATGGTGCGATGCTGCTGTCGTCCCAGTCCCCAACTGGATCCGTGACACCGGAACCTACACAAGATGCGCGGATGGTCGATGGGATGACGTTTGACTCGGATGTGATTGACACCACAGTGAGGACCCCGCGATTGGCCACTCCCGCGCAAGGTGGCGAGCCGACTTTTTGAGTGAAAAGTAGTTTTTGCTGCTTCTGTTGTAAATGAAAGGGAGGACAGACCGACACAGATGGAATAAGGTCAGGTTTGCCAAAAGGAAAGGATTTACGGGCGTTCCTGCAAGGTAACTTTTTTTCTTTTTTAAGTTTCAACTTACTGAGTTCATGGATTTTGGCATTGTAATTGTATGGAAAAAAATGGGATATCTTATTAACTGGGGAGGAGGAAAGGAGGATATGGTAATTACTTATTGGCGAGGGAGGCTTTTGTGGGCTCTAGGTCATTTACTACATTTATTCTCCAGATTGAAAGAGAAAGAGAGAGAGAGAGGGAGGGAGAACGAGAACGAGAAAGATATCGGGATATCTGCCACAAATATCTACTTGTAGAATAGTTAGCTAGCAGCGAGTCATTTCTCCTACATTTCCAAGCAATTTGTGAAGCCATTGAAAGTGCCCGACAGCCAGTATTTAGAGAAAACCAGTCAGTAGGTAGACTGAAAGTTGGATTGGGATTAGATTAATCTAAGCATTACGGGTCCAACGAGGAGGATCTCCATCCCGACCGGAGCAGGACCAGATTGACTCCAACAGGCGAATTGACAGAAAGTCTAGACCCGGGATCTGTGTCTCGTTCCCTCTTGTCAGGCTTCCCAGGTATGGCGAGAAGCAGAGCAATCTTGCAACTTCAGAAAGTAAAATATCAGTTCAAGTAGCACAAATCAAAAAGGAATCAGTAGATAGTTGGGGGAATAAATGGAGGCGAAAAACGAGCAACGATTCAACTGGAACTTGGTGAAACTGGGGCCGAGATCGCCCAATGGGAGGGGCCCCTTCAGCCTTTCACACTCTCTCGGGCTGCTTCTCTTCTCTCTTCTTTCCTGCTTCCTCTTCTTCTTCCTCTCTTCTTCTCTTCTTCTTCTTGTCACCTTTCCCCACCACCCCGTTCAACTTCCCTTTCCCGCCCTCCTCCCTCCAACCCCGACTGTCTTCCTGTCCCTGTCATTGCTGGCATTGACTTGTCAAGCATCGAGATTCCCCCTTTTGGAACCGGAGACTCCTACTGAGGTATTCGTTCGATCAATCCCGCCAAGCTTCGCTGCCATCCACTTTTGACTCTTTGTGTGTGTTTGTGTGTTTCGCGGCACTCCAGACACCACATCTCGCCACACTTCATCTTCTACGGCCATTATCTTCCACTTTGTCCACTCTCGATCTATCTGTCGTGTTCGTTCGCAACTGGCCCTCCCCCGGTAGTAAAATTCCCGTTCAGTCTTCCCGTTGGATTACTCCCGAAGACTACCCGTGCAATTTTTCTGCTGCCCTGTTACACACTACCTAAGTGGCGGGGATATTGTTTCACACATTCTGCCACTGAGATTCTGGGTTTTGTGATATTCCCTGGTCTGTCGCATTAGCTTCGTCTTGCGCGCGCACCTCTAGCTGCTCTTGTGGCTTTTGTGAATACGTGTTTTGTCCTACCAGAGTGAACGTTAAGAGACATTTCGAAATGGCAGCTCCCACCCAGCTTGCTTGTGAGTCTACCTGCTGTCTTCTCTGTCCTCCCATTCTACAATCGAGGATACCTGAAAAACAAAAACATATTTTCACTTCCTCGGGGAGTTTTCTGCTATCCAGGGGTCAGTCTAACTAGCTACAGACCGTACGGTCAAGGGCATTGGCATCTTGGATGCCGCCCCCGTTTATGAACCTTTGTCGGGGTTCGAAAAGTATGTACCGCCCAATTTGCTCGATCTTTCTCTACTCCGAATAACCAGCTAATCTTATAACTCTTCTATTGGTTGCAGACCCGAAGGAAACCTTCGCTGTAGCGCTTACTCTCCCTGCGGCCGCTATTTCGCATGGGCATCCCCAGAGAAGTACGTCACTCGAACCGTCACTGAAACCGAATAAAGCGAAAAGGAAACTTACTGGTTGTCTACTAGGGTCACCATCATCGATCCTTCTGTCGGACATGTGGTCTCGACCATTGCTGCTGAGAACGTCTTCGAGCTGGGATTCTCGCCCCTCGGAACCTACCTGATCACTTGGCAACGCCCTTCAAAGGATGCCAACGGCGATGCGGTCAAGAACCTGAAGGTCTGGCAGGTCGTGCAGTCCTCCGAGAACGGAGACGAGAGCACGCCTGTGGGCAACTTCGTCCAGAAGTCGCAGACGGGCTGGAACCTTCAATACACGTCCGATGAGCGTTACTGTGCCCGGGTTGTCACCAACGAAGTCCAGTTCTACCAGAGCGAGAACCTGTCTCAGGTCTGGAACAAGTTGCGTGTGGAGGGGGTCGCGGACTTTGCGGTCGCTCCTGGCAAGAACCACTCGGTGGCCGTCTTCATTCCTGAGCGCAAGGTACGTGTGGTGCATTTGTTTACAACCCCAGTATGGACCTATTGTTCTTTCCGAGCTAACAGGGGATGCTTGCTTCTGTTTAGGGACAACCTGCTGCTGTCAAGGTCTTTTTGGTGCCTCAGTTCGGATCCCCCGTCTCGCAAAAGACCTTCTTCAAGGGCGACAAGGTCCAGCTGAAGTGGAACGAGCAGGGTACCACCCTGATCGTGCTTGCGCAGACGGACGTGGATCGATCGGGCAAGAGTTACTATGGCGAGACCACTCTCTACCTGCTCAGTGCTGGTGGTGGCTTCGACTCTCGTGTGGACCTGGGTAAGTTCTTTGCATATGCTGCCTGGTTCAAAGACGGAGCATTCTAACAGCCACCTAGATAAGGAGGGCCCTATTCACGATGTGACCTGGTCTCCCAACTCCAAGGAATTCGGTGTGGTGTATGGCTACATGCCCGCGAAGACCACCATCTTCAACTTCCGCGGTGTGCCCAAGCACACCTTCGCTCTGGCCCCTCGGAACACCATCCTCTTCTCGCCTCACGGACGGTTTGTGCTGGTGGCTGGTTTCGGTAACTTGGCCGGTCAGATGGATATCTACGATATGGACAAGAACTTCCACAAGATCGCCACCGTCGAAGCCTCCAACGCCAGTGTCTGCAACTGGTCCCCCGACGGTCAGTTTATCCTGACCGCCACGACCAGCCCTCGCCTCAGAGTCGACAATGGCATCCGTCTCTGGCATGTCAGCGGTGCTTTGATGTACAACGAGGAGATGAACGAGCTCTACGATGTGTGCTGGCGGCCCCAGTCGCTGGTCCAGCATCCCCTCGGCGATCCGTTCAACCCGCTTCCGGCCCCCCACCCCTCCGCCGTGGCGTACCTGAGCACCAAGAAGGCTCCGGTGAAGCCGGCCGGTGCGTACCGGCCTCCCGGTGCCCGTGGCCAGCTCACCCCTCTCGCCTTCAAGCGGGAGGACCAGGGCGGCGCGGTCTTTGTCCGGGATGGCGCCAGTGGCGGTGCGACCGTTCACACCACCAACGGATTTGGCCGGACGCGTAGACGTGAGGTGCCGGGTGCCGAGCCGGCCGAGGAATTCCTTCCCCCGGGAGCCGCTCCTGGAGGTGGAGTTGCTCTGCCCCCCGGTGCCGACCAGCCGGAGAAGCTGTCCAAGTCCGCTGCGCGCAACAAGAAGAAGCGTGAAGCCAAGAAGCAGAAGGATGGTGAGGACGAGCCGAGCCCGGACCGCCGCGGCGAGAAGGGTGACGACCGCAACCGATCCAGGGGCCAGAACGAGCGCAAGAACGGCGGCCAGGCCAATGGTGCCCCCGGCCCCAAGGCCAATGCCAACAACGCTGCAGCTGCAGCTGCAGCGGCCGCGACGGCGGCGGCAGCGGCGGCCGACGCGAGTGGTGCTCACTCCGCGCAAGACAAGAAGATTCGCGGACTTTTGAAGAAGATCCGCGCGATCGACGAGCTGAAAATGCGCCTTGCCGGTGGAGAGAAGCTCGAGGATACGCAGATGAAGAAGATCCAGACTGAGGAGTCGGTGCGCAAGGAGCTCGATGCTTTGGGCTACAGTGGCTAGAAACAGGCACCCATATCATATTGGGTCATGAATCTGGATTACTACTATCAAGCAGCATTTGAATCAACTACCATTTGGAAATATGCGCACCGGTTTCTGCGCTGTTGGCGTTGCTCCCCTTACACTGTTAGCACTTTTTCTTTTTGTTTTCTCTTCTTGGCTGGCTGCCTGTATGAATTGTACATATTGTCCAGTGGCTCTGGCTGGTCTGTTTGCTGTGACGGAGTATTATCTTCTCTGATCTGATCTGGATGGATGTCAAGACGATATATCTTTCTGGTGTGTTAGAATCGTGTTCAGCGAGGGTGATATTAGCTATATGACCCTGTATATCTGTATATACATACACCGAAAGAGTCAAAAGGAAAAAAAGACAAGAAATGAAGAGACACAAGAACGGTGGTTCTTAGACGTACTACTACTACTTTCCACTTGTGCATCACTCAGTATGCGGTACTTAGTATTCCGGTCATATATCTTATTTCCATTCGTACATGTGAGAAATGATGCTCTATTCGTAGCAGTTAGTGTAGTAAACGGGTAAATAACCAATTGAATACCAAATTTCTTCATTCCTTTCTTTTCCACTTGACTATGTATTGTTGAGTTGGTGAGTGGGTGAGTAAGTGTATGAACGCTCCTCATTCTTCTTCTTACTATTACATTTGCTGTTGTTCAATACTATCATTGTGAAATGCCCCTCGATTTCTAGTATGCAAATATCCATAGTAGTAAAAGAAACTAGTTGCGTTCACGAACTAGTTGATTATCAATGGATCTATTTTCTTGCACTATGATACAATCTACATACCTCTACAATTATGTATGATATGATATGAAGAAATGTTCCCACCAAATCAAATCCCCCTTTATCCCCAACCCCACACCCCCCCAACATCGGCAGTCCTCTAATCCCATCCACTCATATCTGATACTGATGTAGGTAGATATCTCCATCCAAATCCATCCAGATGGAGAGATACAAAGCACCTCTCCATCCTTGCGAGAACACACGGACAGAAAGAGCGGACGGATAGATCAATATCGAGTCACGAGGGAGGGAGAAGAAAGGAAAGGAGCAGAGGGGCTCAAAATCCGATATTTTGGGGGGGGGAAATGAGGTGGTCGTTGGGTCACAATGATAACCCGGTCGTGGGGAGGATTGATTGATTTTGTCATTTAGGAAAAAAAATTCCTAAAGGACAAAATATGGGTTGATGGGATGGGATAAGTTTGATGTCTCGCAACCGATACAGAGCTTATCACCTTCGAACCCGGTTCTTTCTCGACACGATAGGGGTCGTGGGAGAGGTAGGGGGAGGGAAGGGATTTCAAGGCATGGACCTCGCCTTGCGCTCCACCTTGCAGTGCGAATTTTGGAGGGTCTTGGGTTCTTTCTACAGGTAGGTGGAAGAGGGAACGAAGGAAGAGGACGTATGAGAGGTGTGAGTTGATGGATGGGTATCTCTGTTCTTGATTTCAGCTTCATTTGTTAGGAACATGTAGGGAACAATGTGTAGAAGGGTCACTGGCTGGCTGTTCTGCCGATGGCATTGTCATCGCTAAGTGAAGACACGCGCTCGCTTGACGGGACTTCCTATGCGGAGTGACCGATTCGTGCTTGCCATGCCACTTAGGAGTCGATCCATCCCTTCTACGCCGAGCTGCCCCCTTTGGAGCATCTGCTGGTCTGCCTCCTTGGTGGGAGCCTCGGGGATGTATTCGGTGGCGGGTGCTGGTGCTGGTTCAGTTAACCGTGGGGCGAGGATCACAAGTCGATGCTCGGCTGTGAGGAGCATATCGAATGCCTGTGTGCGAGTGGAGCGGGGTGCCGCAGGAAGGTGTCCGATGCCTTTCAAGCGCTCTCCCACGAGGGTGATATCGTGAAGGGGAGACACTCGGCAGCGGTTGGATGAGTCGAATGTGCCACTAGCCTTGACAGCGTTGCGCCACAAGGAGAGCAGACTGGGAATGACTGCGCTTTGGTTTCCATGCTGCAGCAAAATCGATTCGTCGGGCAGCGCGTCCCTCCAGGAGTTAGTCTGATACACTGAGATGCCTCCACTCAAGGAAGGGCTGGCTGTTCCAACGGAGGCGCCTTTGAGCAGCGTGTCTTCGCGCAGACGTTTCGTAGACGGCGTCAAGGGCGCAAACTTGGGCCGTTGTTCAAAGGCAGGCCCGCTTGTCTCAGAACGACTGGCGCCAGTCAGGGGGCTCAGAATTCGACCGCTGACGGAGAACGTCGTCAGAGAGCCTCCCGTTACTCCCTGCACACTCGACTGTCGCTGAAGTGGTCCCTTGATGGTCCCGGGGCCAGCCCCTTCCAAATCCCAGACACCCCATTCGCCATCGGACGTGAGGACCAAAATGGCACGGCCTCCAAGCACCCATTCTGCGTGAGTAACGATCTTCCGCCGAGGAAGTCCCGAAGCAGACTGCTCAAAACCGGGGTAAAGACTGATCAGCCATTTCCCTTCCGTGTCGACTGTCTCAAATTCGCTCTGGGCCCCAGACGACCTCCGCGAGGCTTTAAGTGGCTTTGTGGAGAAGCAGGAGTATATCTTGACACATCCGCTATGGAATGCGACGAGCAATGTGGAGTGACGGAGAGCAGGATACCCCGAGGGATTGAAAGAGATGTTCACCGCAGGAGCGGGCAAGTGCCGTCGCCTAGTCTCAATCTCGTCATCGCACAGACGATATGCAGTGCCGCGCGCCTTCTCCTCCTCTGCGACCGGAATGCGATGAATGATCAGGAGACCCGACGACTCAGCCGAGTGTGTTGCGACGAGGAGATCCCACCTTCCTGTAGATGAGCGGGATGAGCCATGTTTTGAAGATGTATCTTGATCTTGCTGATCAAATTCTTGATAGGTGAAGGCGAGGCTAACTCCACGCGGGATCTCCTGGTGAGAGACTCCACCGCTAATTGAGATTGTCTGAATTCCGAAATCACTTTGCGTAGGGTGAGGGGGCAGCAACGGCAGAGTTACAATGCGAGTAGAATAGTCAGCGCATACAGCCGCGACAATGATGTCTGTCTTCAAAGCCGGGGGGAACGGATCGAGCGAAGAGCGCGCTGTTTCGGGGAGGATACGAGGCACAGCCAGATCGAGGACTCTACTTCCAAGGGGTATATCAATCTGGCGCAAGACATCATCATAAGGATGGAAGGGGTCCACCTCAGTTTCGTCCTCCTCGAACTGATAGGTTGGTTCTTCATCTTGCTGAGTCTGCTGGGTCTCCGCCGTGCTCTCATCATCGGAATCGATGATCATGACCGCATCATCGTTGACGTTGCTGGCCTTCTGCGGCTTGTCCACTTTCGGAGCAGAAGGTTTCTCGGTAGAAAACGATCTTCCTCCTCTCCAGACAACTTTGAGTCCAGTCTCGTATCCATAGACGATGATCGACGAGCCATTGGGGGCAAGGAGGGGGTAGCCTTTAGCTGCGTGCACACGATGAGGCAGTTGATAGCTAGATGAAATATCCAGTAAGCACGGGAATGCTGTCATGGTACAGAATAGAACGCGAGTCTACCTTAACTGCAGGCCATCGTCTCTAGGCCTGACCAGAGGTTTAGTTGGGAAGGACGGCATTGTTGTCGTGGCAATCACTTGTACGGTCAAGGACAGAGCTCAAATGGAGGCCGACGCCGCCGAAAGGGTAGTTCGTGTTACCAAACGGATCAAGAGAGATGTAATTGAAACCACTAGCTGCAGAGACTAGAAATGATCATGTAGGTTAGAGCACGAGTGTTGAAAAAGGTAGTGAAAGAGTTGGTGTTGAGGAAGAAGGTGAAAGAGAAGGAAGTTTGGGGAGGCCGCGGAGGAAAAAAGCCGCTGGGTTGACGATGGAAAGTTGGCCCGCCGCGTCCATCGCGTCTCCAAGCAACAGCCTGCCTTTGCTTCCCCTCACGCCGCAACCACCACGAAAACGTCCCAACAACGCCCATTGTCGTTGATCCGTCAAGCGCGCTGACCTGCCTGTTTGATGGTCTAACCTGACAATGGGCATGATATCGCCTCTGGCTCCCACTGCCAGAAAATCTACCGCTACGCCCGACGATATACACCGATAATGGCTACAGTTCGATCCCTCGGATTGCATGAGCCTTCGGCCATCGCATTCCTTGTCGCAGAAGGACTCTTGCCTTCAGATCCCTCGGAGGATCTCTACTCATGGACGACGAGCGTTGATCGAGACTCCACCGGCCCGGTCGAAGATGAGATTGTTTGGACAAGAAGCTGTGTGGTTTGGTCGCGAGCGGGGGTCGTCCAGAGAGTGTTCCGGCTTGACTTAGAAAAGGAGGAGATCAGACATGCTTTGTTGACGAGGTTCGCGGTGGGAAAGATCAAGAGATCCGAGTCAAGCGTCTCGAATACCTCAACAAGCGACACGGCGCAGCTAGGCCGTAACTCAGGCCGCAGTCGAGGCTCGCCTGATCACCTTAGTGCTGGACTACCGAAAGGCTCATTGTTGATGCTGGGTCGGAATGGCGAAGGCTATCGCGATAGTACCGACACAGACGCGAACAATGCACGAGCCCTGGTCGTGGTCCTCAAGTCCCAGGCTCACATCTTCTTTCTTGCTGGGAACAGCCATGTTGTGCCCCTACCGTTCGAAGTTGATTCCGTGTTTGCGACCCCCAAGGGTCTTTTGATTCAGAGAAAACTACATGAAGACGAAGACAATAGCTCACTACCGGCAGCGCCCCCGAACTCGTTCGTCTCATCCCTGCCTGAATTCCGTGCATCGCAGTCGCTGGACATACCGTCAGGCAAATCCAAACGACCATCCTTGACAATTTCCCCAGCCCCCAAGCCTGGCCTGAAGCCACGGACAAACAAACATGCTGATATGCCCAGAGTGTTCTCTCTCATGGATCCACACTCGGAAATGGGACTGGTTGTGACTAACCAGTCCTCTCGTTGGCTACACACTAGTGTCTCAGCTAGACCCTCTGGACTGGATGTACTTGACCCAGCGGACGCTATTGTCTATGTGTCTCCAAAGGATGAGATGGCAAGCTCCAATTGGGGACTATCTATTGGTCCGTTGATCCTCGTGGTAACCGTCAATATCAACACGGGCTTGTACACCATATGGACGGCTCACTACAGGCAAGATGAAAATGCACCCTCGTCGAAAAAGAAGGAGAGGAGAGACACGGGTGGTACTCGATCGAAGCGACGCAGCTCACACTTCGGAATGACGACGGGAACAACCACACCGGCTGGTCGCCCATCAGGTGCTAGAGAAAGCTTTGGCCCAAGAAGTGATGGGTGGAACACATCTGGGTTGTCTCTTTCGCAATATTCAGTCGAAGGCAAGCCTGATGAAGACGACCTGGCGTCCAAGTTGGGTCAAGACTTTGGGGACATTGGTGTGCCACTCAAAACATCAAGACGAGTCAGCTCTCTCCTTGCACGCGCGGATCTGGCCGCCAGCCAAGATAGAATTACGTTTTCCGACTTAGCCACGGGCAGTCAATCGAGCTCCATGCCACATGGAAATTTTCGGCAATCTCTTGGAGCTGGAAGTACTCGAGGCAGCTTTGGCTTCAACCCCAGGGGTTTTCTTCCACCTGGCAACGGCTCAGTGTACAGCACTACTGGTAGCTTTGTCGATGCACCAGTCGATAGACTGCTTGAGGAGCTGAACAACGAAAGTCTTTTCGAAGGATTCGAAAATATGGACTTGAATCATGCGGCGTCAGGTCTGCCTGAAGAGGTCTTCCTTTCCAAAGTTGAAAGCTTTTCTTCCAAGTTTTCGGTCTCCTTCCAGACACCGGTCAAGTCAAAGCCATCAGCTCGGCGGATCAAGATTATGACTTTGTGCCCGTCGGAGTACGGCAATGCGCAATCTGGAAGTTCCGCGGCGTTGGCGCTTTACTTGGTGGATCAAGAAGCGAGATCAATGACGGTCGTCAGCCTACGAGCAGACAAGGTTGCGGTTTCCAAAAAGGACGCGGTATTCTCGAGAAAGCCAAAGAAAAGCACGCTATCTGAGGAACGATCATTAATTGTCCAAGCCTCCGGGATACAGCACTTTGCAGATGTATGGGATGCTTGCAAGATCGTCGATGGTGGGATCTCACGGATCTTGACCCTAAAGAAGACGGACAGTGGCGAGCAGGTATTGCAGTTGCAAACTCCGTGGAGCAAAGCAACTCCGATTCAAATTCCCCGGAAACTCATGCTGCACGAAGCATACGGCATACATCCCAATACATCTGGCAACCGTCGAAGAGAAAGTGGTGTGAAGCGACTAATGACCGACTCGCCAATCACAGTGACGGGCTTCGACCATGCTGCAGCCAGAGGAAAGTTCGATGTGATTGACTCTGAAAATCGGAAAGTGAAACTCCAGGTCCAGATGGAACCTAGCAATGAGCTGGTGAAACGTCTGCTCAATGTCTGTCGGTTTGCACTATCGGACGAAAAAGCCGGAGACGGGCTTTTGGCTGCCTGGTGGGAGACCATGGCATGGCTCCAAGAGAGAGAGACAAGCGAGAACGATCTCGAATGGACTGCCATGGTAGTGATATTGTTTGCAATGGCGATCCAATTCATTGACAGTGAACAACCCCGGACTCCGGCTAAACCGACCCGCAGAAAGAAGGGGCTGTTGAGGTCAAGCAGCGGAAGCCACGTCGATCTCGAGAGCTGGGAGACTATGTTAGAGCAGGAGTCTGGCTCTGGAGGCGTGGTTGCACCGTGGATGGCCAGTAGCTCGTGGGCCTGGGTAGTTGAACAAGACGCTGAAGATAGTGAAATAAGCCACGGCCACCAGGTGCCCTCGAGCCGGTCCACCTGCCGAACCAACACATATCTCCTTCGATGCATTGCTCTGACAAGGGACTTTCTGAACACTTCCCGGGGCACCCTCTCTGTAGGCTCAGGTGGCTACCTGCCCACGGCGTTATCCTTCAACCAGAGCATACGAGGCACCGCACTCTGTACTATACTCGTCGCGTTACATCTGTTCCGCGAGGAGCAAAAGCTATCCATCTGTGATAGCGAACAATCGGGCAAGCCTTTGGGTCTCCTGGCCCCAGTACTGGCCCAACTTGGCGGGTGGCTTGGCTGGCAGTCTTGGGCATGGTCCGAAGATGCCTATTATGGCATGGAGATGGCTAGTATGGACCGCTGGCAATTTGAAGAGACTCGCATCTCAATGCTCGACCTCCCTGCAGAGCCTTTTGCGCCGCCGTCGATCTTTGCTCACTTGGAAGGTGCCTGGCGCCAGCCGTCAGATTCGTTCTTCACGCTTCTGAACCTGGTAACCAGCCCGGACAGACCTCCAAAGAAAGGAAGGTTATGGAAAGAGTGCTTTACGCTTACCCCCAGAACGCTTGCTCTTGATGGGTTCCTCTCAGAAGTACATAACCTCGCGGCACCGTTTGACCGGGTCAAGCTTCTCCATCGTTGGGGTTTCACCAGAAGCATCATCGAGAGCTTTCCGGAAGGTGTCAGCGCCCCCTTGTACGAAGCGATTATGCAGTCACAAATGCATGCATCCACGTCCTGGCACCCAAAGCTCCTTGAACTTATTGATCGCGAAGATCTGAGTATCTCTATGGGCAAGAACAAGCCATGGCTTCCATCGGCTACATCGTCGCTGCAGCCGGCAGTATCGCACGATGCCATACGCGATGTGCATCACATTGGTAACTCTGCATTGGACGTGGATGCAACCAACTCGTTTGAAGCTTCCGCGGAGGCAGACCGGTTTTCCGTAACGAGGTTGATCTTCCGTGAGGATAAGCGTTTCATCGACGCCGCTCGGTTGCTGAACCAGTCCAAAGCACCGGTTGCAGAATGCATACCCGAGCCGGAATGGACCGACTCGGACCTGCTAGAAGCCCAGAAAGAGGTAGTGCAACTCGTGACGCTGAGGACGCTCTCCATCCCCACGGGTCGGGCCATGTTGACCTTTAGCGGACGACTACCATTGCTGACAGAGAAGCTCCCGATCCCTTCGTTCTCCCTGCAATGTGTCATGAAACCGTCGAATGTGACAATCAGCGCGGACCGGGCCTCCTTTAGCGAGGAGAAAGTGTGTTGGGCGTTCTTCCACAATGGCGTCTCTACCGGGCTCGCCATATCGAAGAGCTCCAGGGGCATTGACACGTCCTGGATACTTTTTAACAAGCCTCAGGAGCTTACTAACAGACATGCGGGCTTCTTGCTGGCTCTGGGCTTGAACGGGCATCTGAAATCCTTGGCCAAGTGGGTGGCTTTCAAGTATCTTACCCCTAAACATACCATGACATCCATTGGGTTGTTGCTCGGCTTGTCAGCCTCGTATCTAGGCACAATGGACACCTTGATCACCCGGCTACTCTCCGTTCATGTCACCCGGATGCTCCCTCTTGGTGCTGCCGAGTTGAACTTGTCGCCGCTGACACAAACAGCCGGCATCATGGGCATCGGCCTCCTCTATTGCGGATCCCAACATCGCCGAATGAGTGAAGTGATGCTGTCAGAGATCGAGAATGTGGAACAGGAGGAGGGCTCTCACGAGGATCTGCGCGATGAAGGATACCGTCTGGCTGCGGGGCTCGCTCTTGGCTTTATCAACCTGGCCAAAGGCAAAGACCTCCGAGGCATGCGCGACATGCACATCGTGGAGAGGCTGTTGGCTGTTGCAGTGGGCACTAAAAACGTGGATCTCGCACACGTCCTGGACCGGGCCACGGCCGGCGCCACGATTGCCCTGGCGATTATTTTCATGAAGACTAATGACGAGATCTTGGCCCAGAAGATTGATATCCCGGACACCACAGTGCGCTTCGACTATGTTCGGCCTGACTTGTTTCTTCTTCGCACTCTTGCCAGACATCTCATCATGTGGGACAGCATCCGTTCTACGGATGACTGGTTTATACAGAGCCTGCCGCCAGTCTACCGTCGTCGGTATCGCCTCACCGGCGTCCGTCGACTGAAGAGTGACGATATGCCATTCTTCAATATTGTCGCTGGTCTGTGCTTTACCCTGGGTCTTCGCTATGCGGGCTCGGCACAAACCTCCGTGCGTGATCTGCTGCTCGCATATTTGGACCAGTTCATCCGCATCTGCAGACTTCCTGCCGTCAACTACGATGCCAAATTGGCCCGGAACTCCGTCCGGCACTGCCAGGATGTCGTGGCCCTCTCCGCTGCCGCCGTCATGGCAGGCACCGGCGATTTGGCCCTCTTCCGTCGCTTGCGGTCTCTCCACGGCCGCGTGGACGCCGACACTCCGTACGGCAGTCATATGGCGGCGCATATGGCCCTGGGCCTACTGTTCCTGGGTGGCGGTAGCTACACCCTCGGCACCTCCGACCTGGCGATTGCCTCACTGATTTGCTCCCTGTACCCCATCTTCCCTACAACCGTCCTCGACAACAAATGCCATCTGCAAGCCTTCCGACATCTCTGGGTCCTCGCCGCAGAGCCTCGTTGCCTGGTGCCGCGCGACATTGATACCCGCCGACCCATCTCCATACCCATAACCCTAACCAACCAAGATGGCATCAGCCGCAAGATCACCGCTCCCTGTCTTCTCCCCGACTTCAACAGCCTCACCCGAGTCGAGATCCGCAACGCAGACTACTGGCCCCTGGTTTTGGACTTCTCGAAAGACCCCGACCTACGCCAAAAGTTCCACCAGGGCGATCAATCCATCTACCTCCGCCGTAAGGCCACCTACAACCCGACCGGCTCTTCGGTCTTCGTCTCGACGCTTTCCGGCCTGAGCGAAGCCCAAGATGTTCTCCCCTCATCCACCTCCGCCTCCAATCACGGCAAGGGCCTTCCCCCAGCCGCGATGCCAAACCTCGCCACCCTCCTTACCTCTGGCGTCAATCGCACCCCTACCTCCACCAGCCAGAGCCTGTGGGAATGGATCTTCAACCTCCCCTCTCTGCAGGGTTTGGACGTCCGCGAAAAGTCCCTCGTTCTTCCTTCCTCCTTCTTCCCCAGCACCAATAGCAGTAGTCTCAACAACACCACCACCACCACCACCGCTGCCCTCTCCTACGCCCCCTGGCTGCGCCAATCCGCCGTGGACAGCAAACTTGTCCTCGAGGCCATTGTCAAGAATACCATCCAGGCGGCGCGTGGCCGTGCTGCTGATCCAGATGAAGTCCGCGATCGTATCTGGCAGTTGCGGTTGTTGTTCAACTGGATTGATGCTTCGTCTTCTTCATCTACCCTGTCTCTGGCCGAGGAACACTTCGCGGAGAGGGAGGTGCAGGAAAGATCCGAAAATGGAGGTCTATCCAGCCAACTAAGTGCTTCGGATGGACTCTGGTTAAGAAGGGATTATATTGAGGAGATGAGGTGGAAGATTTGGGGAGTGCAGATTGGGGACTATGATTGATTATTGTGAGAGGATGCGCTGATTGATATGTTTGCTTATGATATGATTCGGTGGAGTTCTGTTGGGATCTGTGAGGGTGGTATTCGATTTACGTCTCCTTTTTGTGCTTTGCTATGCATACGTCGCTTCTCGTTTGATCCATGAAAGGAGAGAGAGAGAGAGAGAGAGAGA